>NC_047107.1:31778790-32091290 GCF_902500255.1 Thalassophryne amazonica
GACAGGGTGAGATGGAAACGATTTATCTGCTGTGGCAACCCCTAATGGGAAGAGCCAAAAGACAAAGAAGAAGATAAATCCAGGTTTTGAGTATATTTCTTATTGTTAGATGGGAAACAAGGTACCAGTAGATTCAGTAGATTCTCTCAAATCCAACAAGACCAAGCATTCATGATATGCACACTCTTAAGGCTATGAAATTGGGCTATTAGTAAAAAAAAAAAAAAAGTAGAAAAGGGGGTGTTCACAATAATAGTAGCATCTGCTGTTGACGCTACAAACTCAGAACTATTATGTTCAAACTGCTTTTTTAGCAATCCTGTGAATCACTAAACTAGTATTTAGTTGTATAACCACAGTTTTTCATGATTTCTTCACATCTGCGAGGCATTAATTTTGTTGGTTTGGAAACAAGATTTTGCTGGTTTACTAGTGTGCTTGGGGTCATTGTCATGTTTGAAACACCCATTTCAAGGGCATGTCCTCTTCAGCATAAGGCAACAGACCTCTTCATGTATTTTGATATATCCAAACTGATCCATGATACCTGGTATGCGATATATAGGCCCAACACCACAGTAGGAGAAACATGTCCATATCATGATGCTTGCACCACCATGCTTTACTGTCTTCACTGTGAACTGTGGCTTGAATTCAGAGTTCAGAGTAAATTTTCATTTTACAGGTCCTTCTGTGGATGTTTGTGGCCTGAACAGATGGTAACATAAGCAAAGACTTCTTCACGTTCGCTATGTTGAACCTGCATAGATACAAGAACACTGCCATCTTTATGGAACAACAGACATTTATGGAGACGTGGGCAGCCGAAATGGAATTTAATGGAGTGTAGTGTATTCTGAAGGAACTCCGTCTGCAGTCTGTTTTATGAGTTGAGTGTCCTGATGTTGTAGATTCTTTTTTAAGCATAACTGATCTCATAATAAATCTATATGCCAAATAGCTTTATATAGAGCTTGTTTATGATGAGGGTAACTCACGTTTTGGACTGTCTCTTTGTGAATAACACAATGTATCACATAATATCCGTGCATGCGTTGGTGTCATAGTAGAAACTGCTGATCTCATACATATTTCTGTGATTTCATCTTAAAGGGAAACATCTTTGATCAAATCTTGAATCGCATCACAATTACAATGAATGAATATGCATTAGTTGTGAGATACAATAAAGTTTGGTTTAACATTCAGATGAGTGACTTTCATCCAGACACAAAATCTGTGTAATCTAGACCTTTTATAATTTTACCCCATTTCACAAGATCTGACTTTTTCCTTCAACACCAACGCAGGCTGAAGGAGTGGACTGTTTTCCAATTCATATCTGTCAATATTTTTGTGTAAAAGTTTCAGTAATCAGTGATTTAATTTTATTTTTTTTACTTTGTACAAATTGACGTAATTGTAAACAATAAATGTGTGTGCTTGTGAACAGGTGGGTGTTTTGTTTGTTTTTTTATCACAGTGTTCATTGAGGTTAATATGGATGTGTATAATCACTCACCCAGTATGAACACGCAACCTGTCCACATCGTTGCTCTGAGCACCATAACTAAAATGTTTTATTTGAACTGATTCCCCTCAGCAGGGTATTAGGTCAGTAACTAAAAACTACTGCATAGTCTGAGAGCCAGCTTTGAAATTTTGGGTACTGATAGTTACAAGATAGGAGGTGGTGGACAAGCAGTTTAGTGTGCTTGTTTCCAAGCGCAGAAGGTTCCTGGTTCAAGAACACCCCTACCCAAAACTTGTGCCACATCAATATGCAGATTCACTTTTGATCTGCTGTGGTGACCCCGAGTGAAAACCAGGGAGAAGCTGAAGCATCTTGCTATAAATATGGGATAGGTTGACCTATTTTTGGCCATGCTGGCATGCCAAAATGAAGGCAGACAGGTCTCTCAAGTTGCTATTCGCAGGTTGCCTGTCGACTACTGGAGGCCACTATTGCTTGTCAGCGGGAAACACTAGTGGTGCTTATGCCACACTGAAGGAACCGAGCTGTGGTGAGTTTGGTGCAGTCATTGATGCTGTCGCCTCACATCAATTAAAATTTTGGGTTTGAATTCTCTATGGATGTGTGCTGTTATAATTTATGACATTCCACTTTCTGTGCTTCCGGCAAGTCATGAACTTGTGCATCTTGATGACCTTCATAAGCTAATTGACTTGTGTCCATTATCTCCCGCTGCACCTGTTTTTCACGGTGGAATATTCTGAAGTCAAATTCAGTGCAGAATATTTTTCAAGCCCTGAAAAATATCCAGTTGATGAATTCATGCTTTGGTTGAATGGCTCACAACTCAGACATACAGCCTTTAACGGGCTTGGGAGGGGGGCAAATATAAATTGTTAGAAAGTAAGAGTAGTAAATAGATGAAAATATTCATCTGTTTGACATAACAGTAGAAAGGAAACAGTAGAGTAGGGAGGAGCGCGCGAAACACATGCATACGTGGGGGGGGGCCAACACTCTGGCATGCCACATGTGTACTTGGTAACTTCACAGTCATTGGGGCACTTAGACAAATTTCACATCCAGCTCGAAAGTGATTGTCTGCTGACTGTTTTCGTGCTAACAGCGCGAATGGCCACACACTTTCTAAGTGCCAAGCGAGTGGTGTTTGGTGTTCATCTGTGTCACCTAGAATTTGGCCACCACCTGCCGTGAGAGGGATCGAATGGGATCTCACAGGGCACACTCTGTCTTTCAGCTGCTGGTGTGCACAAATAGTTGTAGCAACAGGTATAGGAGGCGTTGGAGGCAGCTCCGATTTTACACGTATTGCATACGATTCCTGGTTCATGCGCAATTTGGCCATATTCGTACTGTGTGTGAAGGGGCCCTGAGGAATGTATTTGTACATTTTGATTTGAAAGAAGTCTTAAGTTATAAGGGTATAAATAACTGCTATAGTGCAGTAATTGTTTCTTCACATCAGGTGTTTTGCAGTGATGCTATAAAATGCCTTCAAAATATCTTTTCCTGCATCTACTCCAACCTAATGCTGTGGGCTTCATCCCACACCAGGCAGCCAGCATGTGGATGATTAATACAATGTAAGATGATGCAAATGAAAGTGTAGTGATTTGCTGTTGCAGTGGGGGGGGGTGCATTTTCTTAATCATCAAAGTGTCTGCTTTTTTTTTCTTCCTTTTTTTTTTTCTCATTTCATATTTGAAACTGGAGATGGTTTCAATGTTGAGCCAAAGACATGTCAGCAATTTAGTTGTCAAGAAAGCATGTTTGAGCTCGACCTTTAAAAGTTGCAAAGGTAATAAAGGTCCCAAACAAAAATCACAATATCTAGCAGGACGTGTCTTCTGTCTCTTCAGTGAGGAATGTTTTCCAGGAATTTTACTAGATTTCCACATGTGGGTCTACCACTCTTTGTGCTAGACTTTCTGTTCACATGACCCGGCATTTGGATTGATGCGCCATGTTCAAGAAAACACTGTCTGCCAAGGATGTAATAAAATCATCGGTATTTATTTATTTGTCTGTCTGTTAGGATTATGCCAAAACTATTGCTCAGATTTTGGCGAACTTTTCAGCACAGATAGATATTTGGCCATGGAAGACGCTGCTGAATTTTGGAAGTTATTTGGATTCTGGACCAAGATTTTACTTAGCCTTTTAAGGATTATGTCAAAACTACTTCACAGATTCTCACCAAATTTGCACCACAGATAGATTAGGCCTTGGAAGACTCCATTGAATTTTGGAGGTGATCCAGATTCTGGATCAGGATTTCTCTTTGTAGACTTTTAAGGATTACGTAACAACTACTTCACACATATGATATCATGATGTAAAACCAAGATCAAGAAGACACTTGCTTCAGTTTGTGAACTAAATATCAGATTGCAACATCTTGGTCAGTTGGGCCTTTCTGAATCAGTATGCAATTACTGCATTGTGTTGTGGAATCCGGAGTCAAGTAAAGAGGTCATGGTGTGAATGACAAATCTTTTATTTTGAGTCCTCGTCAACCCCTGGCAGACGTCAGAAATCTGGAATTGCTCTTTTTCCAATTATCATTAGCGTACAAAGGCACGCATTAAAGTCCAATCACGCTAACTGCGACCACATATGCCAACATTAACCATAATTATATATGCAATGTATTCCAGATTAGGCTTAAACATTTTGACAAATGTCTGTGAGACCCAAACAAACAGGATAAATGAAAGATGGTGACAATTGGCTCATATTGTGCAATTACAACAATTTTTTTGTTGTTTTGCTCCGACTGCAGGTTTATTTCCATTAGAGGTTAGACACAACTGTCTTACCAAGCCTTTTGAAAATTTGTTCAATACAACAAACCCAACAGACATGGGCAACAAACAAGAACCAAAAACACCTTGGGACTATGAGACACATTTGGGGTTTTAAGGACATAAATAACAAGTCCAGAAAGTTTTTTTTTTTTTTTTTTTAAAGGTTCATTGAGTCAAACATATCTTGCAAAATAAAATTCTAGTTGTCTAAAGCATGTAGTGTGCGTTCAAGGGTGCACACGTTTCGAACTGTGTTAACTAAATGTTTATGTCTATCTAAGGTTGACTGAGTCCAGGAGGTAAAAGCAGCACCAATGACAGGAGAGTTGGACTGTTTCTGTGCCGCACTTTGACTTTTGGTTTTTGGTCTGTTGCCACGGTTCCTCCCTCAGCGGCCCACACTAATATTGCACACTTTGCAGCTAGGGTCCTTCTTGGCGTTGGCTGTGGTCAGACTCATAAGGTGGTGGTGCCCACTGATCTCTTCCACACTGCCTTGGTCCAAATGGATCGGTTCTGTGAAAAGCACCTCGAGGATTACGTCACTTGCATGGCAGAAAATCGGCTCTTCTCCGGGGCTCTTAGGGGCGGTATAAGTCAGGAAGGGGTTGGAGGACAAGTCCAGCATGGGGAGCCGGGTGTGACAGAAGTTGTCTCCATCTGACCCAACAGGGGCCAACACCAGCACCACATAGTGATAGGCTGTGTACATGCAGTAGAAGTCTGCAAAGTATAAGCAGATGTTGGGGTTCAGGAGACGTTCAGCTGGGATGTGGAAACGAAGAGGACCATATGGGGAGTCTCTGGGAGGGAGGCCGGTGTCAAACTCTGTGTTGCAGCTGAAGAAGACTCCTTGTAGTTTTCCGTTAATCGGAGAACCGTGACTCCCGCTGCTGTCCTTTAGGGTCGGATGCATTAGTCCTCCACATTCGTTTCTGTCAGAAAAAAATGGAGAAAAACACTTCCTACACTTAGCTGCAAGATTGATTTTGGTATGCAAAAACACAGTGGTTTCCATACTGGGGGGGGGGGGGGGGGGACACAGACATATGAACAGGGACAAAATGTGTAGTGCAATGAATCTAATGCCTACATAAGGTTTTGAGTTGTGCTTCATGCAAAGATTTAACATTAATATCCAGAACTCCAAAATATTTCATTCATTCATTTTCTGCCTCTGGGTTCTGGGTTGCAGCAGACAAAGCAGCTCAACCCACACTTCCCTATCTTCAGCCAGGTGCTCTAACCCCTCCTGGGTAATCCCAATACATTCCCAACACAGCTGGGAGATATAAACCCTCCAGCATGTCCTCCCAGTTGGTGGTGGCTTAGTGGTTAGCACTGTTGCCTCACAGCAAGGAGGTCATGGGATTGATTCCCACCTTTTTGCGTGGGTTTTCTTCCAGGTGCTCCGGCTTACTTCCACATCCAAAGACATGTAGGTTTGGTGGATTGAAAACTTTAAATTGTCAGTAGGTGAATGTGTTTGTCTGTTTGTGGCCCAGTGACAGACTGGTGTCCTGTTCAGGGTGTATGCTGCCTCATTCTCTGTGACTGCTGAGATAGGCTCCATCCCCACTGTGACCCATAAATTGGAGGAAGCGATTGAAGATTTTCATGGAATTTATTTTAAAGGAGTGTGTCATACATTTTTGGAATGGATCCAGTTAAGCGGGCATCTAGGAATTGTTCGCCTGTTAGTGCAGTTCCTCAAAAAGCAGATTTCACTGAAGCCATGCTCAGATCCAAAATAAATTGTGTAATATAGTGTGACCCCCCCCCAAAAAAAAACAACCAATAAAAACTGTAATAGATCCTACGAAGGACTATTGTCCCAATCACCTTCCCCAACATGTCTTGGTCAACAAAGGAAAAGACATTTTGCCTGGAGACCTATTTCACCAATAAATCATACCATTTGGAGCATACTTTTGAAAGAACACAAATTTTATACAAAGAGACCAACATAACTGAAACTTTGGGGAATTGTCGTACACAGACTGAAGTTTGTAGGAGTGTTGTATTCCACAGAAAGATGGTCTTCAACAACAAATGCTTTATTAACAAATCCTTAGCTATTTACAAGAAAGGTTCAAATTACATGTGCTGGGAAAAACATTGCCAGAGTCCTGCCTGTCTGCCTTATATACTGCTGTAGTTGTTTACTTATAATACCACGGAATACTCTATGTGTGGAAAAGCACAGTACTAAGTGTAACATTACAGAACATGCTGGAATCTTGAACCCTGGTGCTGGTGGTGCTTGCTCAAGCAGGTGTACCCCCATCTCCATTGGATGATCTGGAGGTGGAATTACAATCTCCACTTCTGTGTTGATGCTTCTGTCAACAGAGAAGTCCTCTGGTGGGTTGACATCATACTCACTGACGTATCTGAGATGTAGCTACTCCCTGTGACGTCTCCAGGTGGGTCCCCGAGGAATGACCTTCACATTGACTGATCTGGTACCAAGTCATTTTGTGATGATGGCAGGAACCCATCTCGGCTGTTGGTCATGACGAGGTCCAAAGTACTCTGTGTAGACTGGGTCACCAACTTGGTAGTTTCGGGTGAGCTTGTCCACGGGTATGGGTAATTGCTGCACCTGTAATTTGGTCGCATGCCTTATGGCATACGGCAGTACTGTAGCAGGAACTCCTGAAGTGCTGTCCTTGGTGGCAGAGATGACTTGCGTAGTGCCTATTTGAAGCTTTGCACTAGGTGTTCTGCAGATGCATTGGTAGCAGGATGATAGGGTGCTCCTGTGAGGTACGTGATTCTTCGTTCCTTACACCAGCTCTGGAACTCTTCTGAGGTGAACGTTGTAGCATTGTCAGTCACCAGTGTGTGTGGGTAGCTGAAATGAGCGAAGTCCTCCTCCAGAAGATCGATTGTTGCTCTCGACCCAACTGATGTGATGGGATGAATACACAGATACTTTGAGTATGCGTCCGTGACTACCAACCAGTTAGAGCCCATGAAGTTGATGGCGTGATCGACATAGATCCGGCTCCATGGTTTTTCTAGTAGCATCCAGGGTTGAACAGTGGTCTGTGGTGGCTTGTTCTGATGTTTTCCATAGAACTGTACTGACCCCAAGAAAGATCTAAGGGTGGAGACATCTGTTGGTGGTGGCATCTTGTGGACAGCAACTACATGGGGCCTTTTGAAATCCCATCCCATGACAAGATATGCCCCAGGTATTCAACACTGGGTTGAGCAAAGATGTATTTCTCCCGCCGACAGCATAGACCCCTGTCGTTGAGCCAGGCGAGTAAACCACAAAGTTGTTGAGATGATCAATCGTGTCTTTTCCACTCACCAGTATGTCATCCAGATCGACCACAACGGCTGGCAGATCTAGTGTGAGTTTCTCCATGATCTCCAGGAAGTAACCAGGTGCTGACTTAATATCGAATGGGAGTCTTTGCTGCAGTAGTACTCCACGGTGTGTACTGAGAGCTAGTCTTCTTTGACTCTGGGGTGTCAGCTTGATCTGGTTGTAAGCATCCGCTAGGTCTATCTTTGTGTAGCCATATCTTCCACCCAGCTTCTGCATGAGTACCTCTGGGAGAGGAATAGGTTGCCGATGCATTTCTAAGTGGTCATTGATGCCAGCAGAGTAGTCCCCACAGACTCGAATGTTAGGCTTTAGTTGGCCTGGTAGACTTGCCTTGCGTTGTGGAACCACAGGTGTGCCGTAGTCATTGAAATGTTTGGCAATGCCTTCATCGTAGGCCTTGGATAGGTCATCTCTGATTGCAAATGGAACTGTTTGCAAAAGATTGGTGTTGCATCGGGCTTGAATTTTACATCCAGTTTGAAATCCTTGAGGTATCCCATTTCTGGTTTGAAGAGATCTGGAAATTCATCACATAGTTTCTGGCACTCCTGTTGAAGTGCCGTGTCTGCATCAGCAGATGAGACCTGCAACATCTGTGGAACTTGTGACATTCCCCAAACTGGCTTCAATTTGACAGATTTAATAGCCAGGGCTGATTGCAGAGCTGAATCCAGACTGATTCCCAGCATATAGATGGCGTGTTTTCCAAGAATGTTGAGATCTGACATCTTGGTAACTGTATAATTGATGTCTGCATTGATTCCGGTTACTAGATTTTCTGTAACTGTAGTGACCATCCTAATCATTGGTAGCTTGTGATTGGTTGCTGATTTGTAGCGGTATGTAACATCAGTCATTTTTGGCTTTCCAAGTTGCTGCCTGACTGGCACAGAGATGAAATTCCCTGGGCTGCCAGTGTCGAGTTCCATTCTGAACTGCTGTTTCTGGATTGTGACAGACACTTCTAACTTGGATGTAACCAAATAGATGTTAAGTTCTGGGTTGACTGCCACTGGTCGGATGATCTTGGTGCTTGCTGTCTTTTTCTTCTGGTAAAGCTTCTTGCGACAGACACTCTCAAGATGTCCAACGACATTGCAAAAATTGCACTTAGTGCCTTTGTGTAGACACTCTGAAGCATTGTGATCCTTGGCACAGCGTAGCACGTTGGACTTGTTGGTGGATCTGGACCGGACATCTTGAATGTGTCTGGAGACTTCTTAGATGATCCTTTGGATGAGTCATTCCTGATTTTGTGGACTGGTTTGGACTTGGTCCCATAGACAGTCTCTTTGGCCACTTTAGCTGTGTCTTCTGTCTCGACAGTGACCTCGACAGCCTTGGTGAAGGTGAGCTCATTATCCTTGATCTTGAACAAGGCTTTGAGCACTGCTTCACTGTTCATGGAGCGTTGTGTTAAAGACGAAAACAAACGTAGAACTTCATCCAGTGGATCTTTGATGTTTGTGAAATCACAGGTAGCTGCATCGTGGCGAATGCAGGCCTCTAATTTGTGTAGCGTTTCTCCTGGTTTTCGCTGCATGTCACTGCAGAATTTGAACCTTTCTCGCACAGTAAACCTTGTTGGATCAAACTGATCATCCATGAACTTCTCGATTTGATTCGTTGATCTTCCTGGGCACCTTCATCTGCTTGGCAAGGTTCAAGAGCTGCTTGTATAAGGCAGGAGATTGGTTGGTCAGGAAGACTTGGGCTTTGACGTCATCAGTGATGGAATTAGCGGTGCAGAATGTACTGAATCTTGCGTAGTAGTCTTTCCACAATTCTGTTGTGTGATGGAATCCAGCAAACGACGGTGTTGCTTTGGCCGCGGTGGCTCCTCTGCTGAGTGCCATTTTTAGATCCAGTTCTTCCTTATGCTGCCTTGCCTAAAGCTCGAGGTGTCGAGTCGCTTCCTTCCATTGATTTTCCATGTCCTCCTTGTGCTGTTCATGCTGCATTTGTAACTGCTCCTGTAGCACCTTAATCAGATCAGTTATAGCTGTCTCCATTAATGTGCATCTAAATTCACTGTATCCTCAAATGAAAATGGAGATCCTGCCGACAACGCCAGAAATGCTCTGTTGTATTCCACAGAGAAAGATGGTCTTCAAAACAAATGCTTTATTAACAAATCCTTAGCTATTTACAAGAAAGGTTCAAATTACAAGTGCTGGGAAAAACATTGCCAGGCATTGCTAGGCTGTTCCACAACAATGAGCTATTACAGTTTTTATAGGTTCCGGTTTTTTGGGTCACCCTGTATTTAATCATGTCTGTAGCTATTTTCTCATCAGGCATATTAGCTCTCAGACGACACTCTAGTTGTGAATTTTTGTCCCGTCACTAATGTTCTAGACAAGTCTAGAAAAACTACTGACTCTTTGAATCCTTTAATACAAGAAATCTTACAAATAAATGAAATACTGTTTAATCCTGAAAGCACACCTGGATCAGAACCTTCCTGACAATGTAATCAGCACCTACTAATAATCTCTGCACAAAAATAAAGCATTACTTTCAGAAACATTTTGCACACATTAGAAAATAGGGTTGACCACATAACCTCTACCCCTGCATTTTTGAAGGTAACATATTTTTAGGTATTATTTCTGCTCACACTTAACATGACTAATTTTGTGAGCATTAATTTAGTAAAAAACATTTTTTAAACTAATTTCTACTTACTTGGTTTTTATATTCTTACATTCGACAAATTGCAGCCTTCATTCATTTACCCAAAGGTACAATTTTGTACAGAAACGTGCAGGACAAAAACCTATGATTGTCAAATAAACTTCAACTTGCAACCAAGTTTAAAATTTTTAGAGTCTCCTTAATTATTAAAGGTGAATTAAATAATGCTCAGTTAATTATTAAATTTTCCACAGTTTCCAAAATGTTGACCATCATGGTCAAATATTTGGGAATCATTTCATGAAGCCTTTACCTGACGTGCTCAAAGTAGTCTGGGTGCTGGTTGCGATAAAATACGGTGAACTTGAGGAGCCTCCCGGCTGAGCCCTGAGCCTTGTCCAGCAGCTGCTGCAGGTGTTCTATGGCATAGTCTGCACAAACAATAATACATGCGTTCTTGTCAGAAGTCTACAGGTTTCCTTATCTTTTCTCTGCTTAAAGATCTCTACCATACCCCCTGTGCAGAACTCCACCACCTGGCTCCACTCCGACACCAGATAATCACCGTCCGGCTGCCGGACAGCAGTTTGAACGGCGACACAGTATTCGGTCCGTGGGCTGAGGAACCAGTGACCTCTCACTGCCATGGGAAGAGGCACTGCTTTGGCCACCAGTTTGGTCGGGACGTCCTGGAGGACAGTTAGGAGCCACAGCAGGTGTCAGGAGGTCTGAGTACTTTACTGTATGTTGGTGTTTCATTTGGAGTTCAAGACCAAAAAGCACCTAAGCAACCATTTAACTTCATTAACTTTGCTTTATCGCCATCAGTATTTTAAACAGCAAGCCAAAACTGCTGCTGTAACTAAGACAGAAAACCAGTTCAGCGGCTTTGTTCAGTCCTCTTAAGATGCTAATTACAACAAGCTCAGGGACCGATATATCCATGGCAACATCGTTGATGCACTGCAGTCTGAGTCTTTATGAGTATCAGAGAGAACAGCTACTGGAGCCTCGACTCGACAACGAAACGCGCCACTGAATAATTGCAATAATTACCGTCAGAATTTTTGCCTGGGGAAAAGAGTGAGATCATAAGTGCTACACTAAGTCTAAATTTAGATGCAGAACAGATCATTTTAACATGGATCCACAAAATGTTGCATGGAGTCACTGTAAAGATATTTCTTTGTTGCGTGATAAATCTGTTCAAATATTTCCTTTAGCGGGATTTAAAACACAGTTGCCACATAGAGGATGGTTTTACTAAAAAGAACAACTCAGCTACAATTTGCCAGAAGGTACATCTGAGATGTAAGCCTAGATTTACTGTTTTGGTGAAAGAAAATCCTCCTCTGTACCACTTCATCATGAAGCTGTATAACTGGGGATACAAAATGCAAAACATGCACTATGCACAATTTCTCCAATCACAGCCACAGAACCCTGTAACTTCTTCTGGGTTGTCTGGGTGTCTTGGTGGCTTTCCTCACTCTTCTCCTTCTTGCACAGTCACTCAGTTTTTGAGAACTGTCTGTTCCATGCAGATTTACCATAGAGTGCCATATTGTTTGTATTTCTTCATAAGTGATGTAAATAAAGTTCAAGACATATTCAGTGACTTGGAAATGTTCATGTATCCATCCTCTGACTTGTCTGAAGAAAACTGGCAATTAAACTGATTATTTGCAGGTATTATACCAAAGGGGCTGATTACTTATGCAACCGATCATCTTGGATTTTAGATTTTTCATTAATTTATATCAAGTTGTAGAGATTTACTTTCACTTTGAGTCTAAGGAAGATCATTTTAGAAATTTTTATATTGAGAAGCCTAATTTACTTTTTGTATTTGAAATGCCATAAATTAAAATGCGTGAAATACCAAGGGGCTGAATACTTTTGCAAGCCACTGTATGTGAACCATCATTATAGCTGTAACATCACGTGCAGCTGCACAGCATCACGCCCCACAGCGAGTCAAAGGCTCTACATGGTGCACCACTTATGCCCATAATATGCATATTACAGATCCATTGTTAGTCCACCTCATGTGTCAGAGGATGTATCTGTATTAACATGTTATCATGGCTGTTAGACTCCGTCCAGATGGCCGCACTGCACATCAGCGCATAATGGAGACGTGTTACGATTGTCATCACAGTGTAACGTCCAGAATGAGGATGACATTACAGATCCATTGTTAGTCCACCTCATGTGTCAGAGGATGTATCTGTATTAACATGTTATCATGGCTGTTAGACTCCATCCACATGGCCTCACTGTGCATCAGTGTGATATGTGCTGACGTGCAGTGTCTGTGATCGCAGTGTAACGACCAAGCATGAGCATGGTATCATAAATCCATTGTCAGTCCACCTCATGTGTGAGAGGATGTATCGCCGCCCATGTTGGGCACAATGGTACAGGTACATTATCTATCCCATAAGTGGGGATGGTACTATGCCTGTAATCTCGTGTCAATTGTGGACGTGACAGCCCGATCAGCTCTGCGTGGTGCAGTGAGGCTCTGAGATGCACTGACTGGCTGTGACACACAGCATATTTGGTGTGATTGTGCAATGTTCACATCTAGTCCACATAATGAATGCGTGCCAGACTTTGTACATTACAATATTTCCTTTGCATGTCCCGAACAGGATGCACGGGGGTCCAGCTCATCAGGGCACAATTGGAATGTGCCGGCAGGATTTGGCATGCCTGTTCCATTTCAAGGTCCCCTTGAACGCGATCAGAATGCTTTGCATTCAGTGGCACAGCCGATGCACAGTGGTACAACTGTGCATCGGCCACCATCCAATGTTTCCCCAGTTCAATTGCAGCTCCACAGTGGTGTGCATGTCACTACATTCGAGCTGGCTGTGCGATTGTGTTTGACTGTGTGGCATGCACTCATGAATGCTGTACGAGGTTTTCGGATGCAGCTCAACTTCGCCCAACTGTAGTTTAAATATCCGTTCGTGTGGCATTCAGGGTCATTCGAGCTCTAGTGTGACGGGGAGGATGGTCGAGACATTCGGCGAGGAGTCGCCATGCTCAAACAATTCTTACAGTGCCTTGAACACAGTCCAAATGCTTCGAATTGCATACAAATATTAGGGCTACAGTCAGACTGTTGTACGACTGCAACTCAACCACCATTCGAATGTTTTCCAGCACAAGCGCAAGCGCAACACGAATGTAGAGGGCATGTGCACTGGTCCACGAATATTCTGACTGCTGTAAGAATGCTGTATGAGGCATTCAGGTCCAGCTCGAATTTGCACAACTGTTGTTCGAATCCTCATTCATAAGGCATTCAGGCTCATTCATGCTCGAGTGTGACGGGAGTATAAAGGAATGTTGTTGTTTTTCACAGGAATTGCAACATGTTCATGACTCATCACAACATGTGACTTTCACCAAAACCACCAAATTGTCAGCCTTCCAGAAACAATACCAGACATTTGTTGCTTGTGTAAGTATTTAACAAATGTGGACAAACTATTAAGTTGTACACATTGTGAAAAATATCAAGGGTATTTTGGCCCCAAAACAAATGTCTGTCTTAAGGCAATACATTGTGTGCCTTACATAGTACTTTGGCACACTGTACTTACTGCATTGAATGTTTTGTTTTATGCATGTTACTTCCCCAGTACAGCCAAGGCTGGTACGCATTTTTTACATTTGGGTGGACTGAGACAATGCAGATTGTCATCATTCTGGGCCCATTCTGGGCTCTTGTTATGGTTTTGTCTCATATCTGTATCTACGCTCAGCTCGCCCTCTTTGATACTCACTGAGCTCGCCCTCAAGCGATACTTGATAATTGTTTGTTGAGCTTTTCGTTCTCATTCCAGCCTAACCACAGTCTTGTTTGCCTTGATCTACAGTCTGCCTGTGTTTTGACCTTGCCTTGTTTTTGACCTTGTTTTTGTCTCAGCCTCTGAACCTCGCCTCGCCGTGTATGTGAACTCTCCTTGTTTTTTGGATCACATCACTGCCTACTCCTGCCTGTTATCTCTGCTTGGCTGATTAACAACTTGTGTACTGAACGTTTGTGTGTTTTCCAAATAAAACCTTTTCACCAACTCCTAAACCTGCGTTGTGAGTTTGCAATTGTGACCCCTTTTTGAGCCACATCTTGTCAACTGTCTTGTCCAAGGGCACAGACAGGTAGCATGAGCGGGATTCAAACTCAAGTCAAAATATTGACAGGCCACCTACTTATCCATTGAGCTTCCTGCTCTACACGAGTTACAATTAAATCTGACATAAAGTATCTCTTCATGCTACTCAGGAGGAGTAATAGCGCTTGATAGGTAAAAACCGTTCCAAATTGACTTAATTGTCAATGATTGTCAGGCGAGCATGAAATTTTGTTTAATTAGGAATTAACATGAAAACCTTTCTGTGCTGCAGCTGAAATTGTTTGTGCCCATTTTAAGAGGAAATAATGCAGAAGTGAGTCACTGGCCTGAAGCTGTTGACTGCACTCATTTTGCATTTTGCCTGCATTAGAAGTAACTGAAAGGGCGCAGCCTCTGTTTTCTGTGTTTAGAAATGCAAAATAGCAAAAAGGCAGTGAGACTCATCTATTAAACCACAATAAAATGATGTTTGTCACATGTCAGATCATATGAAGAATAGAAACACAGGACAGAGGAAAGAATAGATGCTTTGGTGTCAGACCCTGTGTTTGAAGCGGTTGGGATCGCGGCTCTCTTTGCGGCTCAGGTCGATGAAGAAGTGCGTGGCCCTGGCGGTGTCCTCGGAGGTCATGTCCCACATGATGCGGAAGGAGTCGCATGTCACCTCACAGATCTGAATGTTATAGGGCGTGGAGAGAGGAGCGTCCATGTCCTCCGTCTGCCGATGAACCAGGATCGTTAGAGTCAGAGTAATCTGGGATGGTAATACCATGGCAACATCTGCTAGAAGAGATTATCAGTGTTCACTGTGAGCTTCAAACTGGACAGCATGGAACATTTCTGATGCTAAAAAGGCTCCAATTAACCTTTAATTACATTCAGAATCCCAGCGTTTGATTTGTTTTGCTCTTTTCTCACCTTCAGCTGAGCACCCCCCCCCATCATTATACAGCTCAGCCTGCTCCCAGGCCTCTGCTTTGGCCCATGAACTTTATAATCCTCCTACAGCCGTCTCCAAGCAACCTGACACATCTATAACCTCTTTCAGTTTCTTCTAATTCTCAAGGAAAGGGTGTAAAAGTATAAGTACTGCTTTTGTCAGCAATTACTTAAGCTAGAGGCAATTTTTTTTAGTTGTTCTGCCTCCTAGGTAGAATAAGTACAAGGAGTAAGTCTTGTATAGGCCCAGAGCTCCATTGGTGCCAGCACTGATCCCTAGATACCTCCTAAGTAAACAGCAGCATTTTAAAACAGCTGAGCCACAGAGTTTATTTCAGCTCTGGGGAAATAGAGTATTGTTTTGGCAGAAATGGAACAAATCTAAAAAAAACAAAAAAAACAAACAAAAAAAAACCCCACAAAGGCAGGTGATGTATGATTATATTTTCTCAGTTTCCTATCATGGTCATCTAATCCAATCTGCTGCACATGGCCCTGAGTACTAGCTAGGATGCAATCATTTGTTGGTCGATTTTCTGTCACCATCTCTCACTCTCTCCCTCCTGAATGATAGAGTTCTCTTGCTGCAAAGTCATCTTATGTCAATAAGACAGAGGTGGGACAAAGTCACTGTCAAATCATTCTCAAGTCATCAATCTGCAAGTCCCAAGTCAAGTCTCAAGTCAGCTTGCAAACAATTGGTGGTCATTATGACTTGAAACTTGACTTGGGACTTGCTTATTCATGACTTGAGAGTGACTTGATGTGACTTCATCCCACCTCTGCAATAAGGTACACATTTATTTCTCCCTAGGTCAACTTTAGAAGCACATAATGCTGTACAAGTATGTTAACACATTGACCTAACAGAGCTGTCGTCCATCCTTATGTCCTGGAAGTAGCTGCTTATCTGCCACAGACAGATGTTTTCTAGGCTTTGCCTTGGATTTGTCTAGGATACTTAGTAGTGAGACACCTGGGTCCTCATGTGCAAAGGCCGCATATGCACGTCCTTCTCCACGCTAACATTCAAATAAAAAGTGAAATGATGTGGTAATGTGCGGTGCGCCACGTCAAGTTCATGGCTGGCATATACAGGTTTCTACAGCTATTGGTCCACTGGCAACACGTAGAGGTGATGCTGGGAAACTGTTAATAAACAAGAAGTCATCAGAGAAGTCAGCCACATGGGGTGTGCATCCAGTACATTCTGAGTGCCAGTCACAAGCCCGGATAAATGAGGAGGGTTGCGTCAGGAAGGGCATCCAGCATAAAACAAGCCAACCCAACCATGCATACTAAGAATCGAATTTCCATCGATTGAGGCCAGGGTTAACAATGTCTGCCACCAGTGTTGTTGCTCAACAGGGTGCCAGTGGAAATTGGGCTACTGCGGGTGAAGAAGAAGAAGAGGAGGTGAACGTGTCCACAGACAGCAGGAGAAGAGGAAAATGAGAAGGGTGGAAATGAGAGTGGGGACTTTGAATCTTGGTAGTATGACTGGTAAAGGGAGAGAGCTGGCTCATATGATGGAGAGGAGAAAGGCAGACATATTGTGTGTGCAAGAGACCAAGTGGAAGGGAAGTAACAGCAGGAGCTTCAGCGGTGGGTTCAAGTTGTTGTACCATGGTGAGGATAGGATGAGAAATGGTGTTGGGGTCATTTTAAAGGAAGAGTATTGAAGAGTGTGTTGGAGGTTAAGCGAGTGTCTGACAGGGTGATGAGTGTGAAGTTGGAAATTGAAGATGATGAATATCATTAGTGCATATGTCCCACAGGTAGGTTGTGAGATGAAGGAGAAAGAAGATGTCTGGAGTGAGTTAGATGAGATGGTGGAGAGTGTGCCCAAGCATGAAAGAGTGGTGATAGGAGCAGACTTCAATGGGCATGGTGGCGAAGGGAACAGAGGTGATGAGGAAGTAATGGGTAGATATGGCATCAAGGGTAGAAACGTGGAAGGGCAGATGGTACTTGATTTTGCAAAAAAAGATGGAAATGGCTGTGGTGAATACCTACTTTAGGAAAAGGGAGGCACACAGGGTAACATATAAGAGTGGAGGAAGATGGACACAGGTGAACTACATTCTTTATAGGAGATGCAAGCTAAAAGAAATCAGAGACTGTAAGGTGGTGGCAGGAGAGAGTGTCGTTAGACATCATAAAATGGTGGTTTTTAGGATGACTTTCAAGGTAAAGAAGAAGATAGTGAAAGCTCAACAAAGGATCAGATGGTGAAAACTGAAGGAGGAAGACTGTGGTGTGAAATTTAGCGAGCAGGTGAGAGAAACACTGGATGAAGGGGAAGCAATTTTGGACAACGGGAAAAGTACTGCAGATGTGATGAGGGAGACAGCAAGGACAGTACTGGGTATGACATCTGGACAGTGGAAGGAAGACAAGGAGACTTAGTTGTGAAATGAAGAGGTCCAGAAAAGCATAAGGAGAAAGAGGTTGGCGAAAACGCTTGAGAGATGAAGAAAGTATACAACAGTACAAGGAGATGCAGTGTAAGGTGAAAAGGGAAGTGGCAGAAGCTAAGGAAAAGGCATATTGCAAACTGTACAAGAAGTTGAATAGTAAGGAAGGAGAAAAGGATTTGTACTGATTGGCCAGAGAAAGGGACAGAGCTGGAAAGGATGTACAGCAGGTTAGGGTGGTAAAAGATGCACATGGTAATGTGCTGACAAGTGAGGAGTGTTTGTTGAGAAGGCTGAGGACATATTTTGAGGAGCTGATGAATGAAGAAAATGAGAGAGAGAAAAGGCTGGATGATATGGTAAAGGAAGGAGTAAGTCAGGAAGTACAAGAGATTAGTAAGGAAGAAGTGAGGGCAGCTATGAAGAGGATGAAGAGTGGAACAGCAGTTGGTCCAGATGACATTCCAGTGGATGCATGGAAGTGTCTAGGAGAGATGGCAGTGGAGTTTTGTTATGTGTCGGACGCAGCCTGGAGAACCGACCGGCGTTTGAAGGACCCAGTATGAAATAAGCAGAGCACGGTACAAAGGATAACAAAATTTAATGACATAACAGTGCGGTGCAAAAGTATAACAAATAAGTGCGCGGACTGGCGAGGTGGATATACGGTGCGCTCCCAGCTGCACAAACGGTCCGGAGCCAGAAACAGTTCGGACCCAAGGACCCCGCCGACACCCCCCAGGTGGCCGCGACAAACCGAGTCTGTGAAAGAAGAAACCATCATGTGAGTCCACACTCCACACACAGAGAGACCGCTCAAAGGTGTACACAAACAGCAAACACTTCCTGGCTTAATCACTAATCAGCTTCCCACCCTGCAGGCATGGAACACCCCGTTCACATTACTCACTGCAGTGGAAGCTGATTAAACGACTAACATAACAGCTCAATATAATAAGGTGTGAGGGACACCACATTTACTGACTGTACAAATGTTAGTCACAAAACCTGACGTACCTCAGGAAGTGTGCTGACGAGCGTGAGACCTCACCCCCTCCTCTTTCACAGACCATGGCATCAAACCTGGACGTTCTCTGCATCCATAATGATGAGATGGCTCTCAAGATGACGATCTCACCCGTCTGGTCACAAGGTCGAGTCTCTGGCAAATACACACTGTGTACTCCAGACTTAAATGCCACCATGCTCCAATCCATGTAGATGCACCACAGCTGTGAGTCCTGACGAGCTGCACATGATCAGCCTCAGGTGATCAGGGTGAGGTCCTGATAAACTCAGCCACTCAGTCCTAAACGCGTGCCACCTGGAAGGAAAAACAAAAGAGAGAAACAGAAGACAGAAACAAAAGGCAGCCAGGCACCCCAGCCACAACAAGTTTCTAACCTTGGAAAGTGAAAGGATGCCTGAGGAGTGGAGATGAAGTGTGCTGGTTCCTATTTTTAAGAACAAGGGTGATGTGCAGAGCTGTAGTAACTACAGAGGCATAAAGCTGATCAGCCACAGCATGAAGTTATGGGAAAGAGTAGTAGAAGCTAGGTTTAGAAAACAGGTGAAGACCTGTGAGCAGCAATATGGTTTCATGCCGAGAAAGAGCACTACAGATGCAATGTTTGCTCTGAGAATAGTGTTGGAGAAGTACAGAGATGGCCTGAAAGAGTTACATTGTGTGTTTGTGGACTTAGAAAAAGCTTATGATAGGGTGCCAAGAGAAGAGTTGTGGTATTGTATGAGGAAGTCTGGAGTGGCAGAGAAGTATGTTAGGGTAGTGCAGGACATGTGCAAGAATAGTGTGACAGAGGTGAGATGCGTAGTAGGAATGACAGACTCATTACCAAGGATCAGCTCTGAGTCCTTTCTTGCTCGCAATGGTGATGGACAGTTGATGGATGAGATCAGACACAAGTCTCCATGGATTATGATGTTTGCAGATGACATTGTGATCTATAGTGAGAGTAAAGAGCAAGTTGAGTCTAGTCTGGAGAGGTGGGGATATGCTCTGGAGAGCAGGGGAATGAAAGTCAATAGAAGCAAGACTGAGTACATGTGTGTAAATGAAAGGGAGCCCAGTGGAATTGTGTGGTTACAAGGAGTAGCAGATGAGTTTAAATAGTTGGGGTCAACTGTCCAAAGTAATTGACTTTGGAAAGGTGGCAGGAGTGAATTGTGACCGAAGAATATCAGCAAGAGTGAAGGGGAAAGTCTACAAGACTAGTGAGACCAGCTATGTTGTATGGCTTAGAGATGGTGGCACTAACAAAAAGACAGGAGGCAGAGCTGGAGGTGGTAGAGCTGAAGATGTTGAGATTCTCTTTGGGAGTGACGAGAATGGACAGAATTAGGAATGAATCAAAGGGATAGTTCAGGTGGGACGGTTTGGAGACAAAGTCAGAGAGGCGAGATTGAGATGGTTTGGACATGTGCAGAGGAGGGACCCAGGGTATATAGGGAGAAGGATGCTGAGGATGGAGCCACCAGGCAGGAGGAGAAGAGGGAGGCCAAAGTGGAGGTTTATGGATGTGCTGAGGGAGGACATGCAGGTGGTTGGTGTGACAGAGGAAGATATAGAGGACAGGGTGAGATGGAAACGATTGATCTGCTGTGGCAACCCCTAACGGGGTTCAGTGTGTGTGTGCTGCTCTGGCCTGTGCGCATTTATGGCTTCACTCACACACACACACACACACACACACACACACACACACACACACACACACACACACACACACACACACACACACACACAACCTTTTTTCCATTTCATGTTTATTCCATTTAACAGGGTACCAAATAAACTATCCCTGTGTGTCTCCACTTCATTTCCACTCATCTGTAGCTCACACTCTGTAATTTATTTTCTGTGTTGATGTTGACTGATCTGATGGAGTGGGGAATCCTAGCTTCAGGGCCTATTTAAATGAATATGCATATTTAAATAGGGGTGTGGAAAGGGAGGAGTTTGGTACGTCTGCATGTGCGCTCAGTTGCACGTTGAGTGGGATGTACAAATGGAGCATGCTTGGATCCATGCATATGCACACTTTGATACATTTGGATATTTTTTGCGTACAACACTTTCTGGGTTTTAGCGTAAGCCATGCTTCAGTAGGAAATCCTTGCAAGTCTTTGTACATGAGGCCCCTGATCTTCATTCTTCTGTAGTTTGCCCTTAATTTTCCTCGACCTCCACCAAGGATGTTACGTGATTTTAAAAAAGCTTGCTTGACTGTGATGGTGCAAAATGTTTTCCTGACTGATCTCATGTAACCTTGACAGCTTAACTGATCTTTCCAAGAAGACTGATTCTCGATGTTTTTTTGTCCATTTCACTGATTTCTTACATATGCTAAGATGGGGGGCTTTTTAAATTTTGTTTCTTTATTTAGACTTAGACTCATTTTTATTATCATTCATTAAAAAGCATCACAGATGCTGTCACGGAATGAAATATCGATGCACTGCACCAATAGTTAAATACACAGAATAAAAGCACAGAATACCAGTCCATGGTGTGTGATTGTGATAAATAGGGTTTAAAATAAACCATGTCGATAACAGTCTCTGTATTTGTATATACACAGCATACAATAAATAAATAAATACACTTATTTGATATATCAATAAATTGATCACAAAGAACGTTTAGATATCCATGAACCTATTAAATCTTGGTGTTTATTGAGATCTAAAGGTAGATTCTGGATTATTTTATCTAATGTTAAGTTTTCACATGGCGAGCAACCCCCCCACCCCCCCCATCCCCATTTCAATTGGTTTTCAGAGTTATGAATGAACAAATGTACCAAAAAGAAGAAGGCTGGATTAAATTTCTGTGTCGAATGAGGTCTAGATGCAGTTTTCAAGACATTCCCCCACCCCCCAAAACTTTTTTAGAATGCAAAAAGGTGCATTTTTCTGGATTTTCTATCATTTTTTTCAAAGGGTTATTAATAGAAGTCCATGAAACTTAATGCAACGAACAATCATATACTAAAAGTAGAAGAAACCATTACATTTTGGTGTTTACTGCGATTTGGATGTTAAATTCTGGATTTCCTTTTTTTCTCCACAGCTTTCTTTTATGTGTATTCGCTTATCTGGATCAAACATGTAATTTATAAACTCTACATCAACTGACACAAAGACCTGAAATTTCTAATGAAATTATATAACTGACAACCAATGAAACCATATAACTGACATTGATCAAAACAATGCAATTACATTTTTAAAAGAGTGATAACGGCAGCAGAGAGAGGCAGTCAAACACCACCTGATGCAATATTGTTAAAGTTACACCCCGTCGCACCTTGACGATTTAGCCAATGTATGCTGAGCTTATTAAAAATGCTGGCATACGCTGGTGCATATCTAAGTTAAGGGTAAGTTTTGTGTATGTTAAGAGCACATTGAAGCACGCTCATATATGTCATAATAAGGTGGGTTCGTCAAAGAATTGTGGGCATGCACAATATTTTTGATGTATGCCAGCATATGACTCATATGTCTTTCATATGCGGGACATTGTAGGTTGCCGACACACATATCTTGTAAGTTACTCATAAGTTGAAATACGTCCATTGATGCTGTCCACTGATTGGCTCAACAAATGAAAGCTGCAGTCCTCATGCAAACAGTTCAGAATGTTCCAAATATTAAAACCATTCACACACGAAGTAAAAATAAAATCTTAATCTTACCTGTTCATTTAATTCGGATTCATCATCACAGCCTGACAAAAACCTATCCACATAAAGCATCCTGATTTTGGAAAACGACGTCTGAAAATACTTTAGTTGCTTGTTGTGGCTGAAGAAACATAGTGTTTTTAAAGAAGTCCCTCTGTTTGTCTACTCTCGGTGCATTTCTCAGCCTGAACCAGAGAATGCCGGCGCTTTGTGCCACAAGACAATTAACTTCTTTTAAAAGTTGAAAGAGTCACAGCGCCTCATTCATTCACGTCAGTGTTTACCACAGAAATCAGTTGATTCTTCAGCAGTCTTCCCACGATAAAAATAAATCCCCTGATCCACCAAGACAAAAATAAAAATTTAATTTAAAAAATGTGAAATTATTGTTTGGCCTCCGTGTGATGCTCAATGAAGTACTTGTCAATATTTACGTGTTCCGCCTGCCAAACAAGAGTTCTGCTGACGGTGGAAACACAAACCAAGTCAACCCGAACCATTCAGTGGAAAAGGGGCTGTCAGCATACTCTGGCTAAATCATCGCATTTGCACATTTTTCATACGTTGGCATACGCTGGCTAAATCATCAAGATGTGACAGGGCCCTCTCAGTCTTGACCATCTCCACAAATTTAATCCAAATTTGTTTTCCCTGCACTGAGTTGAGTACTCAGTGAGTGCTCCTGTAGTTGCCATTACCTCCATCACTATTACTGGATTATCAAAAAGAAAAAGAAAAATAGTTCTTTCTTCGTAAGTGACATTAGATTTCTGGAACGCCAGCATCTTAATAGCTGTTAACTGTATGAATCGAAAGCTGTTATCACTGACCACATGCTAAATGAGTGATGCATCCAAACATAGGCCTCGAACAAAGTGGTGCAAACCATCGCAAAGTGCTCGTTTTGCTGCCTTCTACATTGTGTCGTGTCATTTGGGTGTGAGGCGAAGGTGTTCTCCAGTCAGTGTGATGGACAGGCTGCAGCAGCTCATTAAAGCCCGTCAACTGTGAAATTTGTGCATTACCATCTTCACACTCGGGCCGAGTCAGGAAGCTGTTGCACAGTGTACGTCTGTTTCCAGGCGTCTGTTTTCCAGCTGCTGTTCTCATTTCTTCCCATTGGTTTGTTTCAGAGACAGAAACTGGGGCAAGAGGAGATTCTCACAGGACAGCCATCAAAACCCCTTTTGTGTGTGTGTGTGTGTGTGTGTGTGTGTGTGTGTGTGTGTGTGTGTGTGTGTGTGTGTGTGTGTGTGTGTGTGTGTGTGTGTGAGAGAGAGAGAGACATCTACTTTTGGACTGGAGCACAGTTCATATGCAGGTTTTCATATCACACATGCAGTCGATCATAAATCAATTGGCAATAAAATGAAGATCAATTCCAGTCAACGTGACAGAGTTTTCACACAGTGGTGGATCTAAATCAGATTCATTATCAGGACTCTTCCAGGCTTATCTGCTGGTGTGCAGTGGACTCATTGTTATGTAAAAAACACAAATGTTGTCCCAGCAATCCAACATTATTAAAGAATCTGCAGCATTCATGCATATGGAGACGGGAACAGAAAGCAACTACAGTTCAGTGTGTTCAGTGGAGAATATTTTAAGCAGATGGAAAATTCTGCCCATTTGATTACGAAGAAAATGCACCTTATAGCCTGATTGTTGTTCATTTTGTAGAGTGTTACTCAAAATCACTGATTTACATTAAAAACATTCAAAACAATAAACTGCAAAAAAAGAAAGAAAGAAAGAAAAGTTACTATACAAAGGAGGTGAAACCATCATTACATAGTAGTACAACATAATGTACAGTACTGTGCAAAGGTCTTAGGCACTGTGGTGTTTTGCATAAATGTAGTTTGGAGATTTGTTTCTTCATTTGTATGTCAGTAAAATAATTTTCTAAATGATAACTTAAAAACAAAAAGTGCAGAATTCTGCGTATCAAAGGAAAACGTTTCCCATTAAATGTTTCCGAAAAGGCGTCAAACAGTGGACAATAATGAACTGATGAACGTGATATATTCTTGTAAAACTACAGTACCCTACACCCAAAATAATTCAGTTTTGCTGTCATTCACAATATATTATTTTTATTCTTCAATGCTTAGCATCATATGTGAATTATTTGAAATGTAGTATCTTTGCTTTATGGAATTCCACCACACCCCACCCCCCCTGCATTCCCAATACTGCCTAAGATTTCTGCACATCAAGTGCTTCCAGTGCACAGGATTTCAACATAGTGATAGCTGCTGGTAGACATGGACAAAATCCAAATTCTGCAGATGGTTGAGATATTTATGCCTGATATTTAGAAGCTTTTCATCGTTTTTGTAGCACGCTTTAAGATGCCTACGATTTGTGCGCATCACCGTGCACTGTCAAACTAGTGTTGCATATTTTACTCTGACATGCAATTAAAGAAATGCATTGACAAAATGACAGCTAACCTCATTATACAAGTTCTGCAGCGCAAAATATGAGTGGATCATGATGGTGAGCATCACTGGGTCATAACATGTGGCAGTGAAGCACAGATGTGCACACACACACACACACACACACACACACACACAGGAATAGTAACAAACAAAACAAAGCCATGTTGCCTCTCTGCAGACGAATTTAAGACTTTCTTACTTGTACGATGTTGAAAATTATGATGTAGAAGATTTGCTGAAATCAAATATCTCCTTTTCCGCTTTGCCTCTTCTGCTGCCGTCGATGACGGATCCCCCAGGAAAACTGATTAGGAGGTGAAACGAGCAAACAGACCTCTCTCTCTCTCTCTCTCTCTCTCTCTCTCTCTCTCTCTCTCTCTCTCTCTCTCTCTCTCTCTCTCTCTCTCTGTCTCTCCCACCTTCCCCAGCTGGCCTCATTTGGCTCTGGGCTCTGACAATGATGTTTACTTCACTCTTACGCAGTCGCACAAAATGATCTAAATCCTAAGAGGAGCACATATGGGAAATTTCCAAGTGAAGTGTGATCATGCGGAGGCACTCAATCAATCTTGGAAGCATCACACTCTCACTAACTGATCACATGCTGCACATCACCAGTTAGTGAATCTGCTCCAAGGCCCCAAACACAAAAACAGACGGGAAACAGACCGTTCTGTAAGTGTCACCTCAGATTTACAGACTGTGAGGACAAAATTATACACGTTAGGGAAAATAAATATACAATGCTCAAGATCCCCTACTAAATTACAAAAAGCACCACTCAGAACTCAAAAAATGGGCTTGTTCCAACTGTTACGCCATATGGTGCGACTCCACGGGGGCATCCCTCTCAGTCAATCCAGGAGGAAGTTCCAGAGTAAGCAGATTTCCGCCTGCGTTAGTTTCCAAAGAGATGTTGTTGTACTGGTCCACACACGTGGGATGATTACATGGTGGATTTCAGCAGAGATTAAGGAAATAAATCACAGGAACCCCTTCACAAATTAATGCCTATAATCTGCTGGTGAAAACACTGGACATGAGCAGCACATGATGCACATCAACACCAACCACAGTAGTACTCAGATAAGTGCATACCTTTGCTAATGCATATAAAAAATGCATAAGGAATTTTAATAATTGATTCATTTTCTGCCTCTTATCCAGGTCCAGGTCGCAGTGGCAGTAGACCAAGCAGCTCATCCTCTAGCAGCACTTCCCTGTCCTTGAACAAGCCCTCTAACACTTCTCGAGGAACTCCAAGGTGTTCCCAAGCCGTCTGGGAAATATAATCCCTCAGGCATGTCCTGGGTCTTCCCCAGCGCCTCCTCCCAGTTGGATGAGTCTGGATGACCTGCCCAGGGAGACAACCAGGGAGCAACCTAACCACATGTCTGAACCACCTCGGCTGGCTCCTTTCAATGCAAAGCAGCAGCGGCTCTACTCCGAGTCTATCCTGGATAGTCAAGCTTCTCACCCTGTCCAGGAGTGTAACCAAGATACCCAATGGAGGAATCTCATTTAAGGCGGGCTTACACTGTGCAGGTTTTGGCCCTTTTTCAGCCGATTTTTCACTCATGCGAGAATTTTTTGGATTGCGCCGAGTTTCAGCTTAATCGTGCGTCCTGCATCATGCAGTCTACATGGAGTAACGAGCTGCGTTTAACATCTCACAACCACCTCCCGATCGGGAATCGTATGTTCGGATGAAAATCAAACCTGTTTGATATTTTGGTTGGCCGTCATGACTCGTGAGGGTTCCGCGCTGTTGAAGCAGCGCTACAAGCATCTACGCGCTGATTACCTCACGTACTGTCCATGAGCAAACACCAGAGAGAGCAAACAGTAATCTCATGTAAAGTCTTGTTTTTTTTTTAGTTTTTTTTTTTATTGCATTCCGTCACCTAATATCATATTAAAGTTCATGCCTATCAGCGCGCACAGTAAGTGGAATCAGGTGGGGGGAAAACTGAACGTATATGCGTGCGCGCACACACACAGCAGACAACAGCAGGATTTACAACAGATGAGGGAATAAGTTGCTACACCTTGCACAGGTGTATGACTCCGTATGAAATATAGTTTATTTATACAACAGTGTAAGTAGCAACACCTGTTATGAATGTTTATGTTTTCTTTTTTTACCGTCCTCTCGTGAATCATGTTGCTGTCTGCTGTGTGTGCGCGCGCATATGCGTTCAGTCTCCCCCCACCTGATTTCAGTTCTATGCTGGGGTGCCTGCAGTATGGAGAGATGGCCCACCTCTTGGCGGTGAAAATAGGGAGCTGCATGCAGTATCCCAAGCCAGTCATGAAGGAAAATGATTACTAAGATTCAAGGACCAGGACCAGGAAGAACGCTCACCTCCAAAACCAGGAACTATGGGGAATAAAGACACATAGGGTGAGTGAATGCACTCGTAGCGCTGGAGCCTCAAAACACTCACAATTCACAAAAGGCTTAACATAGATGCCTTCGGAGGTGAGGAAATAATGTTCTCTTCTTAAGAAGTAAGGTTTACTGTTATGGGGGAGGTGGTGGTCTAGTGGCTAAGGTGTTGGGCTTGAGTCCAGAAGATCATGGGTTCAAATCCCCACCTGACTAGAAAATCACTAAGGGCCCTTGGGCAAGGCCTTTAATCCCCTATTGCTCCCGGTGTGTAGTGAGCGCCTTGTATGGCAGCACCCTGACATCGGGGTGAATGTGAGGCATAATTGTAAAGCGCTTTGAGCGTCTGATTCAGATGGAAAAGCGCTATATAAATGCAGTCCATTTACTGTTCAGGAATTGTTCACAGTTCATAAACTGTATCCAGAGGTCAGAGGTCAAGTGCTGCGCATTCATGCAGTTCGTGGAAGAGTTCGTGGAACAGTTCTTTATCATAGCACAGTCACAGACAGGAATGAGTGAG
The DNA here is from genome assembly GCF_902500255.1 of Thalassophryne amazonica. Classification (NCBI taxonomy): domain Eukaryota; kingdom Metazoa; phylum Chordata; class Actinopteri; order Batrachoidiformes; family Batrachoididae; genus Thalassophryne; species Thalassophryne amazonica. The sequence continues at coordinate 31,806,645 of NC_047107.1, forward strand.
AACAGGATCCCACTGAGACGAGAAGGAACTTAACTGGCGTGTAGCAGAGTCATGCTCTGAGCAAAGAACTGAAGAGTTACAAAGTGACGTAGCTGTGAAGGTAGCCAGGAACCAGGATCCAGGGCAGCATGGGAGTCATGCAGGAATAGTCTGGAACACCAGGAAAGACAGTTTGTTCTAATACAGGAATTAGAAGGGAGGCCAGGTTACCTGAAGTTTAGCTGCGGGAAACTCTGACGTCTTAAGCACACAGCAGGAAGATGTGGTCAAGGTCACAGAGAGGCAATCAGGCTGGTCCTCTTGGTAAATGTCTGGATCAAGAATCATGGCTCTGGAAGAACCTGGAAGGTCTGAAAGATTCTGGCAAAGTCTGGCAATGCTCACAAGTATCTGGCAACTACTGAACAGAAAGTCAGGGTTTAAATAGTCTGTAATCAATCACTCATCACCCATCTGGTCCAGGTGTGAAAAATCACTGAGGGCGCCATCTGGTGGAGAAACTAACACATGACACTGGTTAAAAGACAGAGTTAAAACCAGGATCTGGGGGAAATCCTGACAGCAAGATTCTTAAACTCCTCCACTTGGGGCAGTAACTCTACCCTGACCCAGCGGGTCTCTCTCTTCCAATAAACCACCATGGTCTGACGTTTGGAGTTTCTGATTCTCATACCCATCTCTTCACCTTCTGCCTCAAACCTGCTCAGTGCACACTGGAGGTCACTGTCTGATGAAGCCAAGAGAACCACATGAAAAAGCAAAGATGCAACTCTGAGGTCACTGAACTAGACACATTCCAGTCTGACTGTACCTTTAAATCTTGCCTCCAGCACCCACCAGGAACAGGTTCAAATAAACAGTGACAACAACAATAACCATGAAAACACAAATGACAGACTATGCTTTATAGAGGAGGTGGTTAGGCTGAAAGCAGTAATCACAGTAATATCATGTGTGAAGGTTTGTGTTACTACAGAGCACGTAGGAGAGCCACACAGTCCCTGAAGTCGGACACAGCCCCTCAGTCCACAAGGAGCCCCGCAGCCACAGCAAGCACCGCCGAGCACAAAGCACCCCGTGACAGAGGGCATGCATAGAGGCAGGACCAGTACCACCTGAAGGAGAAAAGGATGAATATGTTTAACATGAAACACCAACCACATTTAACGATGAAAGGTGTTTAAAGTAAATTCTACACAGTATTATCCCTTTCACTCTTTCAGCCGATGTTCCACTCCTCAACCAAGTATCATAAAACTCAGCCTAAATGTTTTTGAGTAAACAACAGACGTGGGTAAAAACATAATCATGTCCATTGTAGCGGTAATAGGGAACAAAATGATAGTATTAATGAGTTGTTTCATACACTCATAATATTTGTATGAAAAAAGACATTCTATTTTTCCATCGTTCCACAGTGTATGTGTGTGTGTGATTTTTCAAAGCTTCTTTTATTGTTCGCCAGCCGCAGATAGCCTGAGAGTGTGATTAAAGTGTAATCACCCATCATTAGTCATGCTGTGAGAGTCTGCTTTGGTTCAAATACACTCAGTACAGAGATGAAACCAGAATGTTGGAGGAGGTCTGACTGTGTTTTCAGTTAAAATTTTGTCATCATTTACATAATTGTAATACCAACAAAATGACATTATAATTAAGCAGTGATTACACAGAAGCATTTTTTATTTTTATTTTGTTGGTATCTGTTAATGACATCAGCCACACTTAGCTCCGAGACAGTCTGCAGTGCATCCCGTGTCGTCACATGGGCCGAAACATAAGCTGTCTGTCTTGCTGTATGGTTGTGATGCTTGGACAATAACCAGTGACCTAAGGCATTGAATGGATGCCTTTGGTACTAAGTCTCTTTGGAGGATCTTTAGGTACCACTGGAATGACATTGTATCAAACAAACTGTTTTGAAGAGAGACTAGGATGATTTGTCCCTGTGAGATCAGATTTTAAGGTTCTGCTACTAGTCTATAAAATTGTTCACAGACTGGCACCTCCCTACTTACCTGACCTACTTAAACCCTACGTACCAGCCCGGGCTTTGCGTTCTCAGGGTGCAGGATTACTTTGTGTCCCTAGGGTGAATAAAAAGTCTACGGGTCACCGAGCTTTCTCTTATCGTGCCCCTGTTCTGTGGGATGATCTCCCTGTGTCAATAAAACGGTCAGATTCTGTGGAGACTTTCAAGTCCAGACTTGAAACGTACTTATTTCCCCTTTCGTATGGCTAGCATACTGGCATAGTATGTTTCTATGCTTTTTATTCTTTTAATTCATTTTAATAGGAAACGGAGTGGGCTCCGGTGCCAACTTTATCTAAATTCTGGGTCTTTTAGTGAAACTTAGGGCTAGTAGCTGGCGATCACCTTAGTATTTCTTTTGTTTTTGTTGTTACTTAATGCTGAGAAATTATACTGTATTTTGTTGTGGGCTGGGGTGTTTGGCTGGCTTGGTTTTTGTTTTCTGTTTCTCCCACCAGGTGGTATGCATTCAGGACTGAGTGGCTGAGCATCAGGACCTCACCCTGAACACCTGAGGCTTGTTTTCACGTGCAGGTCATCAGGACTCACAGCTGTGGTGTATTTTGTCTTAATCAGAGATTGCTGCATTTAAACCTTGAATGCACAGTGTGTGATTGCCAGAGACTCGACCTTGTGAGCAGACGTGTGAGATTGACGTCAGGAGAACAATCTCACCATCACGGACGCAGAGACCGCTCCAGGTTTGACGCCACAGTCTGTGAAGGAGGATTGGGTGAGGTCTCACGCTCTTCAGCACACTTCCTGAGGTAATTTGGTTTTGGTGACTTTTATGAAGTAATGACAGTGGATTTGGTGTCCCTCACACCTTGTGTTAGTGAGCTGTCACGTTATGCTAATTGTCTAATCAGCTTCTGCTGCAGTGGAGATTTGAACTGAGTTGTTCCGTGCCTGCAGGGTAAGAAGCTGATGTATAGATTTAAGCCAGGAAGTGTTTGCTGATTGCGTGCACCTTTGAGTTGTGTCTCTCTGTGTGGAGTTGGACTCACCTCATGTTTTCTTTCTTCACAGACTCGGTTTGTCGCGGCCACCTGGGGGGTGTCGGCGGGGTCCCTGGGTCCGAACTGCTGTGGCTCCGGACCGTTTGCGCTGTTAAGAGCGTGCCGTGTTTCCACCTCACCAGACCGCGGACGTTTTAGTTGTTTAGCACATTTCACTGTTATGTTTATTAAATTCTGTTATCCTTTGAACCGTGCTCTGCTTATTTTATGCTGGGTCCTTCAAACGCTGGGTCGGTGCTCTGACCGCGTCCGAAACATAACAGTATTTGTTGTCTTTCTGATGCCTGATTCTCTTTTTTCTCTCTCTGTTTGAGGTGTGGCTCCATCTAGATGTAGTGGGATGAAAGTCCCGGGTCCCAATTGAAAAGACCTGATCAGCTTTGCAGGTTGGAGCCTTGTCATGGACCATTTTCTTCAACTTCCACCAAAGATTTTCAATTGGATTAAGATCCGGACTATTTGCAGGCCATGACATTGACCCTATGTGTCTTTTTCCAAGGAATGTTTTCACAGTCTGTTTGCTGTATGGCAAGATGCATTATCATCTTGAAAAATGATTTCATCATCCCCAAACATCCTTTCAATTGATGGGATAAGAAAAGTGTCCAAAATATCAACGTAAACTTGTGCATTTATTGATGATGTAATGACAGCCATCTCCCCAGTGCCTTTACCTGGCATGCGGCCCCATATCATCAATGACTGTGGAAATTTACATGTTCTCTTCAGGCAGTCATCTTTATAAATCTCATTGGAACGGCACCAAACAAAAGTTCCAGCATCATCACCTTGCCCAATGCAGATTCGAGATTCATCACTGAATATGACTTTCATCCAGTCATCCACAGTCCACGATTGATTTTCCTTAGCCGATTGTAACCTTGTTTTTTTCTGTTTAGGTGTTAATGATGGCTTTCGTTTAGCTTTTCTGTATGTAAATCCCATTTCCTTTAGGCGGTTTCTTACAGTTCGGTCACAGACGTTGACTCCAGTTTCCTCCCATTGGTTCCTCATTTGTTTTGTTGTGCATTTTTGATTTTTGAGACATATTGCTTTAAGTTTTCTGTCTTGACGCTTTGATGTCTTCCTTGGTCTACCAGTATGTTTGCCTTTAACAACCTTCCCATGTTGTTTGTATTTGGTCCAGAGTTTAGACACAGCTGACTGTGAACAACCAACATCTTTTGCAACATTGTGTGATGATTTACCCTCTTTTAAGAGTTTGATAATCCTCTCCTTTGTTTCAATTGACATCTCTCGTGTTGGAGCCATGATTCATGTCAGTCCACTTGGTGCAACAGCTCTCCAAGGTATGATCACTCCTTTTTAGATGCAGACTAATGAGCAGGTCTGATTTGATGCAGGTGTTAGTTTTGGGGATGAAAATTTACAGGGTGATTCCATAATTTATTCCTCAGAATTGAGTGAGTCCATATTTTTTTCCCTCTGCTTGGTCTAAAAAAGTAACCGTTACTGACTGCCACAATTATTTTTTCCTGATTTCTTATAGTGTTTCTTTAAGCCAGAAAGTTGCCATTTGAAATGACTTTAGTTTTGTGTCATGTCTGTGATCTGCTTTTTTTGTACAAAATCAAACAACTGAATGAAGATCCTCCGAGGCCGGTGATTCCATAATTATTGCCAGGGGTTGTATCATCCAAGAAGTCAAGGTCATTGACCCTTTCCTTGCCAGCACATCTCTGACAAAAACCAGTATTCTCCAGTAAAAACTATGGATGTACTGATCCACATTTTTTCACTTTCGATCTGATCCCGATACCTGAATTTGGATATCTGTCGATACAGATACTTTTCCAATCCAGTACCAGAGCTCTGTTTGCTTTAGTATTGTTATTATCATGATTGATGATTTTATGCGGATATTTTGTATTCCCAGTTATACAGCTTCATGATTAAGTGTTTAGAGGAGGATTTTCTTAAAAGGAGACCTGAAAATTCAGTTACAATTTGCTAGAAGGTACATCTAAGATGGAAGCCTAGATTTGATGTTTTGGTGAAAGAATTAAGTACTTTTATTTATAGACTTAAAAGAGAAAAGACAATGCTCGCTCGCTCTCTGTCTCTTGCCTTCTGAATTTCAATGCAGCTTTACTGACATGGGAAACATCAATTTTTCAATCAATTTTTTTTATATAGCGCCAAATCACAACAAACAGTTGCCCCAAGGCGCTTTATATTGTAAGGCAAGGCCATACAATAATTATGTAAAACCCCAACGGTCAAAACGACCCCCTGTGAGCAAGCACTTGGCTACAGTGGGAAGGAAAAACTCCTTCCAATGTTACCAAAACATATGGTAACATTGTCTCACTCTCCCTCTCTCTCTCTCCCTATCTCTCTCTCTCTCTCCCTCACTCTCTCCCCCTCCCTGGCTCTCTCTGTCTCTCTCTCCCTCACTCTCTCTCTCTTCCCCTTTTCCCCTAGCTCTCTCTGTCTCTCCCCCCCTCGCTCACTCTCTCTGTCTCTCTCTTTCCCTCACTCTCTGTCTCTCCCTCGCTCACCATTTTCCTGCTGAGCAAACATGAAACCTTCCAACTCTAAAATAAACCGTAGATTTCTAAATGTATTATCAGTGGCGCCCATGGGAGTAACTCTGGGAAAACACTGAAGGATTTTGGTGATTTTTTTTCCTCCATTCAGCAGAGAGAAAGTGAATCTCTGTTTGGCTGTCCTCCTCAGCTGCACCCTGAGCTGCTGTTAAAACGTTTCATAGCCTCGGAATGTTGAAGCGCCTAATTTTTCAGTAACAACTCTGTTCATTTTTTGGAAAATCTGTGCTCAGCAGCCCAGACCATTTGAACCCAAGAGCCAGGTGGAAAGTTGCCATTACCGGTGGCTTAAAACTCTCGGCTGCGGTGCGCAGAAGAAACAGCTCGGCTTCAGCTCAGAAACCTCCCCCTCCTCTCTTCCCGCTCATCAGTAAACAGAGCAGAGAGCAGGCAGCACGAGAGAGGTTTCACAGATGTGGTTTCTCTCCAGTATCGGAAAATCTTGCAGGTTGGATCGGGAAATTCCAATCCGAGAATTACGTCGGTATCGAAACCCGATCCGAGATCGGGTCGGCCAATTCTGCCTTTACTTAGCACAGCACTCACAGTACCTGTGTAATGGTATACAAATAATGAATGTTTATGAGTTCAATGGTTTGAATATTTCATGAGGTGAAAGACGGAATGTTCAGCCAAGTTAAATGGAACATTCCATCTTTCACCAAATTAAGAATGAAAAACATTCATTATTTTTTTTAGATAACGGCTAAAATAGATCCTTGTAATTTGATATTTTATTAATTTATAAGCAATAGAAAAGGGACTTACATTTTGGTGTACCACTGGTGCTTAACAGTCCAACATGAACTTTAAATTGGAGTCCAAAATTGTGACGAAGTAGTCCGTGATGCCTTGCACTGACTTTGTGTACTTCCAAAAAAAAAAAAAAAAAAGAGACCATGTAGTTTTTCGGTCCAGTCAGAAATTTGTCCAGCTTTTCACCCTAACAGCTCTTCATGCCTTCAGATGGGTTACAGCGTAGTGGATTTTTTTTGTGTGTGTGTTAGAAGAATTAGCAGCATCAATTAGTTCCTTCAAATCGTCATCTGCCAGCAAAACAAACTCCACCATGTTTAGCTCAACCCTGCCCCCGGTAGTGTGAGCGCGCATGGTGGTTGGGGTTTGCAATAGCACAATTCATATAGCACCAAAATTGCACCCTAAAAAAGAACTATTGCATGTTCAATGAAACACAGCAGCAGATGGTATGAATAATCCATGTCACGTTGACACTGCAGTCTTGTTTGAACCCTGCATGATATCGCATAATTTTATTTTTGGCTGCAATCACTAAAGCAGTCACAAAAAAATGCAGTTTTTATCAGTTCCTAGTGGAGAAAAGAAGATGAGGCGAATGGGAGATGTTGTGTCGGTAAGTGTTAGCCTACATAGCTAACCAGAGTAGCTACGTTCTCTCACCTACACAACCGCCTCAACACGTTCGAGCTCCAGGTCATAAACAAACCGCAACACATGTCCACTTTCTCACCGCATCGTCACTTTTTCTTTGCATTTTCACTTTGTTTGCGTGTAATTTACCCAAAAACTCAGAATATGCCATGTTTTTTTTCCAGCGGAAGTAGAGAAATTACAACATATGCGTCATATTTTAACCCTTTAGTGCCCGCCCTCAAATGAGGCTGCTGTGCCCAACAGGCCCTGATGCCGCTTGGTGCTGGTGCTTATCCTGAGATTCCATGGTGTGAAACATTAACAACTGGATGGAGACGATGCAGATGACTCAACTTGTCAATGGAACAGAAATGCAGTGTAACTTGGAATCAAACCCACACATCCAACTCCTATCCCGCTGAGCTACCTACTACAAGAGTTCCCGATACAAAGTTTCACTGAAGAAGAATACACTGAACAAAAATATAAAGCAACACTTTTGTTTTTGCTCCCATTTTTCATTAGCTGAACTCAAACATATAAAACATGTTCTATGTACACAAAAAACCTATTTCTCTCAAATATTGTTCACAAATCTCTCCAAATCTGTGTTAGTGAACACTTCTCCTTTGCCGAGACAATCCATCCAACCTCACAGGTGTGGCATATCAAGATGCTGATTAATCAGCATGGTTATTGCACACATGTGCCTTAGGCTGGCCACAATAAAAGGCCACTCTGAAATCTGTAGTTTTGGGTGTGTGGGCGGGGGGGGGGGTCAGAAAACCAGTTAGTATTTGATGTGACCACCATTTGCCTCACGCAGTGCAACACATCTCCTTCACATAGAGTTGATCAGGTTGTTGATTGTGGCCTGTGGAATGTTGGTCCACTCCTCTTCAATGGCTGTGCGAAGTTGCTGGATGTTGGTAGGAACTGGAACACGCTGTCATATAGGCCAATCCAGAGCAACCCAAACATGCTGGCCATCCAGGAACTGGGATATTTTCAGTTTAAATGAATTGTGTACATATCCTTGCAACATGGGGCCGTGCATTATCATGCTGCAACATGAGGTGAGGGTGAATGGTACAACAATGGGCCTCAGGATCTTGTCAGGCTATCCATTCAACATGCCATCAATAAAATGCACCTGTGTTCGTTGTCCATAACATATGCCCACCCATACCATAATCCCACTGCCACCATGGGCCACTCAATCCACAACATTGACATTAGCAAACTGCTCACCCACATGTTGCCACACACGCTGTCTGCCATCTGCCCTGAACAGTAAAAACCGGGATTCATCTGTGAAGAGAACACCTCTCTAATGTGCCAGACACGATCAAATGTGAGCATCTGCCCACTGAAGTTGGTTACAAACTGGAGTCAGGTCGAGACCCCGATGAGGATGAAGAGCATGCAGATGATCTTCCCTGAGATGGTTTCTGACAGTATGTGCAGAAATTCTTTAGTTTTGCAAACCAAATGTTGCAGCAGTTGTCCGGGTGTCTGGCCTCAGACTATCTTGGAGGTGAACATGCTGGATGTGGAGGTCCGGGGCTGGTGTGGTTACATGTGGTCTGTAGCTGTGAGGCCAGTTGGATGTACTGCCAAATTCCTTGAAACGCCTTTGGAGACAGCTTATGGTAGAGAAATGAACATTCAATTAACGGGTAACAGGTCTGGTGGACATTCCTGCAGTCAGCATGCCAATTGCACTCTCCCTCAAAACTTGTGACATCTGTATATTGTGCTGTGTGATAAACATTTTTAGAGTGGCCTTTTATTGTGGCCAGCCTAAGGCACACCTGTGCAATAATCATGCTGTCTAATCAGCATCTTGATATGCCACACCTGTGAGGTGGGATGGATTATCTCAGCCAAGGAGAAGTGCTCACTAACACAGGTTTAGACAGATTTGTGAACAATATTTGAGAGAAATAGGTCATTGTGTATGTAGAAGATGTTTTAGATCTTTGAATCAGCTCATGAAAAATGGGAGCAAAAACAAGTGTTGTTTAAATTTTTGTTCAGTATAAATTAAACGAAACATAAGTAGAATTAGAGTAAGTTTTAGTATTATGAATGTATAATTTAAATTAAACAAATGTATTTATTTTATTCATTAATTAAATTATTCTTATTCTTCTTATTATTCAATTGTACTTTGTAAACATACTCTGCTACCGGATGCAGCTGAAAATGAATATTATAATTGCGTGCCTGCGTGCGCGTGTCATTAAGTCCCTCCATCCCCCACAATTTTTAACGCCGTCATTCTCTGGCCACAATCAAAACAAATGACTTTCGCTTATTTTCGCGTATTTTCAAGTAAGTTTTATTGTTATACCTTCCTGCGATCTTAACGTGTAATTGCACGTTGTGCCCTGGTGAGGGCGTAAAACTCTACCAGCAGGCGTTGCGTTAGTCCTTTACGTCGTCTTGCGAACTTCGTTAACTTTAAAAACTTGCGAGCGTCGTGTGTCAACCAGTTATCGATACGAAAATCCACAAAATATTTTTCGAAGTATTGCTGAGTTGCATGTTTCACTGTTAATAGTCTGCTGTTTTTGCAGAATCACTGTGAAGGTGAGGGAGGGCCGCTACTATCGAGTTGGTTAAGGTGAGGTGACGCACGTTTCTTTGCTCGACGCTTGCTAGCTTGGCTATATTAAAATACGAAATGGGGCGAAATGGAGGTAAAAAGTAATGAAATGGCGCAGACTGACTCCAAATATGATTAAATGTGATTCACTTAATTTTATTTAATTATTTTTAAGCGAAATGGGGACTGATGATAACAAAACGGCGGTTAAACGTAACAAAATAGAGCAGACTGACTCCAAATATGATTCAATTAATTACTTTTATTTAATTATTTTTAAGCGAAATGGGACTGATAATAACGAAACGGGGTTAAATGTAGCGAAATGGAGCAGACTGACCCATTGACTGAAGTTTCATCTCTTGAACGCCAGATGGCTCACCTGGCCCTACTCAAAGAGGTTAATAGAGGGTTTTCAATGACGTGACCGATTTGCTGCAGGACAGGTGCCATCTCCATTCTGGATTACAAGGAGGCTGGCGCATGATAGAAAAATGGACAGAATGTACGTTATTACGATGCTTTAAATCCTAGAGATAAAGCCATTTATCGTGATAGATGTGTAGCAGTTGGTTCATTGGATCCGTATCTTATACCAGATAGTGAATTTAGTGGTGATGTAACGAACTGGCCGACAGTGTCACACTGCGATATTGTGAACTAGGAAGCTACTGACCAGGTCAGCCTCGCCGGCCTCCTGCAGAGCATCACAGCGGAGCTCTGAAAGCGGAGGTCGTCTGAAAGTCCTGAGCGATTTCTCTCACCAGGCGCTAGAAGGGCAGCTTGTGGATCAGCAACTCGGTGCTCGAGGACCACAATGTAAATAAGCATCCGTATTGGAAGCATTCTTGTGTTATCCTCCGCAGTATTTTTATGTATTCTTATATAATTTTATTGCCGAATAAAATAAAATTCTGGGAGCAGTGGATTTCTGTTAGCGGTAGATCTCTCTCAGTGCCACGGTGCCGTAAGGCTTCTTCACACTGACGTTGAAGCTTCTGCAATTGTTCACCAAATGCACGTAGCGTAACGCAGCGGCCACCGCGTCGTAATCCAGAATAGCCGCGGGACACAAAATGACGTGACCGATACGTCACATGAAAACCCTCTGTAAGAACTAGAGTCCGCAGTCACACTGAGCCGTGTCCCGGCAAGGAGGCGTGGACGCCATTTTAATTCTGGGCACGTCAGGAGGCAGCGCCCATAGATGCTCAATTAGTGTCGTCAAGAAACAGGTGGAATATGCTGGAATGCTACGCATGTTGACAAAGCCACAAATGGAGGAAGAAGGGAGACAACATTTCTTTCCATATGTAAGTGGTTTTGGTTATTCTTGTCACTTTATAAACAAGTGGTTTATAAACAGGTGTATGTTGCCTGCTGTGCTTGTGTCGACCGCGAAAATGGACCATTAACTCTTCACTGATGTCGAGTTGATATTTTCCCCTGCGAGACCGATGTCTAGTTAAAATACTTGTCGTTAGTGATTAAAATTGTTCGACAAGACCGACGATTTTTTTTTTTTAATTTGCACCTTAAAATAACCGAGCCGCTGCTGGGACATTATAATTCTCTGTGCTGTGCTGCTCACCGTCACAGCCTCACACAGAGATATGCACCACACCACTGATGTCATGAATGAAAAGCAGTCAAAAAGGATCATTGTGTAAAAATGTAATATACGAGGTCTGTTAGAAAAGTATCTGACTTTTTTATTTTTTGCAAAAACCATATGGATTTGAAGCACATGTGATTGCATCAGCCAAGCTTGAACCTTCGTGCGCATGCGTGAGTTTTTTCACGCCTGTCGGTTGCGTCATTCGCCTGTGAGCAGGCTTTGTGTGAGCAGTGGTCCACCCTTCTCGTCGGATTTTTATTGCAAATAAATGTCTGAACGATTTGGAGCTTTGCTGCATCAAATTTTTCCAGAAACTGTGAAAGACCTCCAGGTGGACACCATTCAGAAAATTCAGATGGCTTTCAGGGACGATTTTATGGGGATTACACAGATTAAGGAGTGCTCCAGCCGGTTTAAAGACTGCCCACAGCGGCTGAGAGCATGGCGCACTCCGAGCGCCGATCGACAGGCTGACACCCCGCTGAAACAACCAGATCATTTCCAACGTGAAGGCTTTGTTGATCTGGGACGTCGTCTGACTTCCACAAAAATGGCAGAAGACGTGGACATCAAGGCTTTTTCGGCACATTCCACTGTTACAGGAGTTTTTTTCATGGAAAGAGAAGCGGAGGGATGCGCCACGGAGCCGCTCATGGCGCGGGACAAAAGCACCTCCGTGTTGGTCACACAGGACGGCTTTCATTTTGGCTTTCAGACGGCTTTCGGTGGCTTTTCAGTCGTGTGACTATCCGAGAAATTGTGCATGAGCCTGGACATGCCAGAATATGTCCTGTGAGGCTTCATCACGGCGTTGCTTTGCGCCATGCGGCTCCACCGTGACGCGCGGAATTCCTCCGCACGTCTGTCTCAATGTGCTGAAAAAGTGCAGATGTCCACGTCTTCCGCAATTCCTGTGGAAGTCAGATGACATCCCGGATCAACACAGCGTCCAGTGTGGAAATGAACGGCACATTTCACTGTTACAGGAGTTTCTGTCATGGAAAGAGGAGCGGAGGAATTCCATGCGTCGCGGTGGAGCCGCATGGCGCAAAGCAACGCCGTAATGAAGCCTCACAGGACATCTTCTGGCATGCACAATTTCTCGGATAGTCACACGACTGAAAACCCACCGGAAGCCATCTGAAAGCCATCCTGTGAGACCAACATGGAGGTGCTTTTGTCCCGCGCCATGAGCGACTCCGTGGTGCATCCCTCCGCTTCTCTTTCCATGAAAAAAACTCCTGTAAGAGTGGAATCTGCTGAAAAAGTCTTGATGTCCACATCTTCTGCCATTTTTGTGGACGTCAGACGACGTCCCGGATCAACAAAGCCTTCATGTTGGAAATGATCTGGTTGTTTCAGCGGGGTGTCAGCCTGTCGATCGCTGCGCTCGGAGTGCGCCACGCTCTCAGACGCTGTGGGCGGTCTTTAAACTGGCTGGAGCACTCCTTAATCGGTGTAATCTGTTATGTGTCGGACGCAGCCCGGAGAACCGACCAGCGTTTGAAGGACCCAGTATAAAATAAGCAGAGCACGGTACAAAGGATAACAGAGTTTAATGAACATAACAGTGATGTGATAAATATACAAACAAATAAGTGCGCGGTCTGGCGAGGTGGTAAACGGTGCGCTCCCAGCAGCGCTAACGGTCCGGAGCCAGAACCAGTTCGGACCCAAGGACCCCGCCGACACCCCCCAGGTGGCCGCGACAAACCAAGTCTGTGAAAGAAGGAATCATTATGTGAGTCCACACTCTACACACAGAGAGACCGCTCAAAGGTGTACAAACAGCAAACACTTCCTGGCTTAATTGCAAATCAGCTTCCCACCCTGCAGGCATAGAACACCCTGTTCACAAAACTCCACTGCAGTGGAAGCTGATTTAAACGACCAACATACAGCTCAATATAATAAGGTGTGAGGGACACCACATTTACTGACTGTATAAATGTTAGTCACAAAATCTAACGTACCTCAGGAAGTGTGCTGACGAGCGTGAGACCTCACCCCCTCCTCTTTCACAGACCATGCATCAAACCTGGACGTTCTCTGCATCCACTGATGATGAGATGGCTCTTGAGACGACGAGCTCACCCGTCTGGTCACAAGGTCGAGTCTCTGGCAAATACACACTGTGTACTCCAGTCTTAAATGCCACCATGTTCCAATCCGTGTAGATGCACCACAGCTGTGAGTCCTGACGAGCTGCACGTGATCAGCCTCAGGTGATCAGGGTGAGGTCCTGATAAACTCAGCTACACAGCCACTCAGTCCCAAATGCGCACCACCTGGGAGGAAAACCAAAAGACAGAAACAGAAAACAGAAACAAAAGGCAGCCAGGCCCCCCCAGCCACACAACATAATCCCCATAAAATCGTCCCTGAAAGCCATCTGAATTTTCCGAATGGTGTCCACCTGGAGGTCTCTCACAGTTTCTGGAAAAATTTGATGCAGCAAAGCTCCAAATCGTTCAGACATTTATTTGCAATGAAAATCCGACGAGAGGGGTGGACCACTGCTCACACAAAGCCTGCTCACAGGCGAATGACGCAACCCACAGGCGTGAAAAAACTCACGCATGCGCACGAAGGTTCAAGCTTGGCTGATGCAATCACATGTGATTCAAATCCATATGGTTTTTGCAAAAAATAAAAAGGTCGGATACTTTTCTAACAGACCTCGTATATAAATGTATTCTAATGGTTTTAGGAGCCGCGTTGTGCTGAACACAGCAGCTCGATCAGCAGCGCAGCTGGAACCCATCAGATCTAATATTAAATAAAATTAATATTAGTAAGTTTAATACTTTCCTAAAATATTTTTATGTTAATTAATTTTACTGGCTCGATATCCAGGTCAGAATGGCATTTTAACACATATTTTGTGAGCGTTTTTCTGATGTGTTCAGTCGTGAATCCCCATTGAAAATGCATTAACATCTGGGAACTTTGTCAATATTTTGCTCGGTTAGGAGGTGTCATGTCGCTGTCCGTGAAGGGACGTGCGCGTTTAGTAGGCAGCATTGGGAGTGCGGACTGTAGTTCTCATATATAACCTCTTTGCCCCTACTACATGTACTGAGTGCGTCTCACAAAAACAAAAGCTAAACAATTAAATAAAAGCAATTATTTGGGGTCAGTCTGGTTCAGTCTGCTCCGTTTCATTACATTTTACCCCCATTTTGTGATTATCAGTACCCATTTCGCTCCATTTCGTATTTCATTATGGCCCTTGCTAGCTAGCTTTTATGAGAAGTTAACTTCATGTACATGTTCAGATATTTTTTCGTCAAAACCACTCGGAGTTAGCTAATATTATAACATGTTTTGGTGCACTGCCATTACATTCCAATTTTAGAATTTTAAATTGCTGGTAAAGCTGAGAAAACAAGTGCTACCTGATTTGCAAAGTGGGGGTCGCTATCCGTTTGTGGGCTGTGAAAGTAAAGGTGGACCATAAGTGACCACTAAAAAGCGTCTTTGAGTTTCAATTTTGTAATAAAAGTTAACATTACTCCCAAAATATTGATGATAATATAAAGCTGTGGGATCTAATTTATGCATTATTCTGCATTTATCTGGCATAGTAACAAAAAGGTGTTTGTCTTTGAGCTGCTCGTATATTCGATCTGAGTCCCCAGAGCTGATTCAGTACAGAGCTGTGTTGTGATTTGGCGCAAGGTTTACACCCGGTGCCTTTCCTGACGCAGCTCCAGATTTACCTGGAGAGAGATGCACAGCCCCTGGTCCTAAGAGGCTGGTCTCCCATCCAAGTACTGCAGGCACTACTCTGCTTAGCTTCCATGATCTTGTCTGTCTGTCACTCCCCTCCCCCACAGTGGTTTGGCATTCTTAAGGGGTCTGTTACACAGGATGGTGGCAGTTGTGCATCCATTGGGCCTCATGTATCAATGTTGCGCACTTGTGGCGTAAATTTACGGCGTAAACTTGAAATACACCAAAGTTGCCGTGACATGTATCAAGCAGTGAGCATCTGCCCATTTCTGGTGTACGCCTGACGTGATCTTGATAAATGCGGCGGGTGGAAACGATCGTAATTATAATAAACACGCCCATAAATAGTCAGACTCCGCTTCAGACACACCCTCATTTTACGACATGGAAGCCAGAAAGACGGCAATGAAAAAGAACTCCACCAATCACGAAGCGTGCCAATAGAGCGTCAGAAGCGGCTGTCGTATCAATTGTTTTGTAGTATATAATCAATAAAGTGTTACAGTGGTCCCTCATTAATCGCAGGAGTTACGTTCTAAAAAATAGCCCGTAATACGCGAAACCGCGACGTAGTCAGCGTTATTTTTTACAATTATTATAGACGTTTCAAAGCTGTAAAACCCCTCACTACACAGTTTATACACTTTCTCAATCAGGCATGAACATTTTCTCACTTTTCTCGCGTGTGTAAACACTCTCAAAGTTCAAACCGTAGTAGGAAAATAATACCAAACTGTTTTCAGGCCCAAACATTTGTTTGAGAAATAAAAATAGAACATTTTCCTATAAATAATTATGATGGCATTTAGAACTAATGAATTAATTTTAACGATCAACGAACGAGGTCGGACACATAAGAAATTATATATTATAAATTAGTGACTGACCAGTACGTCACAGATCGCTCCTCTTCGTCCTGGCGCTGCGCCTTTTCCCACTCACACCTGGCTGCAGCAGGTGTGTGTTTCCGAGTGACAAACACAGTTATGAGTAGTTGTTGGCGCTCTTTTCTCTTCTGGGCAACAAGATTCTTATAAACAGATACGCAGAACACAGAACACTGTAAAAAAAAAAAAAAAAAAAAAGGCATGCAAAATTGGACTAAATACTCCGCGAGACTCCGAGGCCACGACAGGTGAACGGCGTTATAGCGAGGGACCACTGTATTCTCTTTTCACATGTCAATAATTCTTGACAAGTGGATATTTGCTCGCTCAATTAATAAGACACGCCTAATCTGTCAGATTTCTTTATTTTTTAAATGTATTTCTGTATTTATTTTATTGTGACAACCGAATGGAGACGACAAAACCTGATTGCAGCACGAGCGAATTAAGGGAATGACGAAACTACAGTTGTTATTATCAATTTCATAGTCTAAAATGATCACACCACATGAAGTTAAGCTCAGTGCTGCTCTGGCTCCAGGCTCGAAGTCTGGAGAAAAAGGCGAGCAGCGCTGTCTTTGCAGTCAGCGCAAATCCCGCAAAGGTGGGATTTGTATTGATTATTATGTAGTATAATCAGGAAAGTGTTATTTATGTAACATATGCATTGATTTGTATGATGGCACTGTTTATCATGTTGATCATTTTCATTTATATGTGGATTCCAGCGCTGGTTCATTTTGGTGTATAATTTACGCCACCTCTCGACCTGGTGTATATTTTCAGCGCGGCGTACGCCAACGACCACATTGATAAATGCCAAGTAGCGCAGCCGTTTTGGCATACACCCCATATGTGCTCAAATATCGCCATACACAACGTTGATACATGAGGCCCATTGTGCGGCTTAAAATGCGCCCGATCCGCAGAGGTGACACGAAAACACCTTTCTGTGCAGGGTTGGGTATCGAGAACTGCTTCTTTTCGGTCCACTCTTTCTTCTGTGTTTTGCTTAGACTCGCAATGAGTGTTTCGCTTTTTAATTTTTGCTTTTTTGGGCAACACACAATGCTCAAATAATAATAATAAAAACCAGTGACTGCGAGGCTTGCATGTTCAGCCTCCAGCTGAAAATGAAATGCATTGGCTGAATCGTAGAGCGTTAAAAAGAAATTCATGCAGGGACTCAGTCCACCACCTTAATAAATAAATAAAAATGGCAAAATTTTCCAAGTTGGGGAAAACAAAAAACAGAAAGCCACAAACCATCGCCATTTCAGCAAAATGTCAAGACTTTGGCCTGACTTTGGCTGAGCTCCTGACACCAGGAAAGATCCAAAACTTGTAAAGATGTGAAAAAATAATTACCTAGGTAAACAGAAAGGGATACACTAAATTTGACAATCCCCGTGATGACGCAGTGACATTGTGCCATTACTTAGGGGGAGCCCTGGACTGTTTTAAAATGCAAAAGTATTTTTATCCGATTACTTGATTATTCGCCAGAATAATCGAGAGAATACTCAATTACTAAAATAATCGATAGCTGCAGCCCTAAAGGAAATGCCTTTGACAAAAACTACAGCTTTTGTTTATTTCTATTTATGTCCAGAGATCAAGGGTCCACCATGTAGAGTTTATTATGTCCAGAGTTTAAGGATCCAGTGACCAATTTCATATTTATTTTTAGTTAAGACTCAATAAAATTTTGTGGATGTAGAAAACCTGCAAAGCCTACTTTTAGTACACAGAAAATTCACAAGAGGTATTGATTAGAGAATCAATAAGGAATTGGATCGATAACCATAATCGATAATGGTATTAGGGATGTCCCGATCAGGTTTTTTTTTTGGCCCCAATCCGATTCGAGTCATCTGATTTTGAGTATCTGCCGATACCGAGTCCCGATCCGATACTTTAAAAAACTGAATGAACAATGAACAAATGCTAAATATATAATAATTTCATTTTAATAACCTTATTTTATTATTTATCACTTAAACAGTTCACTTCTCCTTGAGGTAGCTGTTGTGTGGGCCGCCAGAAGAGGAGGTACTGCTGGCCCACCACCAGAGGGCGTCCTGCCTGCAGTGCGGGCTTCAGGCACTAGAGGGTGCTGCCGCCTCACAGGAACAGCCGAGGTGACAGCTGTCACTCATCAACTGTGACAGCTGTCACCAATCATCTGCACTTCATCCCGGATAAAAGCAGGATGACACCTCCACCACGTCGCCGAGATATCGTTCTTCTAAGGAGGTAATATTCTCAGCCGTAAACTAAACTGTGTCTTAGTCTGAACTCTTTTTGCAGCCGCTTTCCTGTGGTGTTCCTTATCTGTGAGCTTGGCGTTTGGTGTGATCAGCGACGGCTTCGCTTCACACCCCAACCAGATAAGTGGTTAAACAGAAGCGGCACGAGTGTGTGATTTGAGGTGGAGGTGGAATTCCCACCGTTGTTGTTACTGGGTGTACACACACCCACACTTGACTGTCTTTGCTCTTCGCCAGCAGTACCAGATCCGACACGCGGAGACGGTGGCCACCTGAGGGACTAGGGACCTGGCGGCTCCAGTATCCTTCGGGTTCGGTGGCGGAGGAAATCATGTGGTTCCGGTTCTTCTCTAGACGGACGTCTCCTATCGTCGAGCCTGCCCACACGACACCTTTATCCATTGGCTTTGTATCATTCTATAATCTGCTGTGTATGGTTGTGGCATTCACAACAGTAAAGTGTTCAAATTTGACTCCTTCTATTGTCTGTTCATTTGCGCCCCCTGTTGTGGGTCCGTGTCACTACACTTTCACAACAGTAGCTTGAACAATCAAGTAATAATCTACCAGACTTAAAAAATGTACAAATTTCCATGTTATTTTATTTGTCTAAAAATAAATGTCCAAGGTTCCTTATGTTAAACAAGAAATGATCTAATCTGAAATAACAGGTGGTTTTAATTTATTGAAGAAAGGTTTTTAAAGAACCATTTATTGATTTAGCTATTTTAATTACAAGTGTTCTAAACTTTTTTTAAACAGTAATAAGAAATTTTGAGGTGACAAACAACAACAAAAAAACATTTCCAAGGATTTTTCTTCAGACACGTGGTTTCTGCACTGATCTGTGGTTCAAATCCCAGCCTGACTGGAAAACACTAAGGGCCTTTTGGCAAGGTCTTTAATCCCCTATTGCTCCCAGTGTGTAGTGAGCGCCTTGTATGGCAGCACCCTGACATTGGGGTGAATGTGAGGCATAATTGTAAAGCACTTTGAGCGTCTGATGCAGATGGAAAAGCGCTTTATAAATGCAGTCCATTTACCATTTGTACAGATCAGTGGTTTCTGCCACTAGTCTTCCGTGTTTTGGCCCGACGCGTTGTTCCTGTTGGACAATGCGAAGCTACGTCACAGCTCAGAGCATCGAAAGTTTAAAAGTCAACTTGAAAAGTAAAAGGAAAAAAAAACAACTTACATTTGCGTCCTGACATTCCTCAGGGTACCCCTCTGATGCTTTATCAGTGTTCAACAAGTTCAGAGCAGCGCAGAAGACAGAAGCTCTTTAAGACGGGCTCTTAAATGTGATGAGTGTGCACGTCGCTCGTGTGCACACCATCTCTTGCTCCGTTTTGCAGACAAACAATCACAGGGCAATTTGTTTTTTTCATTTTGTTAATGAGATGACATATCGTCGTCCTGAGGACTTGGTGATGACTGAGCAAGAGTTTCGGTGGGAAAGTGTCCATCATCCTCTTGTCGTTCCATGGAGGTGTCAGGCTGAGCGCGTAAACACACAAACAGCAGTTCTGCAAAAGAAACTTTGCGCGGGTAACTCCCCCCACCTCTGTTCGGTTAAACTTATGTTTTTTCTTTTGTTCTTAGTTAGTCCCTTCGGCTGCTCCCTTGTTTTGCACTTGGGGTCGCCACAGCAAATCCAAGGTGGATCTGCATGTTGAATTGGCACAAGTTTTACGCCAGATGCCCTTCCTGACGCAACTCCACATTACATGGAGAAATGTGGCAGGGGTGGGATTTGAACCCGGAACCTTCTGAACTGAAACCAAGCGCATTAACCACTTGGCCACCACCCCCTATGTTTTTTCTTTTGTTCAATTAAAAAAAAAAAAGATTGGGTTGAACTTTGACCGCGTCAGCCTGCCGACAAGCGGCAATCGCGCTCCCATCAGAAGCATCACGTCAAAAGTCGAGGTAAAGCGACACTTCTGACGCCTCTAAAAAACAACGCGTCTCACGCCTCTGACGCTTCCGACATGCGAAAGAACCATTAATCTGCAATAATGAGCCTGAAATAGCGCTGATCAAAATAATGAGGATAAAATCTATATCGGTTCATGATCGGGATGCAATGTCCGATTTCGATCAAGTCTGAAACCACGTGATCGGGCCCGATTTCTGATTACGTGATCGGATCAGAACATCCCTAAATGGTATCGATAAAATCTTATCACTACTCATCTCTATTTCTGTGTAACCGCTTCAGCGGCCCTTGTGTGTGTTGGTGTCTCCCGTGGAGTTGGTGCGCTATAGATGACATTACATTTCCACAGAGATCTGCTGCTTTTTTGACATACATGCTGGGTTTTGAGCGGTTTGCTGCGATCTAAAAGTATGACATCATATTTTCTCACTGTTCATGCGCACTCCCTGAGAGAGAGAGAGAGAGAGAGAGAGAGAGAGACAGAGTGGTGGGCAAAATTAGATAAATATTGCATTCTTAATTTTGCACATTTCAATTTGGATCTTGTGTGTGCATGCTGTTCTCCCATCATTCACACCTAGTTAAAGCCACAGAATAATGACATCATTGGTTAATTACATGTCTGTCAGCTTTTTGACTCGTGTGTCTGGCAGGATGGTGTTAAACACAGTGTGGAGAGCAGTGGTGATGGCGTCTCTTGTTGACCTGTTTGCCTTGTAGGCAAACTGTTACTGAAGTTAGGAGGAAAAGAGGTCTTCAGGGGGTGGAGAAAGAGCCTTTGAGAGCACAACAATTTTTTTTATTGATTTCTATTTAATACTAACACTTTCTGTGATTGTGTATTTAACTAAGCATTGTTTACTGTTTCTATACTCGGGCAAAATAATTTCCTTCAGGATAAATAAAGCTAATCTTTATCTTCATGACTACAGAGGTCAGTGTGACAATGTCAGGGATGAGAATCACCTGTCGATTGGCAGTTTCCCGACTTTTGGGGTTCATTTTGTTGCCTGTCTATCATTTCAAATCCGGTGAGAAAAAAATTTAGGTGTGATGTGTTTGTGACAGTTCTCACATTAGCCACCGGGCATCGCTGTTATTCTGAACAGCGTGGTGAGCACTAGGCTTGCCGGTCATAGGTAGAAGAGCTGGAAGGCTAAGAGCTAAGCACGTCGTCCCCATCGATTTGTCTTTACTCATTAGATGGAGGACCGGGGCAATCCGCTCATTCACTGGCTGTTGCCAGAGCGCCGCCATCTTCGTTAGCATTAAGGCCCAGTCACACAGCACTTAACGAACGGCAACGAAGCCCAAACAAAACAAGAAAGCTGGACTTTTGTTGACTTTTGTTGGCATTGTTTAACCTTTGCGCAACTTCGTTCCTGCAGCTAGCGCTTTGTCAGAATCTTTAAACTGTTGAAAAATTTGAACGAATGCCGCTGAAAACCTCAATTTGTCCGTATTTCATTTTGCTGTAGTTCTTGACGTGTTATTTATTTATTTATTTTATCATTTGCTTAGTTTTTTGTAACGTTAGCATTTAGTTTGACTTCATTCAACCAGCTGAATGTTTTCACACAGTACAAAAGCCAGTTTGTGGGCACTTTTGCAGAGGAGCTGCAGGTATGTGCGGTGTGGGGCTTCTGCCGCTGTGTGCCAGTGCTGCTGCGGTCATGCCGTGATGCTGGCCGGCCAGGAAGAATTTGTCGGCCTCTCCACCAGTGCCTGACAGCCCGTGATAGTGGTGTTGGCCAGTGCTGTGCACACCTGAGTAGAGAGTTGCTGCACAAAAAGTCTGGCCGGAGCTGCAGCATTCTGTCCATGAGCTCTGAATGGGCTTGCTGTCCTCCAGCCTCTGCAGACAGAAGAGCCCACTGCCTCTTTCAGCGTCTGACAGTTCATATGTTTTGAGGAAGTGATCTTTGATCACTCTGTATTTGTTCATAGCGAGAGGACGTTGCAGAAGTGCAATCAGCTTCGTTTCCGTGTTCTTCAGAATATCTCAGGATGTGTGACCTGATGGAAGAAAAAACCCAAGACTTCTAATTGAATCGCTAAATAAATGGTGAGATATTTATCATGACAAAGCATTCAGGCAGTAAAACTGAAGTCACTACTTTACAGAATACAGATCAGACACAAGAAATAAGTCATTTTCTAACCTTTATTCACCAATTTTAGTCATTTCCCCACATCCTTAATATTACAAATAATACACACTTACGAAAGAAAGCTCTCTCAATTTATTATTTATTATTTATTTATTTAACTTTGCCCTGAACGCTGCACAAAACAGCATTTTCAGATCTCTAACCCAAGTTAGTCAGTGCATTATCAGTTTATATTTAATCTAATGCCTGATGATGCCTAATAACGCTAAGCAAGATGGAGGCTGCTGATAACAGCTCACAGGCTGCATCTGCCGTCTAGTGGATTAAATAGAAATCGATGGTCATCCTGCAGTTTGTTTGTGTCCGTAAATTAAATAAAGCCAGTTAACCACTTGTCTCAACATCAGTAAGACGAAGGAGATGGTGATCGACTTCAGGAGGAAACCACCACCTCACCCACCAGTGAACATCCAGGGGGAGGACATAGAGACTATAGACCAGGGGTGGCCCCGTTCGGTCCTCGAGAGCCACATTCCTGACACACTTAGTTGTCTCCCTGCTACAACACACCTGAATCCAATGAAAGAGTCGTTAGCAGACTTTTAATGAACCTTTCATTGGATTCAGGTGTGTTATAGCAGGGAGACAACTAAGAGTGTCAGGAATGTGGCTCTCGAGGACCGAACTTGGCCACCCCTGCTATAGACAGTTTCAAATACCTGGATGTTCACCTCAACAAAAAGTGGACTGGACTCACAACACTGACACCCTGTACAAAAAAGCCCAGAGTCGCCTCCACCTCCTGAGGAGACTGAGATACTTTGGAGTGAGCAGGCCTCTGCTTAAGACCTTCTATGACTCTGTTGTAGCCTCTGCTCTCCTCTATGCTGTCGTCTGTTGGGCCCCGGGCAGCACAGAGTGGGAGAGAAAGACTGAATAAGCTGGTCAGGAAGTCCAGCTCTGTCCTGGGCTGTCCTCTGGACTCTCTGGAGGAGGTGGCTGAGAGGAGGGTGTTAGCCAAGTTCAAATCCATCATGAACAACTCCTCTCACCCTCGGCACCGGACTGTAGTGGAGCTGAGCAGCTCCTTCAATGACACACTGAGGCACCCTCAGTGCAAGAAGGAACGATACCGCAGGTCGTTCCTCCCTGCTGCTGTCAGACTGTACAATAACACTGTGAAATAACCATATGCAATAATATGTCCACAAATCATGTGCAATAACAACTCGTTTACAAATCCCAGCACTAATGTCACCTTATCACATCTAAATTCCACTTCACATATTGTAAATAAGATGCTCCTATTTTTTCAATTCCAATCATGTTTATATATGCATATGTACTTGTGTGTATATATATACACTCAACAAAAATATAAACGCAACAGATCTAAAACTTTTTCCACATACACAATATCACCATTTCCCTCAAATATTGTTCACAAACCAGTCTAAATCTGTGATAGTGAGCACTTCTCCTTTGCTGAGATAATCCATCCCACCTCACAGGTGTTTCATACCAAGATGCTGATTAGACACCATGATTAGTGCACAGGTGTGCCTTAGACTGCCCACAATAAAAGGCCACTCTGAAAGGTGCAGTTTTGTTTTATTGGGGGGGGGGATACCAGTCAGTATCTGGTGTGACCACCATTTGCCTCATGCAGTGCAACACATCTCCTTCGCATAGAGTTGATCAGGTTGTCAATTGTGGCCTGTGGAATGTTGGTCCACTCCTCTTCAATGGCTGTGCAAAGTTGCGGGATATTGCCAGGAACTGGTACACGCTGTCGTATACGCCGGTCCAGAGCATCCCAAACATGCTCAATGGGTGACATGTCCGGTGAGTATGCCGGCCATGCAAGAACTGGGACATTTTCAGCTTCCAAGAATTGTGTACAGATCCTTGCAACATGGGGCCGTGCATTATCCTGCTGCAACATGAGGTGATGTTCTTGGATGTATGGCACAACAATGGGCCTCAGGATCTCGTCACGGTATCTCTGTGCATTCAAAATGCCATCAATAAAATGCACCTGTGTTCTTCGTCCATAACAGACGCCTGCCCATACCATAGCCCCACCGCCACCATGGGCCACTCGATCCACAACATTGACATCAGAAAACCGCTCACCCACATGACGCCGCACACGCTGTCTGCCATCTGCCCTGAACAGTGTGAACCGGGATTCATCCGTGAAGAGAACACCTCTCCAACGTGCCAAACGCCAGCGAATGTGAGCATTTGCCCACTCAAGTCGGTTACGACGACACACTGGAGTCAGGTCGAGACCCCGATGAGGACGACGAGCATGCAGATGAGCTTCCCTGAGACGGTTTCTGACAGTTTGTGCAGAAATTCTTTGGTTATGCAAACCGATTGTTTCAGCAGCTGTCTGAGTGGCTGGTCTCAGACGATCTTGGAGGTGAACATGCTGGATGTGGAGGTCCTGGGCTGGTGTGGTTACACGTCGTCTGCGCTTGTGAGGCTGGTTGGATGTACTGCCAAATTCTCTGAAATGCCTTTGGAGACGGCTTATGGTAGAGAAATGAACATTCAATACACGAGCAACAGCTCTGGTTGACATTCCTGCTGTCAGCATGCTAATTGCACGCTCCCTCAAATCTTGCGACATCTGTGGCATTGTGCTGTGTGATAAAACTGCACCTTTCAGAGTGGCCTTTTATTGTGGGCAGTCTAAGGCACACCTGTGCACTAATCATGGTGTCTAATCAGCATCTTGATATGGCACACCTGTGAGGTGGGATGGATTATCTCAGCAAAGGAAAAGTGCTCACTATAACAGAATTAGACTGGTTTGTGAACAATATTTGAGGGAAATGGTGATATTGTGTATGTGGAAAAAGTTTTAGATCTTTGAGTTCATCTCATACAAAATGGGAGCAAAACCAAAAGTGTTGCGTTTATATTTTTGTTGAGTGTATATATATATATATATATATATATATATATATATTCTACCTCATTTTCTTATTTTATTGTATTGTTACAAGTATTACTATTATTGCCTATCCTTGCACATGCTGTTTGATGCACATTTTCCTCTACTCACACCCAGGGCAGGGGTACCCTAAGTGGTAAAAACTTTACTTTTCCTGAAAAACATCTCTTATGGCAGCAAGTGAAAAACATTTGAAAGTTTGGTCAGTTGTTGTTTTTTTTTTTGTTTGTTTAGGAAAGTGCATTGGACAGGAAAAAAGTGAAGATGGCATGTGTGTCTGAGAAGTAGGTAAAGATTACAAAGAAAAGTTTGCATGGTCGTGGCTGGACAAAGTAATACCACTGACAACCCACAGCCCTGCGACTGCCTGCTTTGATGTTGGAGCGAATATTGCCTCCTGATGTAAGTTAGTTGTTGTGAAAAGTGTGATGACACGGACCCACAACAGGGGGCGTAAATGAACGGTCAATGGAAATGCAAAAAATAACAATTTAATGTTGTGAAACGTGCACAACGAATACAGATACAATTTATACTACAGTCAATCACAAGTTGGTGTCTTGTGGGCAGGCTCGAGGCTAGGAGACGCCCGTCCAGAGAGGAGTCGGAACCCACACGATTTCCACCGCCAACGGATCTGGAACACCCCGGAGCCGCCAAGTCCTGAGTCCCCAAGTGGCCACCGTCTCCAGCTGTCAGATTGGGTAGTGCTGGCAGGAAACAGAAACAGTTAATAGTGGGTGTGAGTGAACACACCCAGTAAACACTCAGCAAACGAATCCTTTTCGGGAGGAGAAAAACACCTCCACCTCCTGCTTTCACAAGTCCTGTGAGTTACCGTGCAGACCCCAATATACACTTGTCGAGTGCTGGAGTGCAGAGTGGGAACGCCAACTCCAACCAACTCCCTCCGACTTGGCTACAAGTGGACAAGCTGCAAACTCAAAAGTCACTGATTACCAGCTACCAGCTCAGATGCAAGGAACGTTACAACAAAAGCTTAGCTGAGAAGAGTACAAAGACGGCTGAGAGTCTACCTGTATGGGTTGACGATTTCTCTGCATGGGTGTGGTGTCTTCTCCAGGCTTTTATGGGTGAGGCATGATGAGTGGATGAGTGACAGCTGTCAACTCAGGTTCCCGATGCTCCTGGCGGCAACTGCGCCCTCTGGTGCTTGAAGCCCGCCTTCAGGCAGGGCGCCCTCTGGTGTTGGTCAGCAGTACCTCCTCTTCGGGCGGCCCACACAACATTAGTACTTATTAAAAAATGAACTGAGAGGGTAAATAAAATACAAATGAACTAAGAAGATAGAAAAAAATGGCTGAACACATCAACAAGGGGGGTGTCCCTTGGGTGGTGTCCATGTTTCACCAGGAGTCAACATAAATTACTAAATAAGAGTAAAATACCACACAAACTAGCTAGAACTGTCTGTACGTGATTTTTTCTTATTCCTTTCAGTACTGTAGATGGTGTCAATTTGGATTTTACATTGAACTGAGTGAAAATCAACATACTTGACTTTTTAATTGTGGAAAACAAACAAAACCCATCATGTGTAGTGTAGTCTTGGATGGATTTTACCAGGATGTAACATTGGACTGACTATCCTGGCTATTTGGATTAATTATTGACCAACATTGATTTGGAATGTCTGGTGACAATAAATTTTGATACAAATTATGAAATGGCCACAATTTTAAACAATTAAAGGTATGAATGACAGCATTTTTATTTACATAAAATTATCTTTTCATATGTTAAAATTTACCAGAATAGGTGCTTTAAAGTGTGAAAAATTTAAAATGTTCCCCCTTGTGGCCAGCCTAAGGCACACCTGTGCAATAATCATGCTGTCTAATCAGCATCTTGATATGCCACACCTGTGCAGTGGTATGGATTATCTCGGCAAAGGAGAAGTGCTCACTAACAGATTGAGACAGATTTGTGAACAGTAGATGAGACAAATGGGCCTTTTGTGTATGTAGAAAATGTTTTAAGATCTTTGAGTTCAGCTCATGAAAAATTGGAGCAAAAACAAAAGTGTTCCATTAATGGCTTTGTTCAGTGTAGTAAATATAAAACCTATTTGTGATCCCATTTCAGAGCTGTAAGTGGAGCTACCTGGCATAGATTTAATTTTCTTCCTACAGAAGAATCTTTGGATTAGATGTGGTGAGCTCTGTGCCTTTCTTTATCTTATACCCCTATTCCACAGAGCAAAGTTCTTTCCCATTTCATCCCGAATAGTAAATCGGGCGCGTTGTGAAGCATCACACTAACTGCTTCATCCATCTTTTGTCAATCTTGTATGAACTTGGTATACACAGTAGTTACAGCCATCATCTGTACCAGTTTTGAAATTGCGGTGAAATTTCCGATTAGTTCAAAAATTTCATCCTGATTCGCCAAACCTGGCATCGTTACGCGGTCACTTCTGGGTGTTTGTAGTCTTAACAGCTTCAATCATGTTCAAACACCTTTAAACAGGCTAGTCTTAGTGAGTACAGCTTGATACTTGTTTGATTGTGTTCCATCGGGGTGAAAATTTGAAGCAAAAGCAGTGCTTGTTGTGGTTTTGGCTGAAGCCCCTTTCACACCGGGGCTGCTCCCAGTTGCTTCCTGTGGTGTCATGACGACGCAGGAATTTCTGCGTCAGGTGCGCGCAGCAGGGGGCAGAGAGGAGATGAGAACACAGGCTGCAGGTTCTCTGCACAGAGAAGTCAGAGTACACAGTTTGGCTGCAGATAGACTGTGTACTCTGACTTCTCTTCTACTTGTTGTTGTGCTGAGCTGCAGGGCTGCACTCTGAGTTCTGGTATACAACCCCTGGCAAAAATTATGGAATCACCGGCCTCGGAGGATGTTCATTCAGTTGTTTAATTTTGTAGAAAAAAAAGCAGATCACAGACATGACACAAAACTAAAGTCATTTCAAAAGGCAACTTTCTGGCTTTAAGAAACACTATAAGAAATCAAGAAAAAAAGATTGTGGCAGTCAGTAACAGTTACTTTTTTAGACCAAGCAGAGGAAAAAAATATGGAATCACTCAATTCTGAGGAAAAAATTATGGAATCACCCTGTAAATTTTCATCCCCAAAACTAACACCTGCATCATATCAGATCTGCTCGTTAGTCTGCATCTAAAAAGGAGTGATCACACCTTGGAGAGCTGTTGCACCAAGTGGACTGACATGAATCATGGCTCCAACACGAGAGATGTCAATTGAAACAAAGGAGAGGATTATCAAACTCTTAAAAGAGAGTAAATCATCACGCAATGTTGCAAAAGATGTTGGTTGTTCACGGTCAGCTGTGTCTAAACTCTGGACCAAATACAAACAACATGGGAAGGTTGTTAAAGGCAAACATACTGGTAGACCAAGGAAGACATCAAAGCGTCAAGACAGAAAACTTAAAGCAATATGTCTCAAAAATCGAAAAATGTACAACAAAACAAATGAGGAACGAATGGGAGGAAACTGGAGTCAACGTCTGTGACCGAACTGTAAGAAACCGCCTAAAGGAAATGGGATTTACATACAGAAAAGCTAAACGAAAGGCATCATTAACACCTAAACAGAAAAAACAAGGTTACAATGGGCTAAGGAAAAGCAATTGTGGACTGTGGATGACTGGATGAAAGTCATATTCAGTGATGAATCTTGAATCTGCATTGGGCAAGGTGATGATGCTGGAACTTTTGTTTGATATTTTGGACAATTGAAAGGATGTTTGGGGATGATGAAATCATTTTTCAAGATGATAATGCATCTTGCCATAGAGCAAAAACTGCAAAAACATTCCTTGCAAAAAGACACATACGGTCAATGTCAATAAGCAGATCTGATTTGATGCAGGTGTTAATTTGGGGGATGAAAATTTACAGGGTGATTCCATAATTTTTTCCTCAGAATTGAGTGAGTCCATATTTTTTTCCTCTGCTTCGTCTAAAAAAGTAACCGTTACTGACTGCCACAATCTTTTTTTCTTGATTTCTTATAGTGTTTCTTAAAGCCAGAAAGTTGCCATTTGAAATGACTTTAGTTTTGTGTCATGTCTGTGATCTGCTTTTTTTCTACAAAATTAAACAACTGAATGAACATCCTCTGAGGCCGGTGATTCCATAATTTTTGCCAGGGGTTGTAGTTTATCTTTCCTCCCTTGACCACGACATCAAGGCACGAACTGTCCATGAGCAAATGTGGAGATGTCTGGAGTTCTACTTGATGTTGACATGTCCTGGACTGATGTCCTTTTTTAACTGTGATGAGAGAGTCTGAGGAGAGAAAGGAACTAACTGCCTGCAGACAATTTTTTTTCTTTTCTTTCCTGCTTTGACCGCGAGATGCATGCGCGCCGAACCGTCAAGCAAATGTGGAGATGTCTGGAGTTCTACTTGATGTTGACATGTCCTGTCTCAGGATTTATGTCCTTTTTTTTAACTGTGTTGTGAGAGTTTGAGCAGAGAACAAGGAACTAATGCCTGCAGCCAGACTTTTTTTTTCTTTTAATTGTTCACATGTGCGCGCATGAACGAACGTCCATGAGTGGACTAGAGTTGTCCGGACTTTTTACTGGATATTTCTGGCAATCAGTCTGCATTTTTTTTCTGTGGTCTTTTTTTTTTTTTTTTTTTTTCAGCGTGTAGTTTTTACTGCATTAAGTACACTGTATAAAAACAATCCTGTGTGATTTATACTGCGGGAACAATGAAACACAGCAGGAATCATAAATTGGCTTCCGAGTCACGCCGGGTAATGCCTCTTTGCCCTGACTTGCGCTGGAACCACTTCCTTTCTGCGTCGAGCACAGAACGTCAAAAAAATTAAACGGGTTTAATTTTTCAGTGCCAGACTTGCTTCCTCGTTTGCGCCCCTCGCGCTGTTGTGGTGCTGAGCTGCATCGTCTCGGCACTGAGTTGCTTCCACGCGGCGTCATCATAATGACGCACGGCGCAACCGGGAGCACCACGTGTGAAAGGGGCTTGAGAATGCAGCCGGGCCCAGCTTGACTTTTGTGTTCGACCGGGTTGCCAGGTATGTGCTTTATAAGCCAGCTTGATAGGAGGAATGCCCATAAGTGCGCCAGTTCATCCTGTTTTTGCACTTATTCTGGATCGTGGGGGATCGTAATAGAACAGTGTCTTGTAGAATAGGTGTGTTAGAGCTGTTCCTCCAGCCTTTATTCATCTCCTCCATGATGCGTTCTCTCTCCTCCACTCACCTGGATTCCCATTTCCCTCAGCACGCTCATGGCTGCATATAGCATTTCAAAGATCTTCTTTCCTGAATGTGGTGACATTTTCAGTTGAGCTGGATATTGGCATTTTGCTTGTATGTCCTTCTTTTTGAGCTGTTTGACAATTTCTTGGACCTTCATTTGTTTCTTCTGTAACTCTGGAGAATAATCATAGTCAAAGAAGTAGGGTTGGGTCTGATCCATTATCGATATCTGCTTCTGATACCAATGTAATTCATGGATCAGAATTTTCTGATACAACCTGCGGGGTTTTCCAACATAGGAAAAACTCTGTGAACCACAAGTGCTGCCCTTGCTGCATAGGAGGCCCTTGCTGCACAGTTCTCCATGTAATGTGGAGTTGTGTCAGGAAGGGCATCCGGCGTAAAACGTGTGCCAATTCAACATGCAGATCCACCTTGGATTTGCTGTGGCGACCCCGAGTGCAAACAGGGGAGCAGCTGAAGGGACTTACTATCAAATCAATATAAGAGGAGTCCCCAAAATTCTGCCAACTTAACCCTCCTGGGTCTAAGGCCTTTTTTGGCCATTTCTCTCGCCTGGACTTTTTTTTATTATGCTGTTAACACCTTATGAGCCACAATCAAGTAGTATATACCCCTTTTTTCAGGACAAGCTAAATTTTCATAATATACACACTTTGTTCTATTTGCATGAAAGTAGAAAAAGGTATAGAACAAAAAATGCAAAAGGAAAATTTAGCCGAAAACTAAATCTTACAATTTTTTTATGCAAAAACACACTAAACACCAATGAATAAGCAAAGTCACAGCTGAAATATAATCTTGGAGGTCTACTTGACCAATGTGCAAAATTTTGAATTTCTGGAACAAGTAAAAATATTTTTTTTTCAATAAATTAAAGTAGACCTGCATTGAAATAAATGTGGTCAGATTTCAGAAAGAAATAGCTGATATGTATTTATAAGACCCTTGTGAATGCAGTAAAGTAAATCTGTAAGCCCAAATGTGTAATTCAGCGGAGAAATCTTCGTTTAAAAATGACAAATTTGCAGCTAAAATTTAGCCCTCTGTGAAAACAGTTTGTACAGCCGTATCATTTCCATGACGTCAGGGACAAGACGACGCGCTTCCGCCTTCAGTCCGATCCCGCATTGAAACTGATTTTATCTGTTAGTAATGTTACTTATACACGTCCTGGTTTCAACATCCAAAAGTAAGCTGCAATGAATGTGAGATACAGATCTGTGTGCTCAGATCAGCAACGACATTGACAGCGGGCGCCGTTCTTCCTCTCCCGCTCTCTGCCTCCGCTGCGCTTATTAAGTCTGCGGGCTCGTTAACGAGCTCGGGCCACTCACACCGCCTGTGTCTGCTTTGCAGCCGGCATCACCTCTCTGTCTACTGAGTGGAGCTGCAGCACACTTGGCACAAGTCCTGAGATTACGCTCGCTGTTTTAATGCGAAGCGGCCAGTACACCTGTTGCTGCATGGACAGACTTCTTGCGGCAAAATCCACAGTACCGCACGTCTCGGCAATCGGAGCCCCAGAGCTCCATGGACGCTGAGAGAGGTTTATATATTTTTAATGACTGGGATTCTTTGCGGGTCTCGCCTCCATATCCCGCGATGGTACCAGAGGCGAAAGACAGTAGATTTTCATTGCGACACCACTCAAACGGGCGTATGAAAAAGTCCCCCAAAATAATTTTCAAGCACAAATAAAAGAAATGTGTACTCACCAAGTGTACCACAAGACAATATTAAGTTTTAAAAAAGTAGATCCTTCCATATAAGACAAGAAAAAGGTGCAGATGCAAACTGACGTAAATCCACAAATTACAATTGGCGCAATGCATGCTGGGAGAGGGTCTTGTCCGTGACGTCTCGGCAGCGTCCATGATGAGAGGGACAATTTGCGGAGGGCTAAATGTTAGCTGTAAATTTGTCATTTTCAAATGAAGATTTCTCCGTTGAATGACAGATCTGGGCTTGTAGATTTACTTTACTACATTCAGAAGGATCTCATGTGTAAATACAAGTCATTTTTTGTTCAAAAAATCTGACTGCATTTTTTTCAATGCAGGTCTCCTTTAAAAAAAAAAGAAAAAAAAGTCACTCATCCTGACAGATTAGGTGTGGTGGTACTCAAAAAACCAGTTCCTGTCAGCCACCAGGCAGAGGGCCATCACATAGAAAACACTTGGTGGGTGGGGGATTCTTCAGGCTGGAGGAGATGTAGGTGGAGATTCTTGAGGCTCATCACTAAAACCAAAGAGAAATAAGTTACTTTGTGTATCTTGTAATACCTCTCATTATACTATTATTATAACAAGAAAGCACTTACACTGTAATCTCACAAGACAAGTCAGCAAAATTATTGGCTTCATCCCCCAGGGGCCACACCTAAGTACCCCCATCCCCCCAGGCCAACGGTGTGAAAAAGTGTGAGACAGGAACAAAGGAGCTCCAAGTAAACTCCCAAAGTAAAACAACAATCTTAGCTTTTACAGTCAGTACAGATCATACATTACAGTATATGTGTGCATACTAGTGTAGAATCACTAAAATGAGTTTCACATAGTCTTCTCACATAACAAATGCATAGTCAAAGTCGGCTTTATTGTCAATTCTTCACATCTACTAGACATACAAGGAATCAAAATTTTGTTTCTCACCTTCCCTTGTTGATGACAGGACAAGACATTTTGACAATAAGGACAAGTACCGTATTTTCCTGAGTATAAGCCGCACCGGAGTATAAGTCGCACCAGCCACTTTATCCATTATAAAGAAAAATAAACCATAAATAAGTCGCACTTGACTATAAGTCGCATGGACATACAGGTATGTTAACATGAAAAGTTCCGATGATAATATTGTGACGGCTACCGTTTTCGGATGCATATTTCACCAGTCGCAACTTGTAATCTGCAGAGTATGATTTTATTTTTGGTGGCATTTTTTCGGGCCTTCTCTGTTGTTATCAGTAATGTTGAAATTTTTATTTTTCTATGGTAGTTAGAAGTCGCAGGAAGAGTCACACAAGCCTTGAGTGCCCTCTTGTGAGCTGCATTTTACCTACGGATATGTTTGTATTTTGCAGACCACATTGCGAGCCGAACCATAACCCGCACCATCGCTGAACGGTTCTTTTCTAACACATTACCCGCTGTGGACCATAGTACACACCAGGTGTCAGCTGCCGATGTTTGTGCAGCACCTACCTGTGCAGCTCATGACCTCCCCGTGGTGTCGACGCCAGCTCCTTCCAAGTGCAGACGCTAATCCTCCGCCGTCGCTCACCCAGTGCTCCTATGCAGCTCTCAGCGTCAACTTAAACACTCTGCTCACACTGATATCCAAGGGTTGAAGCTGTTTTGTTAGCCCTCCCGGAATAACAGCAAGCACCGTGTTCGTCTGCTTCACACGCTGTTTCACAATCATTGTCTGGGTGAGGTGAGGAATACGTGTCCAATGTTCTGTTCTCTGATTGGTTATCGCGACCAGCGTGACCCATAGGGTGGCCGCCATACTGCAGTGCCCATGATGCATTGCATTTCCATTTCCGGTGGCCATTTTAAAACATAGAGCGACTCTCTCACGTAAAATTGTTTTATTACAGTAAATTAATTGAGAATCTACCGGTATATTTTTCATTTATAAGTCGCTCTCGAGTATAGGTCGCACCCCCGGCCAAAACATGTAAAAAAAGTGTGACTCATAGTCCGAAAAATACAGTATTTAGTATTTACAGTGTAGTGTCTGAGGTAATGGTAAAAGTGGAAAGTGCAGTCGTGCAAACCAGTCAGTATTTGTAGCAGCAGCAGATTTTTGTTAAGACACTGTGCAAGTGGTGTGATAGTGATAAAGTGAAACAGTGCAGGACATTGTCATGGGCAACAGATATATATATATATATATATATATATATATATATATATATATATATATATATATATATATATATATATATATATATATATATATGTCTGTGATCTGCTTTTTTTCTACAAAATTAAATAACTGAATGAACATCCTCCGAGGCCGGTGATTCCATAATTTTTGCCAGGGGTTTTATATATATATATATATATATATGAGGTCTGTTATAAAACTAACGTACCTTTTTATTTTTCCAAAAACTATATGGATTTGAATCACGTGCGATTCCATCAGACAACCTTGAACCCTCGTGCGCATGCGTGAGTTTTTTCACGCCTGTCGGTTACGTCATTCATCTGTGGGCTGGCTTTGAGTGAGGAGTGGTCCACCCCTCCCGTCTGAATCTCTTTGTCTGAGAACTTCCTGAGAGACTGACGCTTTGCTTGATCAAAATTTTTTCAAAAACTGTGAGGCGATGCGACGCGCCCTGAGCCACCGCTGTCTGCCTGTTTCGAGCTGAAAGCTTCCAAATTTAAGTCTCTGTTGACCCAGGACGTCGTGAGAGAACAGAGAACTTTCAGAAGAGGTCGGGATCAGCAGTTTATCCGGACATTCCACTGTTAAAGGAGATTTTATTAATGTCCGCACGTCGGGACGCACATCGGGACGCAGCCGGCGCTGTGCGGCAGCACAGGAAAAACACCTCCGTGTTGATAACCATTTGTAAAAACCAGGCGGCTTTTGATGGCTTTCAGCTGAGTATCTGAGAAATTGTTTAACAGCTGGACATGTTCCAACTTGTCCTTAAGGCTTCCAACGGAGGTGTTTTTCCTGTGGCGGCGCACGGCAGTCCTTAAAGCGACAGCAACAGTCCATAATCTCTCATCAGCCATTAAAATTTTCACAGAAAACCAGCTGAATTTCTCGAATGGTGTCCACTTCGATGTGCCTCACAGTTTTTGAAAAAATTTTGATCTAGCAAAGCGTCAGTCTCTCAGGAAGTTCTCAGACAAAGAGATTCAGACGGGAGGGGTGGACCACTCCTCACTCAAAGCCAGCCCACAGGCGAATGACGTAACCGACAGGCATGAAAAAAACTCTTGCATGCCCACGAGTGCTCAAGCTTGTCTGACGCAATCACACGTGATTCAAATCCATATAGTTTTTGAAAAAAATAAAAAGGTCCGATACTTTTCTAACAGACCTCATGTATATATATATAAACATACACTCAAAACAACATAATGCACTGCTGTTTATCACAATTTACTACAGATAATAGTTTTACTGCACTTCTTATTACCTATAATAATTTGGATACTCACTCCTCAACTGGATCCAAACGCACGAGATAGTCCAGCTCCTCGTTGGTGTAAAAACTCTCCTCACCCGATGAGCCTGACTCGATATCGCTGTCGTCAAAAATCTGCTGCAAAGCTTCCTGGATAGTGAAAGTTTTCTTTGCCATTCTTGCTTCTTTCCAGAAAAAGATTATCAGATGGTTGCGCGCAGCTCTGTGTGTAAAGGCACTGGGGCGCATGGAGATGCTTCCTTATTTTATCATAGCAACCAAGTCCAGAGCTGTTTCTGGTTTGTGGCATCATTACCATCACCGTATTGTGTTTGTGCCATTCTGTAGTATATCTATTGTTTGTGCAGTGCATGTGCATAATTGCGCACAATATACTTTGATATAGGCTCATTATTTTCATGATTTGATCACATTTATAGCCGTAAAAAGTGTCAGCCGAGTGACTACAAGCATACAGAGTCGAAGCAGATCATTCCCTTGTTGATAAATAACCTCTGTTGTGAATATTTTGAGCTCTGATTGGAGAACCATGTGTCACATGCGTAAGGTGCACACTGCCATTGGACAGGCATTTTCAGAGCTTTTTTTCCTGTGCCGCCGCACCGCGTCGGCTGCGTCCCGACGCGCGGACCCGTCCGCACGTCTTTCATTAAAAAAATCTCCTTTAACAGTGGAATATCCGGATAAAATGCTGAAACCGACTTCTTCTGAAACTTCTCTGTTCTCTCACGACGTCCTGGATCAATAGAGCCTGAAATGTGGAGGTTTTCAGCTTGAACAGGCTGACGACGGCGGCTGAGAGCGCTGAGCGACGTGGGAAGTCCTTAAAGTGACAGAATCACCTCAAAATCTCTCATCAGCCGTTAAAATTTTCACTGAAAACCAGCTTAATTTTTCGAACCGTGTCCACTTCGATGTGTCTCACAGGTTTAGAAAAAATTTTGATCAAACAACGCGCCAGTCTCTCAGCAACTTCTCAGACAAAGGAATTCCGACGAGGGGCTGGACGACTCCTCCCACAAGGAGTGCTCACAGGCGAATGACGTCACCGACAGGCGTGGAAAAACTCACGCATGCGCACGAGGGTTCAAGCATGTCTGACGTAAAAACATATGAATGAAATCCATATAGTTTTTGAAAAAAATAAAAAGGACCTATACTTTATTGACAGACCTCGTATAATCCATGTGCACATTTTTGAGG
Source organism: Thalassophryne amazonica (assembly GCF_902500255.1). NCBI lineage: Eukaryota > Metazoa > Chordata > Actinopteri > Batrachoidiformes > Batrachoididae > Thalassophryne > Thalassophryne amazonica. The sequence continues at coordinate 31,843,417 of NC_047107.1, forward strand.
TATTTTTAGACATCGAGAGGAAAAATTTCATTACCGTAACACATATTTCATTAGAAATATGACGCACCAAAATTATATATTTTTTTTACTTTTTATTGATGGCAAACATATAAATATTCTTAAAGGTAGTAAGTGTCACCCGCATTTTTTATTATTAACACATACAAACATTTTTATGTAAACAATTATTTCATCACCGTAACATTTCATCAGTTTTTCACATTAATTTTCATATTGATTTTGTTTTAAAGGACTGCACTGAAAAACCAGTTCTAGTACAGCATGAACACTGTGACATATATTATTAATCAATTCAATATTAAAGATAATTTATTAATATAATTTCAATAAATCATGAAATGTCACACATTGCAGTAATGAACAATCAGGTTTCGGTAGTGAACACTTAAATAGTCATAACAAAAATGAAAACTCCAATTTATGAATTCATGAACAATACAGTTCTTTCAAGACAACTTCAGACTTTTCTTAACAAGTATAGATGTAAGTAACATAGCTCCCGGCTACACAAAAGATGGGTGACTTTCAAGACAGGAGAGGCTTCAGTGTGGAAGTGCTTTGGTTACAAAAGATCTGATGTACGACAAACTATGGTAATTATTAGGGTGTGCAAGAAGACTGTAAGGGGTAATATAACAAACTTATTACGTGAAGTACAAACATCTGATTGAGTAGAGGACAGCCAAAAATCAATGAGTATTTGATTAGTACCAAGCACTGTCAAATCAAAATTCAATTTTTTTTTTTTTTTTCTGTACTTGGTCCAGATCTCTGGTACCACACTGAAGTACCTGGCACAGGCTGTTGCAGGCAGTGGTTCAGAAATTATTTCTATGATGTATTCCATATATCACCAAACCTTTTTGCTAGTAGAAATCTGTCACCTACACAGCTCATGGTATCAACTTTATACTGACCGCTGACAATCTGAGGAAAAAAAGCAAAATCAACAGCACTAAGTGTAAGATGCTGTCCAGCATACTTTCGTTAAGAATTATGAAGTGGTCATGACCCTGACCTTTGGCATCACATCCCTGTATGAACCTGCGTCTGAACTTACAAAAGAATATTTCCTGAATATTTAATATTTTGACCTCCCTACTATGTTTTCTGCTCTGAGAGGTCTTGAACATGCCTGTGTTATAGTGCCAGGATAGAGCTCTCCATCATAGTCTACAAGGACCCATGTTCCATCCTTGATGGTCTCTTTCGACTCCCGTGTATCGTTGTGAGTGAAGACAAACTCCTTGTGGGAGAAGTAGTCACAAGAGAGACTACAGAAGCAAGAAAACATCTCTAAATTTGACCCTCCTGGGCTCATGCAACAAGCTGTGGAGAAATAAGTTTTTAGCTTGATTGCAGAAACATGAGGATAGATTACCTTATCTTATATTGTAATTTGCACTCAAATAAATAATACAAATAGAAAATGTCAAAAAAGAAAGATGCAAAAGGAGAGGGACAGGGGATGTATGAATGTTGATGGCACTTACATCAACTGATTCATCTGAGGGTGGGGTTTCATTCATAATTCTTTGGAGGGTTCTTTACATTACATCTGTTTGAATTCTCTCTTCATTTTTGTCTTTCTGTAGCTGTCTGGATGTCAGCTCTGCTGCTGCCTTTAGCAATTGTCTTTCTTTTCGCTTTCGGTATCTGTTAAGATAAATTATCAGTATCGAATACTACAATGAAAGTGACAACTCGTGAAACAGGCTCTCTTTCAACCTTCAACATCTATTTTACTGGAACAGGCCCATTACAGCAATGATTTTGTGTGTGTGTGTGTTTATTTACATATTTACCCTGAAGTTGTTCACTGTACCAACTTTTGTTATATGAATTGCACTACCTAAAAGGCTCCGCCCACAAAATTTCAGATTCATAGGGCGTCCATTTTGTTTTTAAATTTCACCATTTCTAAAACATCATAAATGTGAAGTTGTCTGTGTACTCATTCCATGAACTATATCTGCTGTGTGTTTGTGTGTGTGTGTATATATATATATATATATATATATATATATATATATATACACACTCAACAAAAATATAAATGCAACACTTTTGGTTTTGCTCCCATTTTGTATGAGATGAACTCAAAGATCTAAAACTTTTTCCACATACACAATATCACCATTTCCCTCAAATATTGTTCACAAACCAGTCTAAATCTGTGGTAGTGAGCACTTCTCCTTTGCTGAGATAATCCATCCCACCTCACAGGTGTGCCATACCAAGATGCTGATTAAACACCATGATTAGTGCACAGGTGTGCCTTAGACTGCCCACAATAAAAGGCCACTCTGAAAGGTGCAGTTTTATCACAAAGCACAATGCCACAGATGTCGCAAGATTTGAGGGAGCGTGCAATTGGCATGCTGACAGCAGGAATGTCAACCAGAGCTGTTGCTCGTGTATTGAATGTTCATTTCTCTACCATAAGCCGTCTCCAAAGGCGTTTCAGAGAATTTGGCAGTACATCCAACCAGCCTCACAACCGCAGACCACGTGTAACCACACCAGCCCAGGACCTCCACATCCAGCATGTTCACCTCCAAGATCGTCTGAGACCAGCCACTCGGGCAGCTGCTGAAACAATCGGTTTGCATAACCAAAGAATTTCTGCACAAACTGTCAGAAACCGTCTCAGGGAAGCTCATCTGCATGCTCGTCGTCCTCATCAGGGTCTCGACCTGACTCCAGTTCGTCGTCGTAACCGACTTGAGTGGGCAAATGCTCACATTCGCTGGCATTTGGCACGTTGGAGAGGTGTTCTCTTCACGGATGATGCGAAGGAGATGTGTTGCACTGCATGAGGCAAATGGTGGTCACACCAGATACTGACTGGTATCCCCCCCCAGTAAAACAAAACTGCACCTTTCAGAGTGGCCTTTTATTGTGGGCAGTCTAAGGCACACCTGTGCACTAATCATGGTGTCTAATCAGCATCTTGATATGGCACACCTGTGAGGTGGGATGGATTATCTCAGTAAAGGAGAAGTGCTCACTATCACAGATTTAGACTGGTGTGTGAACAATATTTGAGGGAAATGGTGATATTGTGTATGTGGAAAAAGTTTTAGATCTTTGAGTTCATCTCATACAAAATGGGAGCAAAACCAAAAGTGTTGCGTTTATATTTTTGTTGAGTGTATATATATATATATAATGTTTGTGTGCACATTGTTGAGGGTTACGAATTGTCACATACAAAATAATCTGCTCATCTCACCACTTATTTAGGCCTACCTTTCCCTTTCCTTTCTCCTATACTCCTGTAGAAGTTCTGGGTCATTGTAAATCTTCTGTTTCTGCACTCTGGCTCTCAATGCAGCTTTCTTAAGTTCCCTTCCCTGTGCTCTTCATATTAAAGAAAATAAATTAGCATTAATTATATATTTATGACTATTTGTAAAATTAATGTTCTTTTTTCAAAAAAGAAACTGTTCATACACATCACCGTAATATTAGCCTTCATTACTGCATATTACGTGGTAATGAAAGATGTTCATTACGGTAATGAATGACACTTCGCTAAAATAGCATAAAATGGCAGAAGCCATGATGACTTGGGTAAGACATTTTTACTAACAGTTGGGCTCCTTAAAGGTGATAGAAAGAGGTTGAATGGGGCATTAATTCTTGTTCTGTGATGTGATATGTAGCCCCAAAAAAAATTGGTTGGGTCTGTAATGGCTCAGAACCTTCCTAAAAGGCTCTCTGAAACAGCTATGTTACTATGCTGGGTTTAGAACGCCTCGTTTGCTTTTAATGGCGTCGTTTCGGAACTTATTTGACAACCTCATTATGAAATGCACGTAGGTTTTGGCGCTGATCGGTTGCTGTTGTTTGATTGGCTGGCTGCCCTTGCTCTCACTGAAAATGCCGCTAAGAGGATTAGGAAAGTCTCCGGTTCAACTCAGAACAGAATGAAAATGATCGCTGATTCGCTCATTTCGCTGTCAATCAAAAATGGATTCAGCCTCAGACAGATCATCCAATAATCATGCAGAAGCTGGGCGTCCGGGCCGGCCGAGGCCAGCCCACTGCCCCATAGACCCCCAGACACGCAGAGCCTCCGATGGGCGGGACAAAGCCCAGCATTTATCCAATGACTCATCTCGTTTTGCTGCACTTGTGTCGCTATTGAAGTCTGTGGACGACGGTTTAAAGCACTGTGAAGCTGCGGGTTTGAGTGAGAGCAAATCTGCGTCGTTACCAGTGATAAGAAGCTGATTCTGAACAAAAGTTGAGCGCGTTGTGGCGAAAACGAGACGACAGTAATCTTCACTAACTTATTTAACAGATCACGTTTCAACATTGCTGTTGAGTGATAAATCTTGTTCCTCGCCCACCAACATGAAGTCAGCCAGAGGCTGACTGTGACATAAAGTCCAGTCACAAAATAATAATGATAATAAAAAAAAAAAAAACGATCCGAAATAAATTTAAAAACAAATTTAAAACAAAAGAAAATGTGATACTTACAGGCTGTACTGATTGCTGGGGTTGATTTTGTCGCAAAGTCGGAACTGACCCTCTACTGAGTATTAAATGCCGACTGAAGCCAGCTCGAAATTGTGCAAGGTTTGTGAAACAGTCCTCCATGAAATGCGCAGAGCAAAGAAATAGTCGGCGGTTGTATGTCCTGGGGATGCGGTTAAAAATGAATAAAAGCCAGTGATCGCGTACACTGCTTTCCGTGGGAAGAATATCTAAAGATCGTAGTCCGCTATGACAGCCTGGGAAGGCACACCTGTAGCTCGCCATTGCTCCTCTTCCAGTGGTACGTATGGGTGGGCACAACCTTATGAATAATTAATTTCGAAGGGGCGTGTGTGAAAGGGGGTGGGTGTGGGTATGTGTGTGTGGGGGGGGCTATTAGTGAAAAAGTGACATAACTTTTCTCTCAAAAACGGATTGGCCTGTTTTCTGGCGGCAATTCAAAAAAGGAGAATTACTTGAAACAGAGGTTCTGAAACTTGCTGGCACTTCGTGTGTATTCCCCACAGCGGGGAGACTCTGAACTAACACCAAAAACATGAAAAAGATGATTTTGATTCTCTATCCCCTTTAATACTTTACTTACAGTAAAGTGTCATATTAATGACTTTTCAAAAACTTTGTCTTACACATTACGGTAATGTACACCTATGGTGTGGAAATAGGGATCCGTAAGGATGAACTACACCATTAACAACATCAAAATATGACAAACAATCTTTCCTTGTAGCCATCTTCTGTCTTCTCTTCCTTGTGGTGCATTATGAGCCAGAAAATCTTCATTTAAAACAACACTGTGATTAGGACAGGATCATGAATACAGTGCAACAGTAATGAAAACTGCATGTTCATACACTCCTTAAATATTTTTTTGTACATTGTTGGAAGCCATTATGTCTGATTATATTCCGTTAAACTATATAATTTTACACATTTTTATATTTATTTCCAGAAATTGTATGAAATATTAATTATATGAAACTGATGGGAAACCATCAAATTTTTCTCCGGTGATGAATTTTTGACTTAAAAATCTTTTTAAAAATATAGAAAATATTATTTTGGTACCAAACAATGAACTGTCCACCACATAACAGACATAGTGTACTTTAAAATATAAGTGAATTATTTTATGTTTTCATGATTATATCATTAAAATCTTCCCAGACATAGCTTAGGTTGGCTTCATGAGACTCACCCGTCCGTGAGTGAACTGGGGATGTCCGGACGTTTTACTGGATGTGGACATGTCCTGTCTCTGGCAATCAGTCTGTGAGCAGTACTTATGGATTTTATTTAAACACCTTTGTGAGAGAAGAGCGAGGAGCAGCAGCTGCAATCAGCATTTTTTTCTGTGCTGTTTTTTGAGCATGTAGTTTTTGCTGCATTGTGTACACGGTATAAAAACAGTCCTGCGTAATTTATACTTCAGGAACAATGGAACACGGCAGGATTCATAAATTGGCGCCGGGTAACGTTGTCTTGTGAGTGTGTGGCTTCCAGTCACGTCGAGTACCATCCTGTTGCTCTGACTAGCGCTGAAATCACTTAATTTCTGCATCGAGCACAGGACGCAACAAAAATTAAATGTTTAAATTTTTTGCGTCCGATTTGCTTAGTCCTTTGCGTCCCTCGCACTGTGTGGCATTGAGCTGCATCGTCTCGGCACTGAGTTGCTTCCATGCGGTGGTGTCATGACAACACACGACGCAACTGGAAGCAACCCTGGCCAAGTGGTTTGTGGCTGCCATGGCGATGGTGGGCGGGTGTCGGGTTGTGCCAACCAGCGAAGCAACCTGTGGCATCACCGCCGCCATCCGGGCGACAGTGAGTCAGAGGTATTTGTACCAGCGTCTCTGCATTAAATCTGTTGTTCATATGTCTATTATTGTTGAACAAAATGAGTTTTAAAATATCTGTATATTAATTATTGGCAAAATCCAGTATCATGCTTCCCTAAAATAAATGACATGCAAGAAATGGGTATTAGGTGTTCAGCAGAGCTTTGTTTGACGACCTGAGAGAAATTTTGATTTACGATGTGGGACAGGTTCCATTTTTTTATTGGACAAGAGAGATTGTTGTCTCACAGTGGGACAGAATGCTTCCCGTCTATCCCTGTATAGACATGGAAATTACCTTTCAGAAGTGGCACATTACACTCTCCTTGGATTCGTCCACAGAAGTGGCGCTGCATGACACGGTAGTGCAATTTACTCCTTGCGCCATTGGCTTGTTGGTTACAGTGTGAAGAGGTTGGCCTTTTGACCTCATCCTGATTTGCATTCATTAGCATACATGGTTGTTCAAGTCACAACAGTTTAGATAGTCCAGTTATTAGTATTACCTGTCCAACATTTGTTTTCTGAATGTATATCTATGTGGTTGTTCAAGTCACAACGGTTTAGATAGTCCAATTATTAGTATTACCTGTCCAACATTTGTTTTCTGAATGTACATCTACATGGTTGTTTTCACAATAACACCTGGAAGCTGTATGTCTGACACATGTCTGGTGTATTTACAAATGCCTGCATGCATTTTCATGTTTCACATTTATTCACATGTGACTGTACTGATTTCTCCCTGTAGGTGTTGCTTGGAATCAGTACTACCCCTGGACTACAGCTGGATGGACACAGATGTTCAATGTCATGCAGTGATACCCAGTGTGCTGCCACACGAGATGTGTATCAGCACACCATGAGTAAATTAGGGATGGAGTTTGATGAAAGCGCATATGACATTATCACATCTTGGCATTGTTGCTGAACTATTGTTCTTTATTATTACTATTATCTATTGATTTTGAAGCCCTGCTGGGAAATGGTGCAATATGGCTTTTCTACTTTTCTGAGAATACCTTTTTTTTCTTCTTTCATCTATCTTTTCATCAACAAAGACATTGTTTTACTTTCATTCATGAACTGTCTTTAATGTTGTTACTCTAACTCCTTAATCTGTAACTGTGTGTCATAAGATTACTGTAGTACTAATAAAGGTGATTGTTCATATTTGTCACTTTTGCCTTCATTCAACCACCCAGTATGCAAAGGCTTTCACGAAGGTTAATACTCGTATGTACAAAATTATGTGATGAATAAACTATAGATTCTTTTCATGTTACCTCCAAGTAGCCTGAGAGAGTACACCCACATCTCTATATTATAATAGCCAAGTGGTGTATGTATGTATGTATGGCTTTGTTCATGCAAAAACCAGGGAGAGCTGACATTTGCTGTTTGGTATGTTTATATATTTTGGGCCAATGATCAATAGCACCACAACTGAATGTTGATACGATTAAGTTCATTGTAAGTATAAAATGTAATCAAAATGTTATACACACACACATACACACACCTGTTCCTTCTTCCGCAATCTGCCACAGGTGTTTCTAATTTGATAAATGTGGAAGACATGAAAAGCACTACATTTTTGACTTAGGGTACCAACAGGAGACTTGACGCGCTGATGGTAGTGGCAACATAAGGCTTGACGAAACCAATTGATCTACAAAAAAGCCAACACCACTGTCAAACTAAAATAAAGCACAATAGCAAAACCTCAGAACACCAAACTCCCATGGTGGATTGCAGCACAACATCCATTGTTTATTGGCTAGCTAAAATAGTTAATATCTCCTAAAATATTTGTCTTATCAACTTTCTGTTTCCACAGCATTCATCCTTGACCTCAAACACAAAAGCATGGCAAATAGCAAATGTCAGATCTCCCTGGTTTTTGTGTGAGCAAAGCCCTATACCAGGGGTGGCCAAGTTCGGTCCTTGAGAGCCACCTTCCTGACACTCTTAGTTGTCTCCCTGCTCCAACACACCTGAATCCAATGAAAGACTCGTTAGCAGACGTTTAATGAGCCTTTCATTGGATTCAGGTGTGTTGGAGCAGGGAGACAACTAAGAGTGTCAGGAAGGTGGCTCTCGAGGACCGAACTTGGCCACCCCTGCCATATACACACACAGAGGCCACTAGGCTATTACAATCTAGAATGAAAATGTAGAATTAAGACAGGAAGTTAACATCAAAATGAAATAGTCTACAGGGTGTCTAAGGTTCTAAAAACAGAAATCACACACCATTCCAAGTCATTGTAGAAACTGCACAATTTGTGTTTTATGTGAATTGTGTAAGTGGAGTTTACTGTGCAAAAAGTTTGATGATTAAACTCTGACTTTGGCCGTGCTGCGAGTACGAGCCACACTAGTAGGAAGCAGCGTTTTTGATCTGCAGCTGGTAGCCTCGAACAATGGCACCATGGCAACTTTTCTTACTTTAGATAATACTCTTTTGCAAACTGCTTGAATTAACCACCGTGTGGAATATACTACAAGAACAAAGAAGACCTGCGGGGATAGTATATTACAGAGACACACTGCTGTTTTTAAGACAGCAATATGCTGAACCGGAGTGTTTGCCCGAGGCTATGTGTCCGGAAGCCACCAGCTATTACCGGGATCCGGCTACAGCGTAAACGAGGAAGACGTGGAGGAGTACGTGCCAGCAGACCACCGCTGCCCTCGATAATCCTGAGCAACGTAAGGTCATTGGCACCTAAGATGGATGAGCTTCGAGTCATCACAAAGACGTGTTTTGAATACCGTGAGGCCAATGTTATGGTATTTACAGAAACTTGGCTTCATGAGGGAGTCCCTGACTCTTTACTTGGACTAGATGGATACTCATTGATACACGCTGACCACTCAGCGGCCGACTAGGGCAAGAAAAGCAGAGGCGGAGTTTCTCTGTACATCTCTAACAAATGGTGCACACAACACACAGTAAGGGACAAAGTGTGCACTCCAGATGTCGAAATTTTATGTGTGTCTCTGCGACCTCACTACCTGCCCCGGGGGTTTGGCTGTGTACTCATCTGCGCTGTATATATTCCACCAAGCGGCAATGCAGGACGAGCAGCGGCATGCATTGCTGAGTGCACGCACCAGCAGCTTCAGCGCTCACTGGGAGCCCCTCTGTTAATCTTGGGAGATTTCAGTCACTGCAGACCAGACACGGTGCTTGCAGGATTCCAGCAGTATGTGCAGTGTGAGACTCGACAAAAGAAAATCCTGGATAAATGTGTTGGCGATGTAAAAAATGTATACACAGAAAAACCAAAGCCCCCTCTCTCCAACTCTGATCACAACAGTTCATCTAATTCCCATATATAAATCAGTATTCAAGGCAAGTAAACCAGAGCGTAAAACAGCAAATGTCTGAACAGAGGAATCACTGGAAACACTAAAAGGCAGTTTTTTATGTACAGACTGGTCTGTATTCCACACAATAAATTTTGACGAGGCCACAGTTACAATTAGTGATTATATAAATTTTTGTGTAGACAATGTTGTTTGCAAAAAAGAGATTGTTGTTTATCAAAAACAACAAATCATATATTACCAAAGAAATCAAACAATGTATTAATAATAAAAAGCCGGCCTTTGGGAGGAAAGACAGAGCAGGGTTGCAAGTGGCACAGAAGGAGCTAAAAAAATATCTTAAATTGGCCAGGAAAAAACACAGGCAAGCCATGGAACAGTTTCTACACTGCTAACACCAAAAAGCTGTGGGATACAATGAAATTGGTTACAAATATGAATGCAACGAAGACACATATTGCAGTAATAAATGAACTGCAAAGAGCAAACGAATTAAATGATTTTTATTTGAGGTTCGAGTCACAAGATCATTCAAACGCCATAATCTTCTACAGCAGACCTGGGCAAACTGCGGCCCGGGGGCCACATGCGGCCCTTTGCATGTCTCTGTCTGGCCCTCATGAGGTCTGTGATTATTATTACATATATTAAAAATGTCAAGCTTGTGTGTTGCAAATCATTAGAGAGGTTTATTTAGGTATATTTAAATATTTACATATTATTACAATAATAAAAATTACCTATAAAAGCTATTAAATAGGTAATTTTTTGTAAAAAATTGTAATGGGAGACAGCTGAGTTATCGATGGCGTGGCCCTCGGACATAATTCAGGTTCCCTATGTGGCCCCTTGTAAAAATTAATTGCCCACCCCTGTTCTACAGTCACTGCCTGATACTGATGTGAAACCCAGAGTGAAAGTAGACCCCACTGATGTGCAGCGCCTTTTCAAACGCCTGCACATCAATAAGGCAAATGGACCTGATGGCCTGCCAGCTTTCTTACTAAAAAGCTGTGCTGAGGAACTTTCTGCGGCTTGTTGTCCTCTATTTCAGCAGTCTCTTGATCTGCAGAAAGTGCCTTCTTTGTGGAAGTTATCACATACATCGCCAATTCCCAAAAAGCCTGGCGCTACAGCAAACAATGATCTGCGCACAGTGGTTTTGACCTCAATTGTAATGAAATGTTTTGAGAGGTTTGTTGTGTCACTACTGGAGAGAGAAGTGGACTCAATGCTGGACACTAATCAGTTTGCTTACAAGAAAAACAGGAGCACTGAAGACGCTGTTCTAAGCATTGTTCATCTTGTGTCTCAACATCTGGAAGATACCAAGGCCTATGCACGCATTCTATTTGTTGATTTTAGTTCAGCTTTTAATACAGTACAAACACATCTGCTTTTAGAGAAACTGTCTGCAATGAGAGTTTGTGCTTTTTTAATAAAATGGTTTTATGCTTTTTTTAAACAATAGAACAACGCGTCAAGGTCAGTGGGATGCTATCAGACAGTAGACACATCAATACCGGGGTTCCACAAGGCAGTGTGTTATCACCAGTGCTTTTCACCATCTACAAAAATGACTGTAAAAGCACACACCAAAATAACAGCATTTTGTAATATGCAGATGACACTGCTATTGTGAGTCTTTTATTTAACCTCTTAAACACTAGAGTCCCCAAATTTGGGGACTTGCCCTGTTTTGGAACATTTGAACACACATAACTAACCAATGCTGACATCAACATACACTTATTATACATCAAAATGTCAAGCAAAGTATCCACTTCAATCACATATCAACTAACCACAGCTGAAACGCCAAGCAAATAAAGACATAAATCAGAATTCATTTTTTGGGGAAAAAAACCTCATTTACAGTAGTGTTCAGAATAATAGTAGTGCTATGTGACTAAAAAGATTAATCCAGGTTTTGAGTACATTTGTTATTGTTACATGGGAAACAAGGTACCAGTAGATTCAGTAGATTCTCACAAATCCAACAAGACCAAGCATTCATGATATGCACACTCTTAAGGCTATGAAATTGGGCTATTAGTAAAAAAAATAGAAAAGGGGGTGTTCACAATAATAGTAGCATCTGCTGTTGACGCTACAAACTCAAAACTATTATGTTCAAACTGCTTTTTTTTAGCAATCCTGTGAATCACTAAACTAGTATTTAGTTGTATAACCACAGTTTTTCATGATTTCTTCACATCTGTGAGGCATTAATTTTGTTGGTTTGGAACCAAGATTTTACTTGTTTACTAATGTGCCTGGGATCATTGTCTTGTTGAAACACCCATTTCAAGGGCATGTCCTCTTCAGCATAAGGCAACATGACCTCTTCAAGTATTTTGACACATCCAAACTGATCCATGATACCTGGTATGCGATATATTGGCCCAACACCATAGTAGGAGAAACATGCCCATATCATGATGCTTGCACCACCATGTTTCACTGTCTTGACTGTGAACTGTGGCTTGAATTCAGAGTTTGGAGGTCGTCTCACAAACTGTCTGTGGCTCTTGGACCCAAAAAGAACAATTTTACTCTCATCAGTCCACAAAATATTCCTCCATTTCTCTTTAGGCCAGTTGATGTGTTCTTTGGCAAATTGTAACCTCTTCTGCACGTCCTTTATTTAACAGAGGGACTTTGCGGGGGATTCTTGCAAATAAATTAGCTTCACACAGGCGTCTTCTAACTGTCACAGCACTTACAGGTAACTCCAGACTGTCTTTGATCATCCTGGAGCTGATCAATGGGTGAGCCTTTGCCATTCTGGTTATTCTTCTATCCATTTTGATGGTTGTTTTCTGTTTTCTTCCATGCGTCTGTTTTTTTGGGGGGGGGGGTTTTTTGTCCATTTTAAAACTTTGGAGGTCATTGTAGATGAACAGCCTGTAATTTTTTGCACCTGCATATAAGTTTTCCCCTCTCCAATCAACTTTTTAATCAAACTACGCTGTTCTTCTGAACAGTGTCTTGAACGTCTCATTTTCCTCAGGCTTTCAAAGAGAAAAGCATGTTCAACAGGTGCTGGCTTAATCCTTACATAGGGGACACCTGATTCACACCTGTTTGTTCCACAAAATTGACGAACTCACTGACTGAATGCCACACTACTACTATTGTGAACACCCCCTTTTCTACTTTTTTTTTACTAATAGCCCAATTTCATAGCCTTAAGAGTGTGCATATCATGAATGCTTGGGTCTTGTTGGATTTGTGAGAATCTACTGAATCTACTGGTACCTTGTTTCCCATGTAACAATAAGAAATATACTCAAAACCTGGATTAATCTTTTTAATCACATAGCACTACTATTATTCTAAACACTACTGTACTCCTACCAAGTATTATTTACTTTCAATTTTTTTGCATCCACAACATCCCCTAGGACCTGTCTTTTAGCTGATCCAAACTTTTGCATTTTTGACCTTGTACAAGCTGAGAAATAAATCATAATGTATGGGTGTGTGATTAGGCTCTAGGGCTTAAGGATGCGGACACATCCTTATATCACGATGAAATTGACAGCTTCACAAATAGTGCAGCAGCTAAAAGCACATTTAGAGCAAAGTCGTGCAAATGGTGATACAAGCACCAAAGTTGGCACAAATACTCCTTAGACATTACTCTTTTGAACAAACCGACTGGCCACTTGAATTTTCAATAGACAGCCAGGTAGGGGTCAATTGAGGAATTACACAGGCGTCAAAATTGGAAATGCTCAAATCATATTGAAAGCTACACCACATTAGTTGTCTGATCGTAAAGATTCCAAAAAGATATAGTTTGGACTATCTATGACTGATTGTTATGGAGTTATGGGGTAAAAACAGCAAAAATGGTGACAAAGGTCAGTGTCAGTTTGTACAGGGGTCAAAAGTTAAAGCTGCTCCAATTTTGGTAAAACATGATGCAAATTATTAGTTGGGTTAACAGGGTTTTAAAAAGGAATAGTTTGGACCATGTATCATGCTTAGTTATGTTATGGGGTAACATATGTCACATGTCAGAGAATCCAGTGGACATTGACATTGTTTGACCTTTATTTTGGAGACCAAACATTCAACACAATCAAAACTATTCCATTTATTAATCCTATTAGCTCAACCAATAATTTACATGACTTTTTACCAAAATTGGAGGAACTTTAACTTTTGACCCCTGTACAAACTGAAACTGATCTTTGTCACCATTTTTGCTGTTTTTACCCCATAACTCCTGATCATTCAGTCATAGATAGTCCAAACAACACCTTTTTGGAATCTATATGATCAGACAAATAAAGTGGTGTAGTTTTCAAAATGATTTGAGCATTTTTAATTTTTACCCCTGTGTAATTCTTCAATTGACCCCTACCTGGCTGCCAAGTGAAAATTCAAGTGGCCAGTCGGTTTGTTCAAAAGAGTAATAAATCACCTTATTTTATTATTTATCACTTAAACAGTTCACTTCTCCTTGAGGTAGCTTGAACAATCACGTGACAATCTACGAGACTTAAAAAAATGTACAAATTTCCATGTTACTGTATTTGTCTAAAAATAAATGTCCAAGGTTCCTTATGTTAAACAAGAAATGATCTAATCTGAAATAACAGGTGGTTTTAATTTATAGATGAAAGGTTTCTAAAGAACCATTTATTGATTTAGCTATTTTAATTACAAGTGTTCTAAACTTTTTTAAACAGTAATCAGAAATTTTGAGGTAACAACAACAAAAACATTTCCAAGGATTTTTCTTCAGACACGTGGTTTCTGCACTGATCTGTGGTTCAAATTCCAGCCTGACTGGAAAATTACTAAGGGCCCTTGGGCAAGGTCTTTAATCCCCTATTGCTCCCAGTGTGTAGTGAGCACCTTGTATGGCAGCACCCTGACATTGGGTTGAATGTGAGGCATAATTGTAAAGTGCTCTGAGTGTCTGATGCAGATGGAAAAGCGCAATATAAATACAGTCCATTTACCATTTGTACAGATCAGTGGTTGCGTCGTTCCTATCAGTGAACGTGAATGAAGACGGAAGCTCTTTAAGACGCGTTCCTTAATGTGATGAGTGCGAACGTCGCTCGTGCACACACCATCTCTCGCTCCGTTTTGCAGACAAACGATCACAGGACAATATTTTTTTTCTTTCTTTCTTTTTGTTAATCAGATGACAGATCGTCGTCCAGAAGACTTGGTCAGCACCTGGATCCTGCTGCGCATGGAAGGATGACTGAGCAAGAGTTTCGGTGGGAAAGTGTCCATCATGCTCTTGTCATTCCAGCAAGGCGTCAGTCTGAGGGCGTAAACACGCAAACAGCAGTTCTGCAAAAGAAACTTTGCGCGCGTAACTCCCCCCACCTCTGTCTGGGTTACAATTCCATCTCTTCTTCCTAAATTCACTGCGCAACTCTTGTTCCCTTTTCTCCTCTGGAATCGGTTTCAGCTGCACGCGTGTGCGAGAATGTCCGGTTGAACTTATGTTTTTTTCTTTTGTTCAATTAAAAAAAAGATTGGGTTGAACTTTGACCGCGTCAGCCTGCTGACAAGCAGCAATGCGCGCTTTCGTCAGAATCGTCGCGTCAAAAGCCGAGCTAAAGCAACGCGTCTCACGCCTGTGATGCTTCCGACGCGTGAAAGGCCCATTAAGCTGCAATAATGAGCCTGAAATAGCGCTGATCAAAATGAGGATAAAATCTATATCGGATTCCTGATCAGGATGCAACGTCCGATTTTGATCAAGTCTGAAACCATGTGATCGGGCCCAATTTCCGATCACGTGATCGGATCGGGACATCCCTAGTTTGAACGTAATTTGAGTTTGTAGCGTCAACAGCAGATGCTACTATTATTGTGAACACCCCCTTTTCTACTTTTTTTACTAATAGCCAGTGGTGTCAAAAGTACACACATTTATTACTTAAGTAGAAGTATAGATACTGCAGTTTAAAAACACTCTGGTAAAAGTTGAAGTATCAACTTGACCTCTTTACCCAAGTAAAAGTGAAAAAGTATGTGCTCCAAAACCTACTTAAAGTATAAAGTAACCTTTAAAAAAAAAAAAAGGTAGATCCCACTATATGAATTGAAAGCTTAATTTAAAAACTGATTCGTTCTACATGTGGCCCAAGACCCAAAACCCAAAATTACCCCCCAACACTACCTGCATGAAAATGTTTCAATTCTAGAAGCTCTGAAATGCAATCTGGGACTATTCCAGACAATAAACTGCAGTGAGTGCAGCATCCATTTAGATGAGAAAAAAAAACAAAACAAAAAAAAAACAACTTTCCTTGTTCAAATTCATTCCAGTAGTATTCTGCTCTTACAAGGATGCAGCAGTTTTCTAGTTTGGCAGATAGTTCTGGAGGAAATCACTGAAGAAATTAACAAACTGAAAATATGGTTTGACCGAAACAAACTGTCATTAAATAAGACAGGGATGAAGTGGAGGTGTAAGAGTCACTAGGTGTTCACAGGAAACATTTATGTATGTATGTACGAGGGGTGTCCATAAAGTATAGGTCCTTGTTATTTTTTTTCAAAAACTATATGGATTTCATTCATATGTTTTTACGTCAGACATGCATGAACCCTCGTGTGCATGCGTGAGTTTTTCCACGCCTGTCGGTGACGTCATTCGCCTGTGAGCACTCCTTGTGGGAGGAGTCGTCCAGCCCCTCGTCAGAATTCCTTTGTCTGAGAAGTTGCTGAGAGACTGTTGTTTTGTTTGATCAAAATTTTTTCTAAACCTGTGAGACACATCGAAGTGGACATGGTTCGAAAAATTAAGATGGTTTTCAGTGAAAATTTTAACGGCTGATGAGAGATTTTGAGGTGACACTGTCGCTTTAAGGACTTCCCACGGTGCGAGACGTCGCGCTGCGCTCTCAGGCGGCATCATCAGCCTGTTTCAAGCTGAAAACCTCCACATTTCAGGCTCTATTGATCCAGGACGTCATGAGAGAACAGAGAAGTTTCAGAAGAAGTCGGTTTCAGCATTTTATCCGGATATTCCACTGTTAAAGGAGATTTTTTTAATGAAAGACGTGCGGACGGGTCCGCACGCAGCCGGCGCGGAGCGGCGGCACAGGAAAAACACCTCCGTGTTGATAACCATTTGTAAAATCCAGGCGGCTTTTGATGGCTTTCAGTGGAGTGAGTATATGAGAAATTGTTTAACAGCTGGACATGTTCCAACTTGTCCTTAAGGCTTCCAACGGAGGTGTTTTTTAACAGTGGAATATCCGGATAAAATGCTGAAACCGACTTCTTCTGAAACTTCTCTGTTCTCTCACGACGTCCTGGATCAATAGAGCCTGAAATGTGGAGGTTTTCAGCTTGAAACAGGCTGATGACGCTGCCTGAGAGCGCTGTGCGATGTCTCGCACTGTGGGAAGTCCTTAAAGCGACAGAATCACCTCAAAATCTCTCATCAGCCGTTAAAATTTTCACTGAAAACCAGCTTAATTTTTCGAACCATGTCCACTTCGATGTGTCTCACAGGTTTAGAAAAAATTTTGATCAAACAAAGCGCCAGTCTCTCAGCAACTTCTCAGACAAAGGAATTCCGACGAGGGGCTGGACGACTCCTCCCACAAGGAGTGCTCACAGGCGAATGACGTCACCGACAGGCGTGGAAAAACTCACGCATGCGCACGAGGGTTCAAGCATGTCTGACGTAAAAACATATGAATGAAATCCATATAGTTTTTGAAAAAAATAAAAAGGACCGTTACTTTATTGACAGACCTCGTATGTATGTATTTATGTATGTTCATTGTTAGTTGCTTTTATATTTTCTGTTGTGTTTCTATTCAGGTTCTTTTTGCCTCTTTCTCTAAAATTGTATATAATAATCATTAGATTATTAATATATAAACAAAAATAAATTTAACAAATATTACAATTTGAAAACAAATGCACCCGAACGTGATGACAGCTGCAATTGCTTAATGCTAACTTTTAACATTGAAAATACCATAGACATGCTAACGCGTTAGCATCGCTCCCGTTTTTAAGTTATAAAATACATCTATCAACTGTTTCAGAAGACCATAACAGGTAGGTTTAACACAGAAAAGGTAAATAATACTCACAGAAGTATGCTCTTTGGGGTTTTAGCAGGGGAAAAGTAAGCGAAAGAAAGAATAAACAAAGCAATAGGTCGAAGCATTGCTTCAATCTGCGAACCACTGCTTCGAGTGGTTCACGGTTCAAAGCAAACTGCAGAAAAGTTGATTACAGGCGCACATGACGTGATATATATATATATATATATATATATATATATATATATATATATATATATATATATACATTAAACTGAAGCCAAGAGTAACGAGGCTGTTTGTTTTAAAAATGTAAGGAATAGAAAGTACAGATACTTGTGTGAAAATGTAATGAGTAGAAGTCAGAAGTAGGCAGAAAAATATGTAATGGAGTAAAGTATAGATACCTAAAAAGTATACTTAAGTACAGTAACGAAGTATTTGTACTTCGTTACTTGACACCTCTGCTAATAGCCCAGTTTCATAGCCTTAAGAGTGTGCACATCATGAATGCTTGGTCTTGTTGGATTTGTGAGAATCTACTGAATCTACTGGTAATACACTCAAAACCTGGATTAATCTTTATAGTCACAAGCACTACTATTATTCTGAACACTACTGTATGTTTTGAAAATGTTCGAGGCTTAGTGGTTAGCACTGTTGCCTCACAGCGAGAAGGTCATGGGTTCAGTTCCCTTGGCCTTTCAGTGTGGGGTTTGCATGTTTTCCCTGTGTCTGCGTGGGTTTTCTCCGGGTGCTCCGGTTTCCTCCCACATCCAAAGACATGCAGTTTAGGTGGATTGGAATCTTAAAAATTGTCCTTAGATGTGGGTGTGTCTGTGTTTGTTTGTCTGTTTGTGGACCTGCGACAGACTGGTGTCCTGTCCTGGGTGTACCCCACCTCGCGCCCTGTGACTGCTGGGATAGGCTCCAGCTCCCCGCGACCCTTAATTGGAATAAGCGGTAGAAGATGAATATCGCCTGTCCAAGATGTACCCTGCCTCTCATCCAGTGACCACTACTGGGATAGGCCCCTGCTCTCCCGTGACCTTTAATTGGAATAACCAGCTATAGAAAATGAATGAATGTTTTATAGATGTCATTGAAATTTTTGTATTGTCAATGTTGACTCAAATCTACATTACATACTACAGTAAGGAGTTTCTTTTGGTCTTTATTGTTTTGCTGTTGCTCCTGTTTGCCACTGTTGATTTACACTAGATGCCCTTCCTGACAACGTGTACAAAGAGAATGGGAATGGTTGGCAAATGGTACCTGGATCGTCACCAGTAGGTATGTTTTCATTACAAACCATCCCTTCCAAATAGGGTGTTGGTGCAGCTCAATGCAGCAAGTTGAAAATGCAGTGTTGGGGAAAGTAACTTTGGAAAGTTACTTCATTAGTTAATCTATACAGTTATATTTTACAGTTACTTCTTACGTTTACTTCATTAGCAGCTGCGGACACCTTGTCGGCAGCTGCTGAATGTAATTAATAAAGTTACTCATAATGTAATTTGGTTATTTTTAAGATTTAGTACTCAGAAAAGTAACTATTAGTTACTTTGCTGATTAGTTCTGATTGCTCAATCTTACGAGTAACCAAGTTAGATTACTCGTTACCTTATTAGTTACATTACTTATTAGTTGCAAGTTTTCTGCAGATTCTAATAAAGTAATTGCATAAAGCTGCTAATGAAGTAACTGCATAAAGCACCTGTATAAAGCAACTAAAAAAGTAACTAAAAAAGTAACTTGTCAAAGTTACTTTCCACAACACTGAAAATGCACTAAATGGAAATGTGTAAGTCCCTTCAGCTGGCAATGTTTAATAACGTTTCATAACTTTTCGGGCGGGCTCTTTCCTGAAATGTTATGTTTATTTTTTGCTAAATAAAATTTTTTTGTATTGGAGCACTGTGGCTGTGCGGATCATTTGGTTTTTCTCTTTAATGGGATTATTAACCGTCAGATGACAAGGTAAAACCTCTGAAATCATTCTAAAGTCAGTTTTAAGCAGAAACTCTACAAAATTCTGTGACACTTTGAAATGATAGACATGCAGTGAACGCATCAGCTAGTAGCTCGTTTAGCTGCGGCACTCTGATCGCTTCCACTGCCTTTTATGATGAAATAATGCTGAATTTTTTTTGGAAATGATTGTTGTACAAAAGCTTCAGATATCTGTCGCTGAGATAGATGAGGACTGGTGTGCAGTTTGAAGCAGAAATGAGGTGTTAATCTGTGAACCGCATCATCAGTGGGGACCGATTTTTAGGGGGACCGTTCGGTCGGCGACACCGGTGTTGTACAAAATTAAGTTTTCCTGAAGTAATCTATTCCCCCGGTGTCGGGAGCGCTCAGAGCAGCCGTCAAGGCAGATTCCACAGTCTGCATATGATTTCTGATGCACGCAGTCATTTATTGTGTCAGTGTTCTTATTTCATCGTTGAACCTACTGTTTCCAGTATAAAAAATGTGTTCTTGTTTTTGAGACGTTTCATGTTTTGGGTCCTTCTCCCCCCCGACTTGAGTCATGTTCACTTGAACGATAGTTTAACCCGACAGATAAAGTCACACACACACTGTCCAGTCTAATAAGTAATTTTGATTGAGCTGGATACACCAAATGAAATGGCTGTTAACTGTTAGTAAGTTTGTCATTGAAATAAATCAGCATTTGGTTAACAAATTACATTTTTTAAATATCCCTAATTTGTTTGGTAAATTACATTCAGAATATTTGGAAGGTACTAATTAAACTGATATATTTTCCAAGATCAGCTATATTTAAGTGATTTCACAGTTTTTCATTGACTCAATATTTGTAAGTGTAAAAATGTTTCACCAAAAACATTGAGTAGAGCACAGTTACAGTTTTTAGAATGTATGCAAACACATGGTTTTTATCTATTTTTTTATTACTGATATAAAAAGGCTGGAAGCTCTGTGCTGGACGTGAAAAATCGAGGTTCCTGGAAAGATCAACTTCAATCAATCAACTTTTTTCTTGTATAGCGCCAAATCACAACAAACAGTTGCCCCAAGGCGCTCCACATTGCAAGGCAAGGCCATACAATAATTATGAAACACAGTCTACGTCTAAAGCAACATAACCAAGGGATGGTCCAGGGTCACCCGATCCAGCCCTAACTATAAGCCTTAGCGAAAAGGAAAGTTTTAAGCCTAATCTTAAAAGTAGAGAGGGTATCTGTCTCCCTGATCTGAATTGGGAGCTGGTTCCACAGGAGAGGAGCCTGAAAGCTGAAGGCTCTGCCTCCCATTCTACTCTTACAAACCCTAGGAACTACAAGTAAGCCCGCAGTCTGAGAGCGAAGCGCTCTAATGGGGTAATATGGTACTATGAGGTCCCTAAGATAAGATGGGACCTGATTATTCAAAACCTTATAAGTAAGAAGAAGAATTTTAAATTCTATTCTAGCATTAACAGGAAGCCAATGAAGGGAGGCCAACACGGGTGAGATATGCTCTCTCCTGCTAGTCCCCGTCAGTACTCTAGCTGCAGCATTCTGAACCAACTGAAGGCTTTTTAGGGAACTTTTAGGACAACCTGATAATAATGAATTACAATAGTCCAGCCTAGAGGAAACAAATGCATGAATTAGTTTTTCAGCATCACTCTGAGACAAGACCTTTCTGATTTTAGAGATATTGCGTAAATGCAAAAAGGCAGTCCTACATATTTGTTTAATATGCGCTTTGAATGACATATCCTGATCAAAATAACTCCAAGATTTCTCACAGTATTACTAGAGATCAGGGAAATGCCATCCAGAGTAACGATCTGGTTAGACACCATGCTTCTAAGATTTGTGGGGCCAAGTACAATAACTTCAGTTTTATCTGAGTTTAAAAGCAGGAAATTAGAGGTCA
Source organism: Thalassophryne amazonica (assembly GCF_902500255.1). Taxonomy (NCBI): domain Eukaryota; kingdom Metazoa; phylum Chordata; class Actinopteri; order Batrachoidiformes; family Batrachoididae; genus Thalassophryne; species Thalassophryne amazonica. Next base: position 31,865,063 of record NC_047107.1, read on the forward strand.
TCCATGTCTTTATGTCTGTAAGACAATCCTGCAGTTTAGCTAATTGGTGCGTATCCTCTGGCTTCATGGATAGATAAAGCTGGGTATCATCTGCGTAACAATGAAAATTTAAGCAATACCGTCTAATAATACTGCCCAAGGGAAGCATGTATAAAGTGAATAAAATTGGTCCTAGCACAGAACCTTGTGGAACTCCATAATTAACTTTAGTCTGTGAAGAAGATTCCCCATTTACATGAACAAACTGTAATCTATTAGACAAATATGATTCAAACCACCGCAGCGCAATGCCTTTAATACCTATGACATGCTCTAATCTCTGTAATAAAATTTTATGGTCAACAGTATCAAAAGCAGCACTGAGGTCCAACAGAACAAGCACAGAGATAAGTCCACTGTCCGAAGCCATAAGAAGATCATTTGTAACCTTCACTAATGCTGTTTCTGTACTATGATGAATTCTAAAACCTGACTGAAACTCTTCAAATAGACCATTCCTCTGCAGGTGATCAGTTAGCTGTTTTACAACTACCCTCTCAAGAATCTTTGAGAGAAAAGGAAGGTTGGAGATTGGCCTATAATTAGCTAAGATAGCTGGGTCAAGTGATGGCTTTTTAAGTAATGGTTTAAATACTGCCACCTTAAAGGCCTGTGGTACATAACCAACTAACAAAGATAGATTGATCATATTTAAGATTGAAGCATTAAATAATGGTAGGACTTCCTTGAGCAGCCTGGCAGGAATGGGGTCTAATAAGCATGTTGATGGTTTGGATGAAGTAACTAATGAAAATAACTCAGACAGAACAATCGGAGAGAAAGAGTCTAACCAAATACCGGCATCACTGAAAGCAGCCAAAGATAACGATACATCTTTGGGATGGTTATGAGTAATTTTTTCTCTAATAGTCAAAATTTTGTTAGCAAAGAAAGTCATGAAGTCATTACTAGTTAAAGTTAATGGAATACTCAGCTCAATAGAGCTCTGACTCTTTGTCAGCCTGGCTACAGTGCTGAAAAGAAACCTGGGGTTGTTCTTATTTTCTTCAATTAGTGATGAGTAGAAAGATGTCCTAGCTTCACGAAGGGCTTTCTTATAGAGCAACAAACTCTTTTTCCAGGCTAAGTGAAGATCTTCTAAATTAGTGAGACGCCATTTCCTCTCCAACTTACGGGTTATCTGCTTTAAGCTACGAGTTTGTGAGTTATACCACGGAGTCAGACACTTCTGATTTAAAGCTCTCTTTTTCAGAGGAGCTACAGCATCCAAAGTTGTCTTCAATGAGGATGTAAAACTATTGACAAGATACTCTAACTCCCTTACAGAGTTTAGGTAGCTACTCTGCTCTGTGTTGGTATATGACATTAGAGAACATAAAGAAGGAATCATATCCTTAAACCTAGTTACAGCGCTTTCTGAAAGACTTCTAGTGTAATGAAACTTATTCCCCACTGCAGGGTAGTCCATCAGGGTAAATGTAAATGTTATTAAAAAATGATCAGACAAAAGGGAGTTTTCAGGGAATACTGTTAAGTCTTCTATTTCCATACCATAAGTCAGAACAAGATCTAAAATATGATTAAAGTGGTGGGTGGACTCATTTACTTTTTGAGCAAAGCCGATAGAGTCTAATAATAGATTAAATGCAGTGTTGAGGCTGTCATTCTCAGCATCTGTGTGGATGTTAAAATCGCCCACTATAATTATCTTATCTGAGCTAAGCACTAAGTCAGACAAAAGGTCTGAAAATTCACAGAGAAACTCACAGTAACGACCAGGTGGACGATAGATAATAACAAATAAAACTGGTTTTTGGGACTTCCAATTTGGATGGACAAGACTAAGAGACAAGCTTTCAAATGAATTAAAGCTCTGTCTAGGTTTTTGATTAATTAATAAGCTGGAATGGAAGATTGCTGCTAATCCTCCGCCCCGGCCCGTGCTACGAGCATTCTGACAGTTAGTGTGACTCGGGGGTGTTGACTCATTTAAACTAACATATTCATCCTGCTGTAACCAAGTTTCTGTTAGGCAGAATAAATCAATACGTTGATCAATTATTATATCATTTACCAACAGGGACTTAGAAGAAAGAGACCTAATGTTTAATAGACCACATTTAACTGTTTTAGTCTGTGGTGCAGTTGAAGGTGCTATATTATTTTTTCTTTTTGAATTTTTATGCTTAAATAGATTTTTGCTAGTTATTGGTGGTCTGGGAGCAGGCACCGTCTCTACGGGGATGGGGTAATAGGGGGATGGCAGGGGGAGAGAAGCTGCAGAGAGGTGTATAAGACCACAGCTCTGCCTCCTGGTCCCAACGCTAGACAGTCACAGTTTGGAGGATCCCAAAAAATTGGCCAGATTTCTAGAAATGAGAGCTGCTCCCTCTAAAGTGGGATGGATGCCGTCTCTCCTAACAAGACCAGGTTTCAGTTTAATGATCTTTTAATCATTGTGCTTTGTATTGTACAATCATCTGCTCTAGCAGATATATTAAATTTAAGTGACTAAATTTCTTCTGCTCATCATACACAACTGTTCCTGGGAATCTGAAGTCATTTGCTCTTTCCTTACCAAAGTAATTGGAGGAATAGAATATTTCAGCCTTACTTTCTCACTCTGAAATAATCTGTTCCCCCCTGTATCATGCTGGACAAACACTCCTGTGAATCTGAAGAAATTTGGTCTTACTAAAGTTACTTTCTACCCAAGTATTTGAATGAAAAATATACAGACTTGGGGGAATAGATTATGGCTGAAATATTCTGTTCCTTTAGTAAGGAAAGAGTGAATGTCTTCAGATTCGCAGGAGCGATTGTCCATCATGAGAGGAATAAAATATCTAAAACACTATCATCAGGAATTGTTTGTCCTTGATACAAGGAGGAACAGATGCTTTCAGAGTGAGAAAGTCAGGCTGAAATAAGTCTGTTCCTCCAGGTAATATACACTGATGAATGTCATCAGTGCATATGTGACAGAGGTAAGCAGGAGTTGCTGTGCATAAGTAGTTGGTAAGCCTCACTCCCCAACATCTAAAAGGATTCTCTGACCACAAGGCCAGAGCACTAGGTTTTAGCCTTTTGGTTAGAGAGTTGGCCTCCCCTGCCAGGGATCGTGAGATTATGTCCTGAGAGGAATGAATGGGAGGAGTCAAAGAACACAACAGATTACCACCGCTACATATAATGCCCCACAGGTGGGTTGGAAGATGGAGAAAGATTTCTGGAATGAGCATGGAGGAGTCCTGATTGGATGGGCATGTTGGTGAAGGGAACAGAGATGATGAGGAAGTAATGGGTAAATATGGTATCAAAGACGGATGGTAAATGATTTTGCAAAAAGGAAATGGAAAAGGCTGTGCTGAATACCTACTTTTAAAAAAGGGAGGAGCACACAGGTGCACTCTTTGTAGGAGATGCAAGCTAAGAGAAATTGGACACTAAGGTGGTGGCAGGAGAAATTTTAGCTAGACAGCGTTGGACGGTGGTTTGTAAGATGACTAGATGAGAAGAAGAGAGCTCAAAGGATCAGATGGAAGCTGAAGGAGGAAGATGTGTAAAATTCAGTGAGCAGGTGAAAGAGGCAGTGGATAGAGGGGAAGCAATTTTGGACAACTGGAAAAAGTACTGCAGATGTGAATGAGACAGACAAAGTTACTGGGTATGACATCTGGACAGCGGGATAAAGACAAGGAGACTTGGTGGTGGAATGAAGATGTCCAGGAAAGCATGAGAAAGGTTGGAGAAAAAGAATTGGAATAGTCAGATAAAGAAAGTAGACAGGAGTACAAGATGTGGCGTAAGGCGAAAAGAGAACTGGCAAAAGCTAAAGACGGCATGCAGCAAGCTGTACAAGAAGTTGAATAGTAAGGAAGGAGAAAAGGACTTGTACCAATTGGCCAGACAAAGGGACAGAGTTAGAAAGGATGTGCAGCGAGTTAGTGATAAAAGATACACATGGCAATGTACTGACAAGTGAGGAGAGTGTTGAGAAGGTGGAGGGAATATGTACGTATTTTGAGAAACTGATGAAGAAAATGAGAAAAGGCTGGAGGATGTGGAGAGAGTAAATTAGGAAGTGCAAGAGATTAGCAAGGACGAAGTGTGGAAAGGCAGGTGGTCCAGTTGACTTTCCAGTGGAGGCATGGAAATGTCTTGGAGAGATGGCAGTGGAGTTTCTAACCAGATTAATAAAATATAGGACAGTGAGGGTATTCCTGAAGAGTACAGATGAGTCCTTTCTTCTTGCAGTGGTGATGAACAGGTTGACGAATGAGATCAAACAGGAGTCTCCATGGACTATGATGTTTGCATATGACACTGATCTGTAGTGAGGGTAGAGACCAGGTTGAGCTTAGCTGGAGATGTGGAGATTTGCTCTGAGAGAAGCTCTTCTTCAGAGAGAAGGGGAATCAACGTCCGTAAGAGCAAGACTGAGTACATGTGTGTGAATGAGGGAGCCCAATAGAATAGTGTGGTTACAAGGAGTTGAAGTAGTGAAAGTAGATGTTTAAATACTTGGGGCCAACTATCAAAGTAAAGGAGAGTGATAGGTGAAGAAGAGGCAGACAGGGTGGAGAAAGGTGGCAGGAGTGAACTGTGACCAAATATCTGCAAGAGTGAAGGGGAAAGTCTACAAGAGAGCAGTAAGACCAGCTATGTTGTACAGAGACTGGCACTAACAAAAAGACAGGAGGCAGAGCTGAAGATGTTCTGATTCTCTTTGGGAGTGGTGAGGATGGACAGGATTAGGAATCAACATTCAGAGGGACAGGTCAGGTGGGACGGTTTGGAGAGACATTTGGAGGTTCAAATATGGCCTAAGAAAATATTTTTCAAATAGAATTATAAACTGGAATAGCCTACCCCACCATGTGTGTGGTAAATGCTCCAAGTGTTAATACTTAAAAAAAAAAAAAAAAAAAAATTTTGACAGAGATATTTTTTGATGGCTAATGATGTGTGCTTTTATTGTACTTTGTACGTTTTTTTACTTCATACAATAAATGGATTATAAGAGAGACTAGATTGAGGTGGTTTTGTGCTGAGGAGGGACCCAGGGTATGTAGGGAGAAGGATGCTGAGGATGGAGCCACCAGGCAGGAGGAGAAGACCAACCTGAGGGAGGACATGCAGGTGGTTGGTGTGACAGGAAGATCAGAGGACAGAGAGATGGAAATGATTGATCTGCTGTGGCGCCCCCTAACGGGAGCAGCCAAGACAAGACAAACGCCGCCTCCTTGCGGAAACGTGACTCTACAACATGAGCGGCCTTTTTTTGTTTTCAGAATCGCCTTTATTGTCATCGTAATTTGCATTACAACGAGATTTGAGTGCAACTCCAAAAAAGTGCTTTCCGTGGTGCGAGTAATTTTTAGCCAATATAAAATATAGTGAAATTTAACGGTAAATTATTCAGGGTATATGTACAACTAATATAAAAGTAAGGTAAAGTAAAAAATAAGGTAAAATAAAATAAAATGTGGACCAAGTAAAATGTAAAACGAGAATTTTATACAACTGTGGAATCATATTTGTTTTATACCATATCGCACGTGACCTTTTAATTGTATAATTCCAATTTAAAAATACAATTTATACTCTGAGGAATTATAGATTGTCTGTCTGATGTGGTTGTTTCAGCTGAATAATTCAAATTAGATTCTGTGTTTTAATGTTTTTCTCATAAATTTACACCTTTAAACATTGGGCAACCAACCCCACCCCCATCGGGTGTTTTGAACCACGTGATTTCAGAAATACGTCAGTGCGGAAGTGTCATGGCGCTGGTTAGCAGAGTTTGTGAAGAATTTCGTTGTTCCACCATTAAATAATTTGTCACATTCTGTAACAACGTGGGACTGTTATCACATTGGAAGGAAACGAGATACGTACGAAGGAAAGCGGAGCGACTGTTCCTGACCGCTGTTCGTGTGTTTAATCTTCGTGTTTATGTGGCCACGTGTTGATGGAGTTTCGCTGATGAGATCATTGATACAAAGTGAAGAGAAGATTGGAAAAATTATTGTGTCATTGAAGTACAAGTCTTTATTTGGTTGAACTTCTTCTAAACAACTTGTGGAAGATTCTGAAGTGACAGTACAAGCCAGGCTGTAAGTGCTATTTTTTTTTAATTTGCAGTTAATCTAAAGTACCTTTTAAACAATTTTAAAGCAGGTTCTGAGAAATTGTAATGGTATTTTAAATGTGGAACACGCTACACATTTTACAGCATCTGCATTTTAACGATTTAACAAAAACAATTTCAAAGTTGGAAGTTTCATCCCTAACCCAACTGTAGTCCACCCCCCCCAAAAAAATAAACCTCAAAGCAAAAAAATTAATGAAACCATTAAATTTAAGAAGTCAGTATCACTGCACACTTGAGTTAAAGCAGCAAGAGATGCAGACAGACATAAGAGAAAACACAAACTACTTGACCACGGGTGGGTGTGGAAATGTTGGCAGATGAAGGTCTATGGTATCTCAAACAACATACTTTTTTCCACCCACAAACGTGAATTTTTAGTGTTTGTGAGAACCGCTGGTCCAAAATGTCAAATCAAAATAACACAGAAAGCATGCAATTGATTTTTAAAAATACTTTAAGAAGTATTTCTGGATTTTATTATTAAATAAGGAAGTTAAAAAAAAGCAGAAGATCGTTTTCACCATCGCTGCCAACCTCAAACATAGTTTTCCAGGCAAACATAGTTTTCCAGGCATGTACAAATGTTTGTATCTCCGCATTTAGTTGATGTTCGATGGGCAAGTAACATTACACAATCATGCAGTTGCATAAAATCTCAAATACCATGAAATAGCCATGTGATGTGGTATTCCAATTATGCAATTGCTGAGCAGTAAAAACAAAATGAAATTTGGCCGGATGTTTGCCATGCGATGAAACACCTAAAGTCACAATTACCATGAATTTGAATAGCCATGAAATAAGGTATTCCAATGATAATTTCAGGAAAATAAGTACATATAAATAACTAAATGAATGACTGTAATATTATTATGAACTATAATTGTCAGAGATCATTAGAAATGATAAGGCTGTGTGTGATCGTGATCATATCTTTCATGATGTTGGATGGATGGATAGCTTTATTATCATTGTCATTTCAGCGAGATTTCCACACTCACATTCCACAGACAAACAGCAATTAATCCACAATTATTACTTGTTTACCGTAATAATGGCACACATCAGAATTAAGACAACACATATACATTTGACATTGTTTATGTGCACTAAACTTGAAACAGTCCATTTTCCAAATTGAGGCGATGTCAGTGTGTGGTAGCCACTGCAACTGGAGTTGCGCCGCCGCAAGCTTGGGGGGAAACGGGGACCTACCGCAGCTAAAAACCACGCAGGGGAAAGGGGTGGCGTGCGCATTGGCCGGGATGGGGTGTGTGATGGGGGGGGGGGGGGGGGGGCAGGAAGGGAGGTGAAGGGAAAAATGGAGCATGCTTCAGTCTTTGTCCATGTGTAAGTCTGTCAATTTATTGTCTTTGTGGGTTGAGATAAGAAGGAGCTGAATAATCTCACCAAGGCCTGAATAAATTCCTCTGGAGGTAAACAGTGGGCAATTTGTCCTTCAGGCTCGATAAGCCTGGAGTGTTGTAGTTGAGCAGTGAAAAACACTTTTTAACAGTTCCACTTGAACAACCAAATCCCAATTATGAATTAAGAATATTTCCAATTATGAATTAAGAATATTCACCGGCCTCCGAAACCTTCAACTTCAACTGCAAGGCACCCATCTGCTCCAAGATGTCATCCAGTTTGCGTCTGAGTTCAAGGGTCATCGCAGTCTGAGAATGCACTGCCTTGCCAACCTCGTTAATCATGATGGACAAGCGAGGGGCAGTGGTTCTTGATGCCACCGTCTTGCCAATTTTCCGGTAGATCAGGGCAGCACATAAGCCAAAAAGTACCAGCCCTGCTACCATAAGACCAGAAATGAATAAATCCTCGACGTCCTCAATGGAGAAAGGTGCCAAGCATGCAACACGCCAAGAGCCCCAGGAGTCGAGAACATAGCCCGCAGGATACGTTCCATCTGGGCAGGTAGGATCCCCGGTCCTGACCTTGTAGAAAAAATGGTGTCAATAGCATTCAGAGACCAGCTGATCAATTCCATGGTAAATCCAATAGATCCAGAATCCAATATAATTTGAGGAATTCGCAGTCTGGTGAAGTAGGAACTTGAAGGTTAAAGCAGAAAGCAGAGATAAGGGAGAGTGGAGGAGATGCGACCGCCCTCGTCGGAGTCCCAAGCATTTATTTTGATCGATGCATCGAGTATTGGGTCAGTTCTAATTTCTTTGAATATCAGGAGGTTATATATAACCATCAACAGAATTTACGCAGACAACAGCATAATCTCATTGTTTTGTATCACCATGACCACCAAGTTAGAGTAATACTCAGGATCATTTTGTAATCAAATATTAAGCTTACCTACGTATAGAAGCTTTGATGCTCTTTGTAGTTCATTCTTTCCGAGTCGGTAAAGCATGAGTACCATGTCTTGTGTAATCCACCATCATCGAGTATTGGTGGTTTATTATTACTATTACATGGCCGGTTGTTGAGCGACATAACTCTTTGCAATTTCTCCTTGCGCACCTTCCAAATTCTTCCATTTTGGAACATATTCTAAAAGCCATGCACATCTTCTCTGCAAATACTATTTGCAGTTTTGGTTGGGAAGATGCACACAAAACACACTTTTTCTTCATCCAAAGACGACAGCATCCTCTTTATTGTAGGCAGCTATTGGCCAATTGGTTGTAATCAGTGGAATGATTAGTTAGCTCTGTTTGAGCATAGCGGATATTTTGACATGTAAACAATGACATAAAATCGAAATTACCCAGATATTGTGTGTGAAAAGTAACTGAACATTTCCTGTAATATTCTCTACCAAATGTACAAAGCTCATGCCCACCATTTTTTATAGGTCATGCAAAGACAATATATTGGGATGGTTGGGTGTCCGTACACGTTAAAATATCTTGGTCTATCAAAACAAGACTCTCATACTGAATACTGCTTGCTGATTTGCAGACCTCATAGCTGAGCCTCCAGAAGACGGTTAACACCTAGATTTCATCTTTCAGATCCAACATTGAGGTCAGGCCACGTGAAATCATTGGAGGCCTCCCGATTGACCATCTCCGATTTGTTTCATACTTTCACAAATTAATACTGTTATTCCCCTTAAATGCCAAGCAAAATTTCAGCCTTATATTTATTCATTTTGAGTTATTGGTGCTTTAAAAATGTGATGCGACATTGATTCTGTTGTAAATACCAACCAACTTCATAATTTGATGTTAATGACGATATGCTCCTTTCAGTGAGGTGAGTCTTCTTATGGTGGACCTTGTCATACATGAGCAATATGTATTTGGCATGGAAAGATTATATATATATATTTATTTATGATTTAAGTCATAAAATGTTATTTATTTTAGAAAAATACTTAATCACCAAAATAGTACTCTAACATGAGAAATATACCAAAATTTGAAAGATCTGATGTGCTTCAGTGCAGAAATATAGAGGACCAAAACTCCAAAGCACAAAATAATTTTTACATTTATTTATGAGTATTCAGCAATGTATTAATTGACAAATATGCAACTCTGGATCAGCTTTTATAGTAAAGACATCTAGTACCTAAGAACAACTGCAAATTTCATGCAATGAGCATGAATACTTCAGAAGTAATGACTTACTGAACTTGGTGCGTTTTCCCTGACCATTCATTTTTCTGGAATATACTGGTAAGTCACACTGGAGTACAAGTTGCACTGGTCCAAAAATACACTGCACTGGTCTTAGAGAAAAAACTGTATATAAGTCGCACCGGAGTATAAGTTGCACTTGTCACTTCATGCAAGAAGACGCAAAATAGATTAAATTGCTGTATTGTAAGGTGCACAGAGGAATGAGCTAATTAATGTCACTCTAAGGGCACAAAATGCAAGGAAACTGCTTCTTTCAGTCACTGAACAGACAATCATATGTGAGATGATCGTACCAAGCAATGAATCAAATCAAAATCAAATTTATTAATTTATATAGCGCCAATTCACGATGAACTCGTCTCAAGGTGCTTCACACAACATAAAACAAAAAAACTGAATTAAAAATTTAAAACACACTAAAAAGATGACCATAAAAGAATACAAGAATAAAAACATATCATAACACTAATGATAAAAAGGGAAAACAAATGAGTCTTTAAACGTGACTTAAAAGTCTCCACAGTATCAGACTGCCGAATGTGTGCCGGGAGATTGTTCACTAGAGCTGGAGCACAGTAGGAGAAAGCTCTGTGACCGGCAGACCCTGAGAACGGCACCCTGAGAACGCAGGGCCCGAGCCGGTACATAGGGGCGTACCAGGTCAGCCAGATAGGGAGGTGCAAGTCCATGAACAATTTTATAAACTAATAATACTTTAAAATCCGATCTTGCAGCAACTGGAAGCCAGTGCAGGGACGCCAAAACGGACGTAATGTGGTCAAACTTTCTGCTTTGTGTCAAAAGTCTGGCAGCAGCATTTTGAACCAGTTGAAGACCCCTAATCCTGGACTGCGGTAAGACAGAAAATAGAGCATTACAATAGTCCAATCTAGAAGAGACAAATGCATGAATCAAAGTCTCAGCATCAGCCATAGACAGGATGGGACGAATCTTCGCTATATTTTGCAAATGGAAGAAAGCAGTCCTCGTAATGTCTCTAATGTGGAGGTCAAAGGACAACGTAGGATCAAAAATTACTCCAAGGTTCCTCACTTTATCCGTATGATGTATAACACACAAACCTAAGCTAAGTGCTAGCTGATCAAATTGATGCCGATACCTCGCTGGACTAAGAACCATAACTTCAGTCTTATCAGAATTTAAAAGTAGGAAGTTACTAGACATCCAACTTCTTAATGATACAAGGCAATCTTCCAAAGATTTTATGTGAATGAGATTACCAGCAGTTATTGGCATGTACAATTGAGTGTCATCAACATAGCAATGAAAGGGAATCCCAAAGCGCCGCAGTATATTCCCAAGGGGTGCTACATAAAGGGAAAAAAGCAGGGGGCCTAAAACGGATCTAAAACGGTCCCCCCTAAAAATCAGTCCGCCCTGCCTTCACTGTGCATGTGTCATTAGCCGCGGTTCACGGATTATCACCTTGTTTCTGTTTCAGACTGCTCTCCAGTCATCAACTAGCTCAGTGACATATATCTGAAGCTTTTGTACAACAATCATTTCCACATAAATTCAGCATTATTTCATCATAAAAGACGGATGAAGCGATCGGAGCACTGCGGCTGCACGAGCGGCTAGCTGATGCGTTCACTGCGCTTCGGTCATTTCAAAGCATAAAGTACTGCCTCATTTCTGCGTAAAACTGACTTTAGAATGATTTAAGAGATTTTACCTTGTCACCTGATGGTTAATAATGCCATTAATCCAATTGGTTGCTTTGGGTGAAGACACTCTGTCTCAGACAAGCTTCTGAGCTCCGAAATGACGCATGCACAGTGGAGGCAGGGCTGACCAATTTTTAGGGGCAGACCGTTCAGTCTGCGACACTGGTGTATCATTTGTTTATTTACAACACAAACACTGTTTTTGCCATCGGGAGCTACAGTGGCTTGCAAAAGTATATAGCCCCTTGGTATTTCACACATTTTAATTTGTTTATGGCATTTCAAATACAAAAAGTAAATCAGGGTTCTCAATATAAAATTTTTTTTAAATTATCTTCCTTAGACTCAAACTGAAAGTAAATCTCTACAACTTAATATAAATTAATTAAAAATATAAAACCCAAGATGATGGGTTGCATATGTAATCAGCCCCTTTGCTCTAATACCTGTAAATAAGTTTAATTATCAGTTTTCGTCAGACAAGTCAGTGGATGGATACATGAACATTACCAAGTCACTGAATATGTCTTGAATTTTATTCACATCAGTTAAGAAGACATGCAAACAATATGACACTCTACGGTCACTCAGTTCTCAAAAACTGAACGACTGTGCAAGAAGAAGAGTAGTGAGGAAAGCCATCCAGACAACCCAGAAGAAGTTTTACGCTTTTCTGGCTGTGATTGGAGAAATTGTGCATAGTGCATATTTTGCATTTTGTTTTTATACAGCTTCATGATGTAGTGGTAGAGGAGGATTTTCATTCACCAAAACATAAAATCTAGGCTTGCATCTCGGATGTACCTTCTGGCAAATTGTAGCTGAACTTTCAGGTCTTCTTTTTACATAACCCCCCCCCTCGCAGGACCTCTTAAACTAATAAAAAAAGAACTGCGACTTATACTCTGGAAAATATGGTACTGTTGGTTAGGTGCACATGTATACATTTTAATTTCATCTTCTCCAGGTTAAAATGGCAGATTCAGGCTCTGGCGAGCCTGGTGGCCAGCGCGTGCCCACTCCTGGAGGTAGCACAGTTGGACCACTGACCGGCCGCCGTCCAGTTGCTGCCTTTTCTTCTGGTCGTCTCCCTGCAATGCGTTCTCGAGACCTCACCCTGGGAGGGGTGAAAAAGGTATTGTTTCACAGTCTCAAAGAATTGTTAGGACTCTAGACTAAACTTACACATGAGTTTCATTGTGATGCCTAATAGCCTAGTCACACGGCACTTAACGAAGGGCAACGAAACCCTAACGATACAAGAAAGCTATACTTTCGTTGGCATTGTTTAACCTTCGCTCAACTTCGTTCCTGCAGCTGGTGCTTCGTCAGGATTTTTAAACTGTTGAAAAATTTGAACAAAGGGCAACGAAAACCGAAATTCGTCCGCGTTTCGTTTTGCTGTTTCTTGACGGTTTTTAATAATTTGCTTAGTTTTTGTAACGTTAGCATTTAGTTTGACTTTGTTGGACCAGCTGAATGTTTTCACACAGTGCAGAAGCCGGTTTGTGACTGCTGCTGCTGCGTTCATGTACCGTCGGAAATTACAGGGCACCTCAGCCTGCTTGCTTGGATGTTTGTTTTTTTGTTTTTTTTTTAATCTGGATGGGGGGTCAGCTTCAATGCGCTCAGGCACCTTATATAGGGAAGAATTAATCTTTTGTGTGGATACAATTAATTATTTTGTCACAAGCAACTGCTGAATTTGAAACAACAAAAAAGTTGTAATTTCCGGCGGTACTTGAACGCAGTGTCAGCAGCAGCTCCAGCGTGCGCTTATTTTTATTAAATATAAAGATATAAGTGTAGGAATGACAATCCAGCCCTTATATACATGTGGCAACAGGCAGATAATTCAAGTGATTGTATAAAAAAAATGTTCTGGAAGGCAGAATTCACGTTGTGGATCAGCTGCAGCTAGTGGAACTAACCGCACATGGGGAGTCGATGCACGGTCACACTCACTTGTGTTCTCCAGGACTCGGGTGCTATGAGCTCTGTCCCAGCGCAGAGTCCTGGAACTCAGACGCAGACACACACTGCTCCAGCTGTGGCTCCAGGCGTGTTTCGTTCAAAGCGTCGATCGTGAGCTTCGGTTCTGTTTAGTTCCTCTTTCATCCCTTTTGCACTCTTGCTTTGCAGACTATTCTGTGATAAAGCTCTTTCGTCCACCTTTTCTCAACGAATTGTGACTTTTTTTTTACTTTTTCCTTCATTGAGGAATCGTCGTATGCCATGTGACTTGGCTATAACTTTTTTTTTTTTTTATTAGGCTGCACCAGCACAAAATTTAAGTTTAGCTAAAGTTTTTCACTTGTTCTTTTGGTGCTACAATAATGGGTGCTACTATTTATTTATTTGCAATACCTGTACACATTTGCAATTTACTAATAACAATTTATTAATAGCACATTATATAAATTAAAAACAGGACTCATATTTGGATGAAACTTATTCTGCAACAACCATTGAATTTATAATCTTGTCTGGAAGTTGCAGTATGGACATGAGATCTCAAAACAAGCTGCACAAACTTTGTCTGGGGAAGTTGAGACATGGGAAGTGAGCAACAGGTGTAAGATTGCGGCCGAGGACCAACATGAAAATATTGGTATTTAAACTTTAAATAAACCATTTATTCATTCATTCATCAAGGACTGCCATGCGCTGGCGGCGGAGGTCGACATTCTTCCTGGCCAGCCAGCACCACAGCATGACAGCAGCCCCACACCACCGCTGCGAAGGAGCTGCATCTCTTCTCCACAGCAGCGCTCACAAACCAGCTTCTGTACTGTATGAAAACACTCAGCTGGTCGAGCGAAGTCTAACTAAAAGCTAACATTACTAAAACTAAGCAAACAATAAGAAACAGTCAGGAATGACAGCAAAATAAAATTCGGACGAATTGAGGTCTTCGGTGACATTTGTTCAGTTTAAAAATCCTGAAGAAGCGCTAGCTGCAGGAACGAAGCGGCAACTGCGGGAACGCAGCTGCCGAAGGTTAAACGATGCCAACAAAAGACCAGATTTCTTGCTTTGTTGTCCTTCGTTAGTATCGTGCACTCGGGCCTTAAGGAAAATTCTGATGGGCGAAGTTGACCAGCTTGAAAATTAAAGCCAGTGGAACAATATCCGTGTTCTCGATCTACGAGAGAGCTGCGAAGGAGCAGACCCGGGATCGTATTCACAAAGAATCTGAGTCCTCTCAGAGATCTCCCAGCATAGCGTAAAGATTCCTAGCAAGCAATCTTAGGAATCTTAGCCTAAGAGTGATCCAGGAAGTGTCTGAGAGCAACTCTCAGCAAGGAGTGGACAGAAACGTTTATCTTAGTGAGGAGATGAAGTTGATCCCGTTGCTAGGTATGGCGTAGTCTTCTAAGAGCTGTGATTGGTTGTCACAAACAGGGAAAGAGGAAAAAAACAAATGTGCTCTGTGCTTCTAGTTATGAATGGACTGTAAAATCAACGGATCATATAATCTGAACTGTATTAAGAAATGTGTAATCTTGAAAATAATTTAATGTCATGTTGATGTCAAGGTTTTTCACTTTATCACTGACTTATAACACAAGTCTGAAGTTAACATTTGCTGGTCAAACTGATGCCTGTGTCTCCCATTACCAATGACTGTGATCTCAGTTTTGTCATAATTCAAGAGTAAGAAGTTGTTAGACATCCAGTCTTTATCCCTTGCTGGCCAAAGGGCGTTACGCCGTGGCGATATCTGTCCGTCCTTCTCAAAAAGGGTAAATCAACTCCTTTCACATTTTTAGGAGGAATTTCATGAAACCTGGTACAAGTCCTTGTTAGAAATTGGCAATATGCATATCATTCAAGTTGGGCCATTTACCAGAGTTATGACCCTTGATTAACAAACCATGACTCCATCAGTTTCATGAGAGGGTGCCTGCATTCTGAAATAAACTCTTCTCACACTTTTAGGAGGAATTTCATGAAACTTAGTATGATTCCTTGTTATGGCCTGGTAATATGCATATTGTACAAGATTGACACATTTTGGGGATATTGTGCTCTCGGAGGACTCTTGTTCACTGAAGCCAGACAGCCCTCTGAAGTCTTGTGTGTGTAAGATTGTCTGCAGTTATCAGCATGTACAACTGAGTGTCATCGGCATAACAATGAAATGTATTCCTTTAACAATGCAGTATCTGCACAAGGGAAGTTTCCTGAATATTAAATAGCCACACATTGGTTTAATCCATTAATGGATTGAAAAATACTGCTTGTAATTTTTTAAATACTTGTTTCTTTTTTTTTCTTCTTCTTTTTTTTTTTTTTTTAGAAAACATTTACACCCAACATCATTGGTCGAAAAGTCAAAGAAGAGTAAGTTTATTGATAACACAATAACTTTAAGATTGTGTCTCTAATTGATTATCTGACTGTTTACTGACATCCTTTTATGGCAGAGCCAAGGAGGGGAGTGGGCAAAGGAGAGAGAGGAGGGACAGCAACCGGAGGGGGCGAGGTCAGAGAGACAGGGGCAGAGGTCGAGGTCGGCCGGAGGTCATCCAGTCCCACTCCATTTTTGAACAGGGACCTGGAGAGGAAATGATGAAAAGGAAAGGTAGTTTTTCCATCTACTTTTTATGTGAATGCATAGTCAGTCCAGTCCAAGCAAAGGGTTTTCATGAGTGTGCCTTAAAGGATTTATACAGGTACTTGAAATGTTTTGATATTGAAGTTGTGCTTTCAGGGTTTGAAAGTGCTTGAATTTTGGATAAAG
This sequence comes from Thalassophryne amazonica, assembly GCF_902500255.1. Classification (NCBI taxonomy): domain Eukaryota; kingdom Metazoa; phylum Chordata; class Actinopteri; order Batrachoidiformes; family Batrachoididae; genus Thalassophryne; species Thalassophryne amazonica. The sequence goes on from NC_047107.1 coordinate 31,881,275, forward strand.
TGTTTGAAATTGTAATGTTATTGTCAATTTATAGTTACTCTTTGTGAAGTCAATCTCGTGAAATATATAAACTTGCGTGTATATATGTATGTATATGTGTGTGTGTGTGTGGTTTTTTTGGTTTTTTTTTTTTTTCTTCCTATCCTTTGTATCCTACACAGATCTTGCTGTTTTCTGCAGGCTCGATGGATCTGCATTCTGATTGGTCAAAAATGAGTGGATTAATCACTTTTATTATCACTGGCGTGCCTAGATAGAGTGGCGTCAACTCAGAACATGGTGCCATTTTGGGCCCAACTGTGGTGAACTACTGAATGAACCTTTAATGTTTTCAACATTTTTTTTTAAATCTTTTAACCACATACAGCAGCACATCCAGGTACAGGTACTATCAAAATAAATACAAAAATAGTTAAGGTATCACATTTACATAAATTTAAATTTCTGATCCATTTGTAATCAGCGCGTGCACTGCAAATACTATTATAATATGATGGCAGACAAAGCATTGAAAGCAGAAAAGTGTCATATCACAGCCGGTTGTGATTTGACACTTTTTTGAATCTGAGCTCGGTGTGAAAAAAAATAAACGGTTGGACTTTTAATCACGGAAATGACTTCGGTGTGTGTGTGTGTGTTTGTTTACTACATGGAAATCAATACAAAAACTTGGGGACTTTTTTGTCCGGTGACTGCGAATATCCGGTTTATAAGATGACTAAGTTTTCTGTACATGGGATTGAACACTAAATTTACCTCTCAAAAGCGTTGATGATGAAGTCGCTTCCATCCCACACAGCAGACTTCATTTTCCAAAATTTTTCTTCTGTTCGGATCTGAAGGGAATCTGTACATCTTGAAGCCCTTGTTGTGTCTATTTGTGCCTCCAAATGCACAACCACCTGGGATTTTCAGTGAACAAATAAATAAAATAGCTGGATTTATACGAGGTCTGTTAGAAAAGTATCTGGCCTTTTTTTTTTTTTTTTTTTTTTTTTAAACCTGATGGATTTGATTCACGTGTGCTTGCATGAGCCAACCTTGAACCTTCGTGCGCATGCGTGAATTTTTTCACGCCTGTCGATTGTGTCATTTACTGGCAAGCAGCCTTTGTGTGAGGACGTATGTTGTGCTCTTGGCGGATTTTCATTGCAAGGAAAATGGCGGAACCACTGGAGCAATGCTACTGCATCAAATTTTGCCAGAAACTGGGCGACAGCCAGGTGGAAACCATACGGAAGATTCAGATGGCTCTTGGTGACTTTTCAGTCGTGTGACTATCCGAGAAATTGTGGAAGAGGTGAGCATGTCACAGCATGTCCTGTGAGACTTCAACACGGAGGCGCTTTTGCTCCACCGTCAGCAGCTTCGGCATGAATTTCACCGCCACTCTTGTCATGGCCAGATCTTCTGTCATACTGGAGTGTGCCGAAAAAGTGCTGATGTCCACCTCTTCCGCAATTTCTCGGATAGTCACACAACGGTCCCGCATCACCACAGCGTTCACTCTGGAATGATCTGGTCATTTCTGATTGTTGATGGCCGACCCGAGCGTGGCTCGATCTCCACCGTTGTGCAGCCGTATTTAAACCAGTTGTACCACTCCTTAATCTGTGTGATGCCCATAGGATCGTCACCGAAAGCCGTCTGAATCTTCCGAATGGTTTCCACCTGGCTGTCGCCCAGTTTCTGGCTAAATTTGATGCAGTAATGCTGCTCCAGTGGTTCCGCCATTTTCCTTGCAAAGAAAATCCGCCAAGAGCACAACACACGTCCTCACACAAAGGCTGCTTGCCAGCAAATGACGCAATCGACAGGCGTGAAAAAATTCACGCATGCGCACGAAGGTTCAAGGTTTGCTCATGCAAAGTAGAGAAGCTTGAATCTTCGACTGGACTGAATCTTCGACTGGACAAGCAACCCAGTCCAGTCGAAGATTCATGCTTCTCTACTATGGAAACCACCTGGACAACTGAGAGCCTACACAGAAACTTTGCTCATGCAAGCACACGTGATTCAAATCCATCAGGTTTTTGCAAGAAAAAAAAGATCCGATACTTTTCTAACAGACCTCGTATGCAGATAGATTAACAGCGAACGCTATTTTGAACCCAAGATGGCACCAGGGGTCACGTGACTGATATGTATTTATTTATTTTTTGACTCGTCATGTCACTACTCTACTGGTTCTGTATGTTTGTTTTCATTTTCGCCTCATGAAAGTCCTTTTTCCATCCATAAAATGAGTTCCTTGTCAGCTGATGTTCACAAAGTCCGTCAGAAAGTTTTTTGCGTGTTCAAAACTTTGAGCGGAAATCTGGCAGAAAACTTTCCTGCTGCTTGCACATTTGTTAGCCGTTCTGCTCTCTGCTTGTCTTATATTTTTCCTGTGGCTGTCCAACGGCTTATTCTTCCATTCTGATTGGTCAAAAGTCAAGCACAAAGGACCAACACAGATGCAGCTCCATGTCCATCTTTGTCTATCTCAGCGAGGCAATGCAACATATTTGAGCTCTGAAACATGTCATGTTTCAGAGCGCCAAACTCTGCTCAAATGCAATCGCTGCATCCAGTGAACTCCATGGAAATGTGATGTCATCTGTCTATTAGCACCCCAACTCCACGGGAGACTTGACAATTTTTCCAATGGACAAAATATTTTAATATGTACTAAAACGTTTGCTTTATCCATCAGAGTGTGACTCGGCCTGTAGCTCCCCAGACTCCTTTCTCTCCCTGGGAGCTCAGCACTCAGAAAGATGCTTCGCATCAGTGTTTGCCCACCCACCTCAAGCCATGCATGAAAATGTTTGTGGGATATATACATATAATTCATTTCCTCACCAGTTCCCATGTAAATATGTAATGTGTCAGAACTGTAAGGTGCTGGAAAAGTTTGAAAATGGACCTTGAAAGTCCTTGAATTCGACCTTGGAAATGGTGTATGAAACCTGGTCTGATCTTGTTTCATGTGAACGCCTCTGTTTTATGCAGTGAGCTATGAAAGTGAGAGAGATGCTCCAAATGTTGGCCCTTCACCCATCATCAATATTAAAAAGGAGAAAAGAGAGACTGAGGAAGAGACCAAAGAGATACTGCGCAAGCTGGAGCGAGACAATGTGAGTCTTGTGATTTGTCAGACATGTAGTTTTTAAGACTTCGACCTGAAGTTTTCAAATGTTTAACTTGTTGATTTTTGTGCAGTTTGTTGATGATCCATGCTTAAAGAGTGAGCAGAGGAGCTGCCCCGTCCAGCTCCCCCTGGCTGTGTCAGGATGGGGATTTAAGGAGGAATTTAGCAAAGCTTCTGTTAAAATTGAGAAGGTGGAAGAGGACTGCAGCTTTATGAGGCCTGCAGCTGAAGGTAATTGTGTAGTGTTATAGCTCATGCTACTTGATTTTAATTGACACTTGGAGCCGTGGCTGCAGTGAGAGTGGCAGACCTTACGTATCAGCATCAATGTCAGCTGTGTAGATTACAAAAAATCTGAATTGGGTAACTTCAGATGGTAGTGTGTACGCAGTATAAAGGCAGATGCTCCATACATGGCGTGTCACAGTGTCCTGCATTAAAATAGTTTCCAAAGCATCAAGTTTCTTAACATTATTTTTTTCTTTTAGTGAAACGAGAGCTAGAAGAATCAGAAATACCGGCTTCTTTCAAGCCTCCTCCACTTCCCGAGCCTGATGTTCTTCCAGACCTTCTGAATAGAGTCATCCTGAGCAGTCAGGAGGAGCTCTTGTTTATGCAGCTTCCTGACTCACTACCTGGGCAGCCCCCGACTAGAGAGCACAGACCAGTGAAAACGGAGGTGCAATCAGAAGACGGGCAGTCCGTGCTTCTCAAGACAGAGTCACAGGTAGGTGTGGGAGCGTGTTGATTATTTAAAGACATGTCACACGTTATTTTCATATCCTGGTTAGCAGCACAACATCAAAGTATTCATGAATATAAGTCTATCCGCGCACATGTGGTAATAATTAGTGGTTGCTGATGTATTTTATTGCTAATTATCCTCTTGCTCAGTAAGTTAGCAGGTGCATTTCCGGAAAATGTCCTACTCAGAATTTCTCGGCATGTGACATAGATTTTAAGAAAAGTAGAAACATCCCGATGGCAGACGGAGTGAAACGAATGCTGCTACATCCAATATCAGTGCTTCTGAGCTTTCGTCTGAAAGTGATGGTTTGGATTTATGTACATGTACAAAGAGGAAACGACGTACTTTTTTTGACAGAGAGAGAGAGTCTGTTGCATTTTGGACACTAACGTGTGCTGACTCTCCTGTTTGGATCGCAAGATGCTATTTTACTGCACCGTGAACACGCACGTGGAATGTTTCCACAATGCTGTTTTAACAGGCTGCCTGAACATGCAGATATATTTTTTATTACATTGGGAAAAAGTCAGAATACGTTATTCTCAGGAGATAAGGGACTTTATATCTAATGTGCCAGAATCATGAGACAACTTTGTGAGGAGCTGACGCGGAGCTTTCGTGGGACAGCATTCTCCAGGCAACAGTCATGCACCATCCATGCGCAAGAACGTCTTTGTTGGTGTGGACCTGGACATTATTCTCCGGCTATGCGATCACACTTGATCTATGTGTGACTTCTTTGATGGTGTGGACTTGTGTATTTAATGTTGGAAATCATTCTACATGTAGCTGAGTGCCCTGCTCAGTTTTTTTTTTTTTTTTTTTTTTTACTATTCCTTTTGTTTTATTCTCATCAGCAGAGCTGGTAGGCTTTGTTATTTTTATTTTACTTTGAGTCTGTCGGATTTTGGCTCTCGATGTTTGCAGAGTCTGTTCTCTGTACTGGAGCAGCAGGCTGTCATAACTAGGGATGGGTATTGATAAGATTTTATCTATCGATGACATTATCGATTCTGCTTATCGATCCGATTCTTTATCGATACCTCTTGTGAATTTTGTGCTAAAAGTAGGCTTTACAGGTTTTCTATGTATTTCATTGAGTCTTAAAGTAAATAAATATGAAATTGGTCACTGTATCCTTAATCTCTGGACATAAATAAAAATAAACAAAATGGTGTTTCGCTTTGAAGTTATTAATTCCGACTGGACTCTATTGTTTTAACTTGACTCATCAGAGAGCCGCGCAGTGTTTGGAGCTATGTGAACAGAACGGAGGATGATTCTCCTTTCTTTTATTTTTCTCAAAGCTACGTAAACGCTGTCGCAAATACTCAGAAAAAGGAGTACTTTGTTTTTGACACTCTCTGTAGCTGTTTGTTGCGAATGCTGTATACAACCCCTGGCAAAAAGTATGGAATCACCGGCCTCGGAGGATGTTCATTCAGTTGTTTAATTTTGTAGAAAAAAAAGCAGATCACAGACATGACACAAAACTAAAGTCATTTCAAATGGCAACTTTCTGGCTTTAAGAAACACTATAAGAAATCAGGAAAAAAAATTGTGGCAGTCAGTAACGGTTACTTTTTTAGACAGAGCAGAGGGAAAAAATATGGAATCACTCAATTCTGAGGAAAAAATTATGGAATCATGAAAAACAAAAGAACGCTCCAACACATCACTAGTATTTTGTTGCACCACCTCTGGCTTTAAACAGCTTGCAGTCTCTGAGGCATGGACTTAATGAGTGACAAACAGTACTCTTCATCAATCTGGCTCCAACTTTCTCTGATTGCTGTTGCCAGATCAGCTTTGCAGGTTGGAGCCTTGTCATGGACCATTTTCTTCAATTTCCACCAAAGAGTTTCAATTGGATTAAGATCCGGACTATTTGCAGGCCATGACATTGACCCTATGTGTCTTTTTGCAAGGAATGTTTTCACAGTTTTTGCTCTATGGCAAGATGCATTATCATCTTGAAAAATGATTTCATCATCCCCAAATATCCTTTCAAGTGATGGGATAAGAAAAGTGTCCAAAATATCAACATAAACTTGTGCATTTATTGATGATGTAATGACAGCCATCTCCTCAGTGCCTTTACCTGACATGCAGCCCCATATAATCAATGACTGTGGAAATTTACATGTTCTCTTCAGGCAGTCATCTTTATAAATCTCATTGGAACGCCACCAAGCAAAAGTTCCAGCATCATCACCTTGCCCAATGCAGATTCGAGATTCATCACTGAATGTTAATGATGGCTTTCATTTAGCTTTTCTGCATGTAAATCCCATTTCCTTTAGGCTGTTTCTTACAGTTCGGTCACAGACGTTGACTTCAGTTTCCTCCCATTCGTTCCTCATTTGTTTTGTTGTGTATTTTCGATTTTTGAGACATATTGCTTTAAGTTTTCTGTCTTGACGCTTTGATGTCTTCCTTGGCCTACCAGTATGTTTGCCTTTAACAACCTTCCCATGTTGTTTGTATTTGGTCCAGAGTTTAGACACAGCTGACTGTGAACAACCAACATCTTATGCAACATTGCGTGATGATTTACCCTCTTTTAAGAGTTTGATAATCCTCTCCTTTGTTTCAATTGACATCTCTCGTGTTGGAGCCATGATTCATGTCAGTCCACTTGGTGCAATAGTTCTCCAAGGTGTGATCACTCCTTTTTAGATGCAGACTAACGAGCAGATCTGATTTGATGCAGGTGTTAGTTTTGGGGATGAAAATTTACAGGGTGATTCCATAATTTATTCCTCAGAATTGAGTGAGTCCATATTTTTTTCCCCTCTGCTTGGTCTAAAAAAGTAACCGTTACTGACTGCCACAATTATTTTTCCTGATTTCTTATAGTGTTTCTTAAAGCCAGAAAGTTGCCATTTGAAATGACTTTAGTTTTGTGTCATATCTGTGATCTGCTTTTTTCTACAAAATTAAACAACTGAATGAACATCCTCCGAGGCCGGTGATTCCATAATTATTGCCAGGGGTTGTACTTTGAGGCAGGTAACGGAAGTGCACAAAGTAATTCCGGTGTATCATCGGATGGTTAGTAACAGCCTAAATCTAAGTTGTGATTTTGATGTGACATGTCCTTTAATGATGTTGTGTACATTTATTCGTTATATCCCAATAGAAGCAGTTTGCTCAGTTTACTGGTGCTAGTATTTAATGTATGCATGCATGCAGGCAGGCAGTTTGGGTGGGTGGGTGTGTGTGTGTGGGGGGGGGGGTCATTTTACAAGCTTGCTCACAGACCTCCTTTTCAATTTTTTTATGTAATGCAGGAAGAACCTGATGACAACAGCTGCAATTTGAAAGATCTGCGGGAAGGACTGATAGGAAAGATGCTCGTGCGGAAGTCTGGTCGAGTACAGCTCATACTGGGACAAGTCATACTTGATGTCTCACTTGGAGCATCCTGTTCTTTCCTTCAGGTGTAGTAGTGACTTGCATTGTATCTCCATCACTCTTCCCATCTCTGTATTTACAGTGTCATTGTTTTTGTAGTTTTGAGCCAATGAACAGACCGGGCTAATTGAATCATAGCGCCAGAATCAGAAGCACTGCTTTGGTGGATATAATTTATCAGTTAATACAAAATCTTAGTTTTATTTTCCACCATGATGGAAATTGGGGTTTGGCTGTATACTAAATGTCACCCATGTGTCAAATGCATCTGCAGCCCATATATGGGTGAAGAGGTGGAGCTTTGTTGAAACCGTGTATAACCTGGGCATGACAAGTGCGGGCCAAATATGGACCTATCATTAGCGTTACTGACGAGCTCAGTTGACAGACTGTCATCAGTTCGGGTGTTTGTTAAATCATATATTTGGGGGCTGAGCAATAGTTGTAATAGTTTTGCTTTGGTGTAGCCATTTAACAATTATGACCCGTTTCTTTCCTCAGTAATTGTGGATTAATGCGCTAACGTTAAGAAATTACCGATAGCTGCTAAAAATGCTGATACCTTCACTATCGCATAATAACTTCACTTAATACAAATCCTGGCACAACCACATTTTAGATGACTCATTCTGGCAATTGCACAGCAAACCATATTATCACAGTTGTTTGTAATAAAATGCTCAAAGAAAAAAAGATGGGCCTTCAGAGTAATTGCAGCCAGCAGCCTCTGAGCTACCGCAGAGACGGCATATAGGCTGTCATTCAAAGCAGCCACGTCCCTAGCCTGTTAGGATAACTGGGCTTTAGTGATGATGATGTCTGAAAGACAATAATAAATGCTTATTTATATTATACCATTGTTTTTGTCCCGACATGTATTTTGGTCAAAGGTATTTTCATTTCTTCAACTTGCTTGAGCAGAGTTTTGAGCAGCCGTATGGTCAAAAATGACAAACTGTTGTTTTCCCAAAAAAATAACGGCACCCATGGCCGCGAAGCAGCTTCAGAAGCAGCAAAGCACTCAGCTGCTTCTCTCAGAAGAAGCAGGTCCGTGATTTCTTCAAAACCCCCTTCAAAGCCGTTTAAAGATGTCTGTCATGAGTTACCTTTGTGCTGATTAAAGTCACTAACTGGGACTCTTGTCTTCTTAAAAGTAAGAAACGAGAATCGTCCTCCATTCCACATCTGAGTTTTTATTCCTTCCTTCATTGATCCTTTGTTCGTTTCATTGATCTTGACGTGCAGCGCAGCCGGCTGCAAGACCGCAGCTCAGAGGCCATGGCTCATTAATACCTGACAGGAAATGCTTTTGACAAAAACTACAGATTTTGTTCATCTCTATTTATGTCCAGAGATCAAGGATCCTGTGACCAATTTCATATTTATTTGAGACTCAATAAAATGTTGTTGACATAGAAAACCTGTAAACCCTACTTTTACTACACAGGAGGTATCGATAAGGGAATTGATAAAGAATCTGATCAGTAAGTGGAATCGATAATGACATATCAATTAAAATCTGATCAGTACCCATCCCTCCCCCTGACGGAGTACTTCACCTGTATAAAACTATATACCTTCTGTAAATGTGTATGCTTGACACCAAACTCCACCCAATCACTGTCTCTGTGGCTTTCCAGCAGCCACCTCTGATAATGAGGACAACATACGTAATTGGAAAGATTGTGTGAATTGCAGATGTTTATCACAGTGGCCAGTAACACAAATGTGTGTACTTGTGCACTGGGCTCTGTTAAACCTGTAAAACTGTGGAAATGGAATATTATGAACGGAGGTTTCTTTGTTCTAGTCAGATGTAAGTTGCAAGGAGCAGATTTGAAACTGAAAATAGTAAAACAAATAAGATCATGATTAAAGGGGATCATGTTGTGCAAAATCTTTTGTTTTCATGTTTGTATTTTCATATCAAACATTCTCAGAGTCTCATAACTCTTGAATGCGCTCAGAAAACATCCTACTATAAACATGATGTAGGTGAGACACAGCCCGTTTCTCTTGTATGATTTATGCAACAGAAATACCCCCACATCCATAATTTGACCTCAGATTATTCAGAAATGGTTAATACAAGAAGACAGAAAAAAGAATAGCACTCCATTATAAATATGGTTTTATTTATCGAACGTTTTGGACAGAGCTTTTCTCTACATACGAGGTCTGTGAGAAAAGTATCCCACCTTTTTATTTTATGCAAAAAATATATGGATTTGATTCCTATGTTTTTACAGCAGCCAAGCTTGAACCTTCGTGCGCATGCGTGAGTTTTTTCACGCCTGTCGATTGCATCATTCGCCTGTGGGCAGGCTTTGAGTGAGCACTGGTCTACCCCTCTCGTTTTTTCATTGCGAGGAAATGGCGGAATGATTTGGGCTTTGTTCCATCAGAATTTTTTCAGAAACTGTTAGAGACAGGCAGCTGGAAACCATTCGGAAAATTCACATGGCTTTCGGTGAAAATTTTATGGGCTTCACAGAGATTAAGGAGTGTTAGTACCGCTTTAAGGACGGCCCACAATGGCGCACGGCATGCCACGCTCCGAGCCGCGATTGACAGGATGAAACGACCATTTCATTTCTAAACGGATGGCTGTATGGATCCGGGACCATTGTGTGCAATTTCTCTGGTTATCACAAGAGCTGGACATCAGCCATTTTCCAGCAGATTTCACTTTTAACAAGAGATTTTGTCATGGAAAGCCACGCGGAGGCTTTGTGCGTCACGACGGAGTGCGGCGTGCCGTGCGCCATTATGGGCCGTCCTTAAAGCTGTAGTAACACTCCTTAATCTCTGTGAAGCCCATAAAATTTTCACCGAAAGCCATGTGAATTTTCCGAATGGTTTCCAGCTGCCTGTCTCTAACAGTTTCTGAAAAAATTCTGATGGAACAAAGCCCAAATCATTCCGCCATTTCCTCGCAATGAAAAAACGATGAGAGGGGTGGACCAGTGCTCACTCAAAGCCTGCCCACAGGCAAATGACGCAACGACAGGCATGAAAAAACTCACGCATGCGCACGAAGGTTCAAGCTTGGCTGACGTAAAAACATATGAATCAAATCCATGTGTTTTTTGCATAAAATAAAAAAGGTGGGATACTTTTCTCACGGACCTCGTACAAACTACTTCAGTGTAATTAGTCACAGGTGCATAGTTTTCAAGTAAACAGGTTTTCCTTTTGCAACCAAATATTTTTAACTGATACATCCATGCTACACATTACTTTCATCTCTGTTTTTAAATTATTTATGGGTTTGCCATTTGATGTTGACATTTTGGCTATACAATATTGGTGTGCGTGTTGGTTTGCTTCACCAAGACGTTTGGTCGCCAGGTTACCACTAATGCCTACAAGTGTACATTATTCAGTGTCTGTTGATTGGCTGCTGTTTTCTTTACACACACACACACACACACAGTAGTGTTCAGAATAATAGTAGTGCGATGTGACTAAAAAGATTAATCCAGGTTTTGAGTATATTTCTTGTTACATGGGAAACAAGGTACCAGTAGAGTCTCACAAAACAATTGTGAACACCCCCTTTTCTACTTTTTTTTTTTTTTAATAATAGCCCAATTCATAGCCTTAAGAGTGTGCATATCATGAATGCTTGGTCTTGTTGGATTTGTGAGAATCTGCTGAATCTACTGGTACCTTGTTTCCCATGTAACAATAAGAAATATTATCAAAACCTGGATTAATCTTTTTAGTCACATAGCACTACTATCTATCTATATCTATCTATATACACACGCACGCACATAACTTTAAATATCTCTCACCAGCATTATTTATTTTTTGACATGCTTTTTCTGTCTTTGTTCTACTCCCCATTCTGTTATCCCAGGAGTTGGTCTCTGTTGGTACGGATGGAAGAAGCGGTGACTTGACTGTATTAGGACATGTGAAACACAAGATGGTTTGCTCCCCGGACTTTGAGGCTTTATTGGAAAATTCTACTTGATGCTGTTTGCAGCAGGGGAGAATCGAGCCTCGACCTTCTCTCTTCTCTCCTGGCCTGATGGAGTTAAATTATGAAAGATCAGTTGAAATGCTGCTGAGTAACTGTGGATTGTCCCACTAAATTCTGACAATCTATTTCTAATGTATGTATAGATGAACCTTCTGTGTGGTTTGAGAGTTGATAAAATAACCTTTAGAAATGCATATATGTTTGAAATGCCCTTTGTTTCTTTTCAGGTAGAGCTGAATGATTTCACCAAAGATTGTGCCATTTAATTCATTTAATTTTCTCCCCTTAAAGTTATTTAATGTATATTCATGTACGAGGTCTGTGAGAAAAGTATCCAACCTTTTTATTTTATGCAAAAAATATATGGATTTGATTCATATGTTTTTACGTCAGCCAAGCTTGAACCTTCGTGCGCATGCGTGAGTTTTTCCACGCCTGTCAGTTGCGTCATTCGCCTGTGGTCAGGCTTTGAGTGAGCACTGGTCCACCCCTCTCGTCGTCGTTTCATTGCGGGGAAATGGCGGAATGATTTGGGCTTTTTTCCATCAGAATTTTTTCAGAAACTGTTAGAGACAGGCAGCTGGAAACCATTCGAAAAATTTATCTGGCTTTCGGTGAAAATTTTAGGGGTTTCACAGAGAATTAGTGTTACTACAGCTTTAAGGACGGCCCACAATGGCGCGCCGCGCTCCGAACCTCCATCGAGAGGCAGAAACCACCACATCATTTCTAAACGGATCTCTGTGTGGAGCCGGGACCGTCGTGTGCAATTTCTCTGGTTATCACAAGAGCTGGACATCAGCCATTTTCCGGCAGATTTCACTTTCAACAAGAGATTTTGTCATGGAAAGCCGCGCGGAGCTGTCCAGCTCTCCACAATTTCTCTTATACTCACTCGACTGGTAAGCACTGAAAGCCGAGATAGGCATGTCCCAACTTGTCCTCTAACACTCCGAAACGGAGGTGTTCCTTTGTCTCGCTTCATCAGGGAATTGGTCCTGATGCACGAAGCCTCCACGCGGCTTTCCATGACAAAATCTCTTGTTAAAAGTGAAATCTGCCGGAAAATGGCTGATGTCCAGCTCTTGTGATAACCAGAGAAATTGCACACGGCGATCCGTTTAGAAATGATGTGGTGGTTTTTGCCTCTCGATGGCGGCTCGGCGCGCTGAGCGCCATTGTGGGCCATCCTTAAAGCTGTAGTAACACTCCTTATTCTCTGTGAAGCCCGTAAATTTTTCACCGTAAGCCAGATAAATTTTCCGAATGGTTTCCAGCTGCCTGTCTAACAGTTTCAGAAAAAATTCTGATGGGAAAAAAAGCCCAAATCATTCCGCCATTTCCTCGCAATGAAACGACGAGAGGGGTGGACCAGTGCTCACTCAAAGCCTGCCCACAGGCGAATGACGCAACCGACAGGCGTGGAAAAACTCACGCATCCACACGAAGGTTCAAGCTTGGCTGACGTAAAAACATATGAATCAAATCCATATATTTTTTGCATAAAATAAAAAGGTCAGATACTTTTCTCACAGACCTTGTAAATGTGATTGTTTTTGATGTTTGCTCAGGAAAGCAGAGGTCCATGTGCCCTCCCTGCTCATTTCACTTTTTTTGCTGCACAGTGGTGCGTTCTGCATCTTGCAGCCATTCAGAAGGAATTGTGTAATTGTTTCTCACTTCATCATCACTCAAACACTTATTTTATTGCAAAAATGACAAGCACCTTTATAAAAAAGCATATGTTAGTAATTATGATACTGCTGACTACTGCATGTGCACTGAAATTTGCTTTACCTTCCCATTTGTAGTAGAGGTGTTACAAATCAACTGGCCACTAGTTGCCAGTTGTATCTAATGAGCTGTTATCAAGCTTTGAATAATTTTTTTTGGTGATGCAATTGCCTGGGAAGATTCAACATGTCAACGACGCTTCATTTCACTGTCACTACACTGCAACAGCTTTGGTGCCCAAATTTGAGGCTGGGGGGCAGGTACATTGTGCACACCAAGTGGACAAGGGATGTAGCTACTAGGGTTGCGTATTGAGAACCTGTTCTTTTCAGGTATCGTTAAGAATTGATTGGATCTACCAATATCAATAGCCTTTTTGCTTAACGATTCCCTTATCGGTCCTTCAGAGCAGTTGTTTTTGAGGGTGTTTGTCAGTAAAATGATGATTTCTCTACGTTGATTACAGACCCTACAGCGGCTCAACTGCTTCTGCAGCGCGACTCCACTTTGAAGCAGGAACCACTGAAGCAGTGCTTCGATCCGCTAGCTTGTTGGTTCTTTGATTTGCTGCTCTTCAGAAGCGGCAAGTCCGCTTCTTAACCCCTCTCAAAGCCATTAAAATATGCCAGTCATGAGTCACTTTTGTGTGGATTAAAGTCACTAATTGGGACTCTTGTCTTGTTGCAGTCAAGAAACGAGAATCTGTTCCGTTCGCACAGCTCCAAACGCTGCGCGGCTCTCTGCCGAAACAGTCCTGTCGGAATTAATAACTTCAAAATGAATTGCCGCTTCAAATAAAATGACGCCTCCTTCCAAATGTTGTAATACAGACAACAAACTACAATTGACTGAAACGTTTTTTTTCCCTCCCAAAATGAGACGTCCTGCATTCTTTATGAATTACATCCTAACGTGCAGCACAGCCAGCTGCAAGAGCTCAGCTGAGAAGTATGGAAAAACGTTCATGCCATTAATGCATGAAAGGAAATGCTTTTGACAAAAAACTAGATTTTGTTTATTTCTCTTTATGTCCAGAGATCAAGGATCCAGTGACCAATTTCATATTTATTTACTTTAAGACTCAATAAAATGTTGTTGACTGAGAACCTGTAAAGCCTACTTTTAGTACACAGAAAATTCACAAGAGGTATCGATAAGCGGAATCGATAATGGTATATATTGATTAAAATATTATCAATACCCATCCCTAATAGTTACTGGGAAAGAAACCTAGGTGAGCTAGACAGACACTGAACAAGCTTATAATTGGCCTGTTGGTCGTACTTGCCCCTGCATTCGTTAGAATTTTCCCCAGGCAGGGTAAAGACGGGATTTATAATAATCCGACATCTTGCAGGACTCTAAGCAGTAACATCCTGGCTCACCCACTCACTATCCTCAAGAGCCTTGATGTGTTACAAGAGTACAGGCTGAACGTATGGTCAAATGCTTCAGCCTGCATTTGTTCAGACATGGCTGATCCTTTGTAATGCAGCAGAATTGTTGGGTCCAGTGGTCTCTCCACTCCTCCCAATCAGTTGAACTTCTCTACTAATACCTAGACTAAAGCCACAGGGCTGTTATGTTTTCAGTATAATCTGGTACATTTCTTTGCATCAGCATGTAAAAATTAATATTGTTGCACAGCCAGGTTTATATCTGCAAATGTGAAAGGTTGCACAGAGTCAATCTGCACGTTGGTGGGTTTTTCAAACCAGTTTCCCCACAGGTTGTTTTGGTTATTGAGATGTCCTGTACAGCAGGCACAGTAACAGTATAGAAGTAATATAGGTAGTTAAGGTGGAGGTGTTTGTAATTACGTGTGGTCTGAGCCCATGCATTGCTGGTGTTCTATCAACTGCATAACCTCTTAGGTAGTGGACACACTATTTAAGAGCTTGTTGTTGTGCCATTCCAATTGAGGGTTCTTGTGGATGCAAACCTACCACCACGAGAATTTGTGGAAAAGTTGATGTAAAGTGTTTGTTGACCCACCCCAGTTGTGTAGTCGTAATACCCCCATTTTTCAACAAGCAATACACAAATGTGATCGAACTGGTGAATTGAACACATTAAATCTACTGGAAGGAGTAGTTTCTTGTTGCAAAAAAGACATTTTGGTACACAATGGAAAAATTATTCAGTACCAAATAAGACTGGCATATTTTGACTTGCATTTAAAATTAACTCATTTTTTGGCAGTAGTTGTATTGTTTTATTAGGTAGTCAAATCTTAAAGATAACCATAAAATACACTGCGTGTGCCGTGATTATCGTTTCTGTACATACTTTACATCTCCAAACTATATAAACCTGAATCCTTATTGGATTTAACATTCTCAGCTTATATGATTTGTGAAATGAGAGAAGGCTTGGCTGAATGTAATTAATACCTTTTATCAAGGTGTGCATAAGGATGCAACACTTGAAATAGCTAAGCTATAGAGGAGCGATTACTAAGCAAATGTTTTGTTGCAAATGGCCAACAGGGTCACAAGAAATGTGTGGGGAACAAAAGATGGAAATTAATTAAAAGCAACACGTTATGCTACCAGGAACTAATTATCCTTTAGTGCCACCATATTCCAGAACTGTAGCCTACTTGGTGTCCAGAAGTACAAAGTGTTCAGTAGGATTGGGACGACTAAGGAAAATAATTAGTCAGCCACTAAATTTGACATTGAATGAATTAAGCCAATTTCAAATCTTCATGGTGAAACTTAAATGTGACATTTTAGCAAATATATGCACAAAATCACAAATACAAAAAACACCATTAGCATGAAGACAATACCTGCATTCATTTTCTAGTTATAGATTACCTGTTTGAGATTCCAAGGTTCACACACTTTCTTCATTGAGTGAAGGAAGTGGTGACACCTCCAGTGGGTCTGTTCTTTTAAGGGTTAAATGAACTTAATAAATAGGTTTTGACTAGTTGGATGTTAGCTAGTTATAGTCTACCATTACAACTAGTTGTCCCATCCCTAGTGTTCAGTGCTCAGAGACTTGGCCAAGATAAGAAAGGCTGAAACACGACTGCCTCTGAACAAGACTCACAACTTGAAACATCAAGACTAGGCTGAGAAATAGCTAAAGGCTGATCTTTCAAAGGTTTTATGGACATAAAATGAGAGTAACAGGATGGGCTCATACAGTAGTGTTCACAATAATAGTAGTGCTATGTGACTAAAAAGATTAATCCAGGTTTTGAGTATATTTCTTATTGTTACATGGGAAATAAGGTACCAGTAGATTCTCACAAATCCAACAAGACCAAGCATTCATGATATGCACACTAGGGTTATGACTACAAAACCTTTTTCAAAACTTTCATTTTTCTGATGTTGCATTTGATGAACCTTTACCCATAGATCGCTTTTTGAAGTTTATTTCATTGGATCTTGAAAAAAAAACCTCCCGCACTTAGCGCCACATCACTTTTAAAAATCCATGAGTTTACACAATACGATTTTAAAAAATAACGTAACAAGAAAAGAATTAACAAGTATCAAGAAATAAAAAAAAAATACAAATAAATATTGCTAAAATATATTAATAAACAATAATTAAAAGAAATAAAAAATAAAGGTAAAATAGATAAAATTGAACACGCCACTCAAAGTCTGCTGCCAAACTGGTGTCTAAACACTCTGTCAACCAGAAAAGTGCCACAGGTGCTTCAAAGTCTGGCTTAAGATGGAGTTAGTGTCCCAACACCATCACAGTCTGGAGTCTGGCGTTGAACAATCAGAGATGCAGAACAAGTTAAGAACCGCCTCATGGAACTCATCTCTGAAGAGAAATTTTGTTTGCAGTTTGATGGTAAGAAAATTAACAGAGAGTACCAAGTTGTGTGCTTGAAAAATGACAGAACATTACAACTTGGCATTTTGGCTTGTGACAGTGGAACTGCTGCAGACATCTATATACCACTACAGGACCTGCTTGATGAGTACAATACATGTAACAGTATTCAGATGATCATCTCTAACACAACAGCAGTCAATACTGGTGGCACATATGGTGGTGTAGCCAGGCTTCAGGAAACATTTCAAGACAAGGGATTCGATGAACCTCAATACATCGGCTGCCAAAACCGCATTCTTGATCTTGTTCTGCGACGTGTTGAACTTTTTTCTTATTGATGAGATTGATGATTTGCAAAATGCATACATGGGCACAGAAGTGATACCAGAGTATGAGAACCTTGGCCATAGAGATGATTTTGAATTCCTTTTTGAGCTTTGTGAAAGCATACAAGTTTTACAAAACAGGAAAAATGGCCTTGCATCAAATGGCACAAGCTGCCAACACTTCACAGTGCCAGGTGGAACTCGCAAGGAATTTTTTTACACTTATTGCATTATTCCTTCTTCCAAATTGGCGAGAACAGCTGAGGGTAACTTGCGATTTCATTGCAACTACATGGTCGCGGGCCTGGTTTTCTAACCAACACTATTCAGAGACAGATTACGAAGACCTGCTGTCAGCAATATCCAAACTTAAGTGTCCCAAAGCTGTGAAATGCTTCTCTACTCACTGGAAAAAGGAGCCATCAGTGCTTGATGTGCCTCGCTACAGCATAGTAGCTGAGAGAGCTGTAAAGGTGATGGAGGAGGTTCGTTCTACTTGCAGAACAGACAAATATCTTAACAGCAAATTTATTAACACTAATACACAAATCTGAAACACTACAAATGCTATATGTACTCATTTTCATGTATTCCTCATGTGTATTATATGTAAAACTGACATGTTATAATAAAAGGTGTTTGAGCCACTAGGTGTTTTAATGTAAAATATGAAACTGTCTTAGGTGCGGGAGGTTTTTTTCAAGGTCGGGCAAAACCAAAGACATTTTTGTGAGTTTTAGGTAAAATTTCATCATTTATAACCCCAGGCTAATAAATTTGAGATTTGTCATAACCCTAATGCACACTCTTAAGGCTATGAAATTGGGCTATTAGTAAAAAAAAAAAAAAAAAGTAGAAAAGGGGGTGTTCACAATAATAGTAGCATCTGCTGTTGACGCTACAAACTCAAAACTATTGTGTTCAAACTGCTTTTTTAGCAATCCTGTGAATCACTAAACTAGTATTTAGTTGTATAACCACAGTTTCTCATGATTTCTTCACATCTGCGAGGCATTAATTTTGTTGGTTTGGAACCATGATTTTGTTCGGTTACTAGTGTGCTTGGGGTCATTGTCTTGTTTGAAACACCCATTTCAAGGGCATGTCCTCTTCAGCATAAGGCAACATGACCGCTTCAAGTTTTTTGACATTTCCAAACTGATCCATGATACCTGGTATGCGATATATAGGCCCAACACCATAGTAGGAGAAACATGCCCATATCATGATGCTTGCACCACCATGCTTCACTGTCTTCACTGTGAACTGTGGCTTGAATTCAGAGTTTGGGGGTCATCTCACAAACTGTCTGCGGCCCTTGGACCCAAAAAGAACAACTTTACTCTCATCAGTCCACAAAATATTCCTCCATTTCTCTTTAGGCCAGTTGATGTGTTCTTTGGCAAATTGTAACCTCTTCTGCACGTCTTTTATTTAACAAAGGGACTTTGCAGGGGATTCTTGCAAATAAATTAGCTTCACACAGGTGTCTTCTAACTGTCACAGCACTTACAGGTAACTCCAGACTACTGTCTTTGATCATGCTGCAGCTGATCAATGGGTGAGCATTTGCCATTCTGGTTATTATTCTATCCATTTTGATGGTTGTTTTCCGTTTTCTTCCGCGCGTCTCTGGTTTGTTTGTTTTTTTTTTGTCCATTTTAAAGCATTGGAGGTCATTGTAGATGAACAGCCTATACTTTTGCACCTGCGTATAGGTTTTTCCCTCTCCAATCAACTTTTTAATCAAACTACGCTGTTGTCCTGAACGACCCATTTTCCTCAGGCTTTCAAAGAGAAAAGCATGTTCAACAGGTGCTGGCTTCATCCTTAAATAGGGGACACCTGATTCACACCTGTTTTTTCCACAAAATTGCCGAACTCACTGACTGAATGCCACACTACTATTATTGTGAACACCCCCTTTTCTACGTTTTTTACTAATAGCCCAATTTCATAGCCTTAAGAGTGTGCATATCATGAATGCTTGGTCTTGTTGGATTTGTGAGAATCTACTGAATTTACTGGTACCTTGTTTCCCATGTAACAATAAGAAATATACTCAAAACCTGGATTAATCTTTTTAGTCACATAGCACTACTATTATTCTGAACACTACTGTACCTGCCTCATTAATGGACACACAGTACCACTTTTCAGTCAGACACCAGCAAGGTGGAGAATGGCGGGTACTGGTATGGGCTGCTAAACCGGATGAGTCTGGACCTTTTTGGGTTGAAGAAGGACTTAATTCCCAAAGCTACTGCCAGATTTTAGACGATACTTTCAGCAGTGATGTGGGAAAAGGTCTGTATCATTCAAGAAGGCCATCACATGCCTCAAAGTACTCCATTGCTTGGTGAGCCAGAAATGGCCTCAAAGATGATAATAATGCTGAGGCCCCTTCCTCACCTGACTTCAGCCCTGTTGAGAACTACAGCGGGCTCTTCTTACACATGGGATTTACAGTGAGGAAAAAAAGGTACATCTGAACAGCATTTTTGGGAGGCTGTTGCTACCACATGACAAGTTCATTGTCAACAAATTAAAAAACTGACATTCCATGGATGGAAGGCTCGTGGCAGTTACTGAAAACCGTAGTGGTCACCGAGTATTTTTGAAATGTAAAAAGTGTTAATTTTGAGTTATTTGTTATATTTTAATTAAACAAGTGAGATGGGAAAATTTTAGTTTTTCATTTGGGTGCTAAATAATTCTGCACACTACCAGTTCCACCAGTCCATCCGTAATTGATGAAGAGACCTTCTAGCCACCGAGGGATTGCCATAGACTATGATAACCCTGAAAAATAAAACACTTTTTGTTAAAGTGGCTGTTTAACTTTTTTACACTTCCTGGCTTCTTTTGCATGAATTTTTGATACAGTTTAAAAGAGCCTTTACAATGATGTACCAGTTTGACTCCCACCTTGACCTTAACTGTGTGGAGTATACATGTTCTTCCTGTGGATTCCCTCTGGGTGCACAAGCTTTCTCCCACTTCTAAAGATATGCAAGTGAGGTAAATTGGAAACTTTGAATTGACCGTAGGTGTGAACGTGTTTGTCTACGTCAACCTGCCATAGACTGGTGGCCTATCCACGGTGTACCCTGCCTCTTGCCCTGTGACTGCTGGAATAGGCCCCAACCCCCTGCGACCCTTCACTGGAGTAAGCGGGTATGGAAAATGAATGAACTTTGACATAGAGGACAACTCTGAGATTAGTCCGCTAACTGGCTATAGTTTCAGAACATCATGCACCATTACCCCAAAACAATTACAAATAACTCCTGGTAGTTTCTTTTTGGCTGTGTAATTCCAACATGTACACACACACAGTTGTGTTCAAAATAAAAGCACTGTTTAAAAACATGTTATGGTCGAAGCTCAAAATCCGCTTGGCTTTTATTTCATACACACAAGGGAACACTGCACATTCTTTTCCAAAACAAAACACCTCTCCAGACTAGACTCAACTTGCTCTCTACTCACTACAGATCACAATGTCATCTGCAAACATCATAGTCCATGGGGACTCCTGTCTGATCTCATCTGTCCACCTGTCCATCACCACTGCAAACAAGAAAGGACTCAGAGCTGATCCTTGGTGTAATCCCACCTCCACCTTGAATGAGTCTGTCATCCCGACTGCGAATCTCACCACTGTCACACTATTCTTGTACATGTCCTGCACTACCCTAACATACTTCTCTGCCACTCCAGACTTCCTCATACAATACCACAGCTCTTCTCTTGGCACCCTGTCATAAGCTTTTTCTAAGTCCACAAACACACAATGTAACTCTTTCTGGCCTTCTCTGTTGGGAAAGTGTAGTGACACGGACCCACAACAGGGGGCGTAAATGAATGGACAATGGATGAGCCAAAAGTATAACACTTTACTGTTGTGAATGTGCACAACGAAATACAGACAATCACAGAATTTGTATGCAATCAATATACAAAAGTGACCTGTGGGCAGGCTCGAGGATAGAAGACGTCTGTCCAGAGAAGAGCCGGGCCCCACACGATTTCCACTGCCAACGGGTCTGAAGCACACCGGAGCCGCCAAGTCCTGAGTCCCCAGGTGGCCACCGTCTCCAGCTGTCAGACCTGGTACTGCTGGCAGGAAGCAGAAACAGTTAATGGTGGGTGTGTAGCCAGGTGGGAAAAACACCTCCACCTTTAATCCAGAAAACTAGGCACGTGCAGAAATCTGTGAGTACTTATCTAAGTTTGGCATGGGGAGCGAAAACGTCAGCCCTCCACGAACCACAAACCCAGCCTCCAGCTGCAAGCACTCACCAACTGCAAAAGTACAGATGCAAAACGGTCAGCAATACGGCTGAGTAGTTTACCTATTTGGTAGACGATATCTCGGCAGCGAGGTGGAGATGCTGCCCAGCTTTTATGGTGGTGGTTGATGAGTGACAGCTGGCGTTGATGATGAGTGACAGCTGTCACTCCCAGTTGCTTCCGTGGGGCGGATGCGCCCTCTTGTGCCTGAGGGGCCAGGGCGCCCTCTGGTGGTTGGCCAGCAGTACCTCCTCTTCAGCGGCCCACACAACATTCTCTGTACTTCTCCAACAGTATTGTCCGAACAAACATTGCATCTGTAGTGCTCTTTCTCGGCATGAAACCATATTGCTGCTCACAGATCTTCACCTGTTTTCTAAGCCCAGCTTCTACTACTCTTTCCCATAACTTCATGCTGTGGCTGATCAACTTTATGCCTCTGTAGTTACTGCAGCTCTGCACATCACCCTTGTTCTTGAAAATAGGAACCAGCACACTTCGTCTCCACTCCTCAGGCATCCTCTCACTTTCCAAGATTTTATTAAACAATCTGGTTAGAAACTCTACTGCCATCTCTCCTAAACATTTCCATGCCTCCACTGGAATGTCATCTGGACCAACTGCCTTCCACTTTTCATCCTCTTCATAGCAGCCCTCACTTTTTCCTTACTAATCTCTTGTACTTCCTGATTTACTCTCACCACATCATGCAGCCTTTTGTCTTGCTCATTCAATATTCCTTCTCAGCACACACTCATCACTTGTCAGCACATTACCATGTGCATTTTTACCCCCTAACCTGCTGCACATCCAGCTCTGTCTCTTTGTCTGGCCAATTGATTCAAGTCCTTTTCTCCTTTCTTACTATTCAACTTCTTGTACAGCTCGCAATATGCATTTTTCTTCACTTTTGCCACTTCTCTTTTTGCCTTACGCCACATCTCCTTGTACTCCTGTCTACTTTCTTCATCTCTCCGACTATCCCAAAACTTTTTCGCCAACCTTTTTCTCCTTATGCTTTCCTGGACCTCTTCATTCCACCACCAAGTCTCCTTGTCTTCCTTCCACTGTCCAGATGTCATACCCAGTACTGTCCTAGCTGTCTCCCTCACCACATCTGCAGTACTTTTCCAGTTGTCCAAAATTGCTTCCCCTCTAACCAGTGCTTCTCTCACCTGCTCGCTAAATTTCACAGTCTCCTTCAGCTTCCACCATCTGATCCTTTGTTGAGCTCTCTCTCTCTTCTTCTTCTTCACCTCTAACGTCATCCTACAAACAACCATCCTATGCTGTCTAACGACACTCTCTCCTGCCACCACCTTACAGTCTCTGATTTCTTTTAGCTTGCATTTCCTATAAAGAATGTAGTCCACCTGTGTGCACCTTCCTCCACTCTTATATGTTAACCCTGTGCTCCTCCCTTTTCTTAAAGTAGGTATTCACCATAGCCATTTCCATCCTTTTTGCAAAATCAACTACCATCTGTCCTTCTCCATTCCTATCCTTGATACCATATCTACCCATTACTACCCATTATCACCAACAAGCCCATTGAACTCCCCTCCTATCATCACACTTTCATGCTTGGGCACACTCTCCACCACCTCATCTAACACACTCCAGAAATCTTCTTTTTCCTTCATCTCACAACCTACCTGTGGGGCATATGCACTGATGATATTCATCATCACCCCTTCAATTTCCAACTTCACACTCATCACCCTGTCAGACACTCCCTTAACCTCCAACACACTTTTAATTTAAAATGACCCCAACACCATTTCTCTTCCTGTCCTCACCAGGTTACAACAACTTGTACCCACCGCCGATGATCCTGCTCTTACTTTCCTTCCACTTGGTCTCTTGCACACACGTCTACCTTTCTCCTCTCCATCATATCAGCCAGCTCTCTCCCTTTACCAGTCATACTACCAACATTCAAAGTCCCCACTCTTTATTTCCACCCTTCTCGTTTTCTTCTTCTCCCACTGTTTGTGGAAACGTTCTCCTCCTCTTCTTTGTCATCTTCGCCCAGCAGTAGCCCAATTTCCACCGGCACCCTGTTGGGCAACAGCACCGGTGGCGGACGTTGTTAACCCGGGCCTTGACCGATCCGGTATGGAAATTCGATTCTTAGTCTCCATAGTTGGGTTGGTGTTGTGTGGGCCGCCAGAAGAGGAGGTACTGCTGGCCCACCACCACAGGGCGCCCTGCCTGAAGTGTGGGCTTCAGGCACGAGAGGGCGCTGCCGCCTCAGGAACAAGCCGTGATGACAGCTGTCACCCATCATCCGTGACAGCTGTCACTAATCAACCAACCCACATCTGGAATAAAAGCAGGAAGACACCTCCACCACACTGCCGAGATATCATCTTCATCTAGAGGTAATATCCTCAGCCTTTGTGGTAATATTGAAAATC
This sequence comes from Thalassophryne amazonica, assembly GCF_902500255.1. Classification (NCBI taxonomy): domain Eukaryota; kingdom Metazoa; phylum Chordata; class Actinopteri; order Batrachoidiformes; family Batrachoididae; genus Thalassophryne; species Thalassophryne amazonica. The sequence continues at coordinate 31,905,150 of NC_047107.1, forward strand.
TGTTTATTGTGAGTGTTTGCAGGAGTACCGGTCCTTTTGTGGAGGCTGTGCAATACTGCACTCTTTTTCCTCTGAGGACACGCTGCAAGTATTGAGTGAGAGGTGGAGGTGAAATTCCCACCAGGATTGTTGCTGGGTGTTCACACACCCACACTTGACTGTCTTTGCTTTCTGCCAGCAGTACCAGATCCGACACGCTGAGACGGTGGCCACCTGGGGACTTCGGGATTTGGCGGCTCCAGTATTCTTCGGGTTCAGTAGTAGTGGAAATCGTGTGGTTCCGGTTCGTTTCCAGACGGGCGTCTCTTATCGTCGAGCCTGCCCACACGACACCTTTATTGATTGACTTTTGCACATTCTGAAATCTGCTGTGTTTGGTTGTGTCATTCACAACAGTAAAGTGTTATAATTTGACTCCTTCCATTGTCCGTTCATTTACGCCCCGTGTTGTGGGTCCGTGTCACTACACTTTCCCAACAGGATATCTCGGCCAGCGTCATGGACTCCGAGGGGCGTCACCAGGCTGTTGAACAACCAATGGGAGAGCAGGGAGCGCAGGCGTCTGCAGGAGGCGTGATTGGTGAGCTACAGCATATTCTCACCGCCTTTACGGCTCGGATGGATCAAATAGCCGAGCAAAACATCCTCCTGAACCGCAGGGTGGAGGCTCTCTCCGCGCAAGTGGCGGCGAGCGCTCAGGGCGCTGCTGCAGCTCCTCCTCCTGCCGATCCTGTGCTAGATATAAATGTTCCAGTGGTGGTTCAACAACCCCTCCCACCATCCCCTGAAGCATACATAAGCCCTCCTGAGCCGTACGGAGGTTGTGTGGAGACGTGCGCGGACTTTCTTATGCAGTGTTCGCTCGTCTTCGCACAACGTCCCGTCATGTACGCGTCAGACGCAAGCAAAATAGCTTATGTGATCACTCTGCTTCGGGGAGAGGCACGCGCTTGGGCTACAGCGCTTTGGGAGCAAAATTCACGGCTCCTTCACACGTACACTGGATTTGTGAGGGAGTTCAGAACTGTGTTTGATCACCCTAACAGGTGAGAGACTGCTTCAACTGTGCTGCTGTCAATGAGACAGGGACGCCGGAGCGCAGCCGCTTATGCAGTCGACTTCCGCATCGCGGCTGCGAGGTCCGGCTGGAATAACGCTGCGCTCCGCGCCGCCTTTGTAAACGGACTGTCGTCAGTCCTAAAGGAGCACCTAGTGGCCAAGGATGAACCGCGGGAATTAGATGGGCTTATTGATCTCGTTATACGGTTAGACAATCGGTTGGAGGAATGCCGTTGGGAACGAGACGAAGGACGTGGCCGGGCGCGCGCCGTCCCTCTTCCTTCCAGGTCCGAGAAAGGTCCGCCCTTCCCACGCTCCCTGGCCTCTACTTCCCATGGGGCGACAGCTCCCCCTGCTGACGAAGCTATGGACACGAGCAGGGCCACATTTAGACCACCTAATAGACAGAGGAGGTTTCCACACGGGGCGTGTTTTGTTTGTGGCCCAATGGAGCATCAATTGAGCAATTGCCCCAAACGGTTAAACACCAACGCCCGCCCCTAGAAACTGGGCTTAGGGTGGGCCAAGAAATTCACGTGGGACACACACATATTGCCACACGGCTCCCAGTTACAATCCTTAGCGGGGATTTAACCCTTCAGGCCTCAGCACTGGTAGACACAGGGTCAGAAGGGAATCTGCTAGACAGCAGATGGGCCAGGGAGGTAGGGCTCCCTCTGGTGGCGCTACCTACACCATTGCAGGTGCGAGCACTAGATGGCACCCTACTCCCTTTACTCACACACAAGACACTACCAGTAACTCTGGTAGTGTCAGGGAATCATAGGGAGGAGATTAAGTTTTTTGTGACTCCTTCTACCTCCCGTGTGATTCTGGGGTTCCCCTGGATGTTGAAACACAATCCCCGGATTGATTGGCCGTCCGGGGTGGTGGTACAGTGGAGCGAGACCTGCCATCGGATGTGTTTGGGATCCTCGGTTCCTCCCGGTTCCCAGGCTAAGGAGCAGGTCAAAGTTCCCCCCAATCTGTCGGCGGTGCCAGTTGAGTACCACGATCTTGCTGATGTTTTTAGCAAGGATCGGGCACTCACTCTTCCCCCGCATCGTCCGTACGATTGTGCCATCGATTTGTTGCCAGGTGTGGAGTTCCCGTCCAGCAGGCTGTACAACCTCTCCCGACCTGAGCGCGAATCAATGGAGACCTACATCCGGGACTCCTTGGCTGCCGGGTTGATCCGTAACTCCACCTCTCCGATGGGAGCAGGTTTCTTTTTTGTGGGCAAAAAAGATGGCGGTCTTCGTCCATGCATTGATTACCGGGAGCTGAACGAGATCATGGTTTTCAATCGATACCCGTTGCCTTTATTAGATTCGGTGTTCACCCCCCTGCATGGAGCCAAAATCTTCACAAAGTTGGATCTTAGGAACGCATACCACCTAGTTCGGATCCGGAAGGGAGACGAATGGAAGACGGCATTTAACACCCCATTAGGTCATTTTGAGTACCTGGTCATGCCGTTCGGCCTCACTAACGCCCCCGCGACGTTCCAAGCTTTGGTTAATGACGTCTTGCGGGACTTCCTGCACCGATTTGTCTTCGTATACCTGGATGATATACTCATCTTTTCTCCGGACCCTGAGACCCATGTACGGCATGTACGTCAGGTCCTGCAGCAGTTGTTGGAGAACCGGCTGTTTGTGAAGGGCGAGAAGTGTGAGTTCCACTGCACTTCTTTGTCCTTCCTGGGGTTTATCATCTCCTCCAACTCCGTCGCCCCGGATCCGGCCAAGGTCGCAGCGGTGAGAGACTGGCCCCAACCTACGAGCCGTAGGAAGCTGCAACAGTTCCTCGGCTTCGCAAATTTTTACAGGAGGTTCATTAAGGGGTATAGTCAGGTAGTTAGCCCCCTGACGGCCCTGACCTCACCAAAAGTTCCCTTCACTTGGTCAGATCGGTGTGATGCCGCGTTTAGGGAGTTGAAACGCCGGTTCTCGACTGCACCGGTCTTGGTGCAGCCCGATCCTAGTCGCCAGTTTGTGGTTGAAGTGGACGCCTCTGACTCAGGGATAGGAGCCGTGCTATCCCAGAGCGGAGAGACCAATAAGGTTCTTCACCCGTGTGCCTATTTCTCCCGCAGGTTGACCCCAGCAGAGCAGAACTATGACGTGGGCAATCGAGAGCTCCTTGCGGTGAAAGAGGCTCTTGAGGAGTGGAGACACCTGCTGGAGGGAGCGTCAGTGCCTTTCACGGTTTTCATGGACCACCGGAACCTGGAGTATATCAGGACCGCCAAGCGACTGAACCCCAGGCAAGCCCGCTGGTCACTGTTTTTCGGCCGTTTTGACTTCCAGATCACATACCGCCCCGGGACCAAGAACCAAAGATCGGATGCCCTGTCCCGGGTGCATGAACGGGAAGTCAAGACCGAGCTGTCGGATCCACCGGAACCCATTCTACCGGAGTCCACTATCGTGGCTACCCTGACCTGGGACATGGAGAAGACCGTCCGGGAGGCCCTGGCACGGAGCCTGGATCCCGGAACAGGACCGAAAGACAGGTTGTATGTCCCACCAGAGGCCAGAGCTGCTGTTCTGGACTTCTGTCACGGGTCCAAGCTCTCCTGCCACCCAGGGGTGCGTAGGACCGTGGCAGTGGTCCGGCAGCGCTTCTGGTGGGCGTCCCTGGAGACTGATGTCCGGGCTTACATCCAGGCCTGCACCACCTGTGCCAGGGGCAAGGCGGACCACCAGAAGGCACAGGGACTCCTACAGCCACTTCCTGTGCCTCACCGCCCCTGGTCCCACATCGGTCTGGATTTTGTCACGGGCCTCCCGCCGTCCCGGGGACACACAACCATCCTCACGATAGTGGACCGATTCTCCAAGGCGGCCCACTTCGTGGCCCTCCCGAAGCTCCCGTCGGCCCAGGAGACGGCGGATCTCCTGGTCCGCCATGTCGTCCGGCTGCATGGGATACCAACAGACATTGTTTCGGATCGCGGTCGCCAGTTCTCCTCGCAGGTGTGGAGAAGTTTCTGCTGGGAACTGGGGGCCACCGTAAGCCTCTCGTCTGGGTATCACCCACAGACTAACGGACAGGTCGAACGGGCCAACCAGGAGTTGGAGCAAGCCCTTAGGTGCACGACCTCCGCACACCCGATGGCTTGGAGTGAACATCTGGCCTGGATCGAGTACGCTCATAACAGCCAAGTGTCCTCTGCCACCGGCCTCTCCCCATTCGAGGTGTGTCTGGGGTACCAACCCCCTTTGTTTCCTTTGGTGGAGGGAGAGGTCGGTGTGCCCTCGGTCCAGGCCCACCTGCGGAGATGCCGTCGGGTGTGGCGCACCGCCCGTTCGGCCTTGTTGAGGGCCCGGACAAGGGCTAAAGCCCATGCAGACCGCCGACGGTCCCCGGCCCCCGCATACCAGCCCGGGCAGGAGGTATGGCTTTCCACTAAGGACATTCCACTCCAGGTCGAGTCCCCCAAGCTAAAAGACCGCTTCATTGGACCCTTCCCCATCCTGAAGGTCCTCAGTCCTACCGCAGTGAGGCTCCAACTCCCCGCCTCACTGCGGATCCATCCGGTTTTCCATGTCTCCCGAATCAAGCCGCATCACACCTCACCCCTCTGTGCACCCGGTCCGGCGCCGCCTCCTGCCCGTATTATCGACGGGGAGCCGGCTTGGACAGTTCGCCGGCTCTTGGACGTCCGTCGAATGGGCCGGGGCTTTCAGTATTTGGTGGACTGGGAGGGGTATGGACCCGAAGAATGCTCCTGGGTGAAGAGGAGCTTCATCCTGGACCCGGCCCTCCTGGCCGATTTCTATCATCGCCACCCGAACAAGCCTGGTCGGGCGCCAGGAGGCGCCCGTTGAGGGGGGGGGTCCTGTTGTGTGGGCCGCCAGAAGAGGAGGTACTGCTGGCCCACCACCACAGGGCGCCCTGCCTGAAGTGCGGGCTTCAGGCACGAGAGGGCGCTGCCACCTCAGGAACAAGCCGTGATGACAGCTGTCACCCATCATCCGTGACAGCTGTCACTAATCAACCAACCCACATCTGGAATAAAAGCAGGAAGACACCTCCACCACACTGCCGAGATATCATCTTCATCTAGAGGTAATATCCTCAGCCTTTGTGGTAATATTGAAAATCTGTTTATTGTGAGTGTTTGCAGGAGTACCGGTCCTTTTGTGGAGGCTGTGCAATACTGCACTCTTTTTCCTCTGAGGACGCGCTGCAAGTATTGAGTGAGAGGTGGAGGTGGAATTCCCACCAGGATTGTTGCTGGGTGTTCACACACCCACACTTGACTGTCTTTGCTTTCTGCCAGCAGTACCAGATCCGACACGCTGAGACGGTGGCCACCTGGGGACTTCGGGATTTGGCGGCTCCAGTATTCTTCGGGTTCGGTAGTAGTGGAAATCGTGTGGTTCCGGTTCGTTTCCAGACGGGCGTCTCTTATCGTCGAGCCTGCCCACACGACACCTTTATTGATTGACTTTTGCACATTCTGAAATCTGCTGTGTTTGGTTGTGTCATTCACAACAGTAAAGTGTTATAATTTGACTCCTTCCATTGTCCGTTCATTTACGCCCCCTGTTGTGGGTCCGTGTCACTACACTTTCCCAACAGTTGGCTTGTTTTACGCCGGATGCCCTTCCTGACGCAACCCTCCTCATTTATCCGGGCTTGGGACCGGCACTCAGAATGTACTGGCTGCACATCCCATGTGGCTGAGTTCAATGAACCCATAATGAACCCATACATGCCTGGGTAAAAAAAAAAATGTTTTATGTAAAGTGTGGAAATTTGGGGAAAAATATGCCATTCTGTTCATTTACTGTGATGTTTTTTTTCCTGTCATCTTAATTCTCAATGGATTTTTATAAATGAGGCCTTATAAGTTGTATTCAAGCTGATAAAAAGCTCTAATGAACCCATACATGCCTGGATAAACAATCCTTATGTATTAAAATATAAATCTGAAGTATGCCTTGCCATTGTGCTCATTTACCTTGCTGCTTTTTCCACTGTAATATTATTGCTAATCTTTTAATGACAACAACATACGAGGTCTGTTAGAAAACTGTCTGACCTTTTTATTTTTTGCAAAAACCATATGGATTTGAATCACGTGTGATTGCATCAGCCAAGCTTGAACCTTTGTGCGCATGCATGAGTTTTTTCACACCTGTCGGTTGCGTCATTCGCCTGTGAGCAGGCTTTGTGTGAGCAGTGGTCCACTCCTCTCGTCGGATTTTTATTGCGAATAAAATGTCTGAAAGATTTGGAGCTTTGCTGCATCAAATTTTTCCATAAACTGTGAGAGACCTCCAGGTGGTAACCATTCTGAAAATTCAGATGGCTTTCAGGGACGATTTTATGGGGATTACACAGATTAAGGAGTGCTCCAGCCGGTTTAAAGACCGCCCACAGCATCTGAGAGCGTGGCGCACTCCGAGCGCCGATCAACAGGCTGAAACCCCGCTGAAACAACCAGATCATTTCCAAAGTGAAGGCTTTGTTGATCTGGGACGTCGTCTGACTTCCACAGAAATGGCAGAAGATGTGGACATCAGCACTTTTTTGGCACATTCCACTGTTACAGGAGTTTTTGTCATGGAAAGAGAAGCGGAGGGATGCACCACGGAGCTGCTCATGGCGCGGACAAAAGCACCTCCGTGTTGGTCTCACTGGACGGCTTTCAGATGGCTTTCAGACGGCTTTTGGTGGCTTTTCAGTCGTGTGACTATCCGAGAAATTGTGAATGAGCTGGACATGCCAGAACAGTCACTATATTAATATACTACCATATTCTTAATGCAGTATACTGTTTTTAATTTAGATACTCCTGTGACTTCCATGTCCTGAGAATGATGAGGGAGAGGACCCTGGGCAACAGTGTCACACAGCTGTGGAAGAAGCTCCAGGAACAGCACAGCGAAGCATGGATGCAGCGTGTCCTGCAGTACTTTACTGCATGTGAACCATTTACCAGGTCCACAGTCATCCAGAATCCAAGATATGATGAGCCACCAACACTTCCTGCACTCCTGAAACCAAAGTGGCTGCTTACAGTGTACGCGAGAGATGTTTTGCTTCACTTAGATGAGGTCAAGGCGAAGATCACCTCTGTCTTTGGCTCTGTCCTTAAGACTGATTTCACGAAAAAGGTATCACAAAGAAAAATAGTCTTTATCCATAAGTGTAATAAAACAATGGATACAATTTTGACATTATCTTTTAATTTATAAGGTCACAAAGAAACTTGCTGGAGCTGCTGCAGGAACGGCTGCATGGTGTACCAATGTGGGCAATGAGTATGGGCAGGTTCTTGTATCGGTGCTGACAGCCACTGAGGGACACGGCCTCTTCCCCATGGCAGCTGGACTGGTGCGTCGGTACCGGGACGCTGAAGAACCAGCGCCACGGATACTGTACGTTGACAGAGACTGCTGGAGCCAGTATGGTCCATCAAAGGTCAAGAAGATGTTTGCAGAGTGGGATGACCTTGTAGTGCGGCTCGACATTTGGCATTTTATGCGATGCTTCACTGCTGGCTGCACAACAGAGGCTCATCAGCTGTATGGAGTCTTCATGGCTCGTCTTTCTACCTGCATCTTTGAGTGGGACGCCGATGATGTTGCAGCCCTTCGTCTTGCAAAGCAACGTGAGCTGGAAATGCAGAAGGTTGGTGCTGTGTCAGACCAGGCCCTAAATGCCCAGATCACCAGAAAGGAGTTGGCGTTACATTGCTGGCGGAGGACCAGAGGCGTAGAAGAGACCTCACAACTCATCTCATCTCTTATAGATGTATTTGACAGTGTGGATGGGAAAGACACTCTTGGTGTTCCTCTACTTGACCACGACCGAATTCGGCAAATTTGGAAGGAACAACAAAAACACATTCCCTGTATCCCAGATCCAGAGGACTTTTCGCTGTACACCAAGACAGCCACTCTGAAGAAAGGAAATGTGGACCTATGTTGTTACAAATGTGCCCGTGGATCCACTTCCTTGGAGTCATTCCACTTACAGTACCAGTACCAGTACTATATGAGGATGATCCATCCCGTGATCTCCGGACTCAAAGCCTACCATTATCCCGACTTACTTATAAAACATCACCACCTCATTCTCTCAAATCACCATCACCTCCACCATCCTCTTTAGTGATGCATCCAGCAGTGTGCCAGCCTGCTCCATCCTATGCTGTGGACCCTCCAGTGCGGCCTGGCCCATCTACTGTGGACCCTTCAGTGCGGCCTGGCCCATCTACTGTGGACCCTCCAGTGCAGCCTGGCCCATCTACTGTGGACCCTCCAGTGCAGCCTGGCCCATCTACTGCGGACCCTCCAGTGCGGCCTGCCATCAGTACTGCAACAGAGGAAAAAGTAAGAAAATTTTATTTAATTTCTTGCATCCCACTTATAACCTACAGAAAATATATCCTTTTTGAACATAACCTAAATAAAATGAAATAAATTGTGTTTTTCAGAGTGACATTATTGGACCGAATGGTGTTGCTGGGTGAGACAAGGTCCAGGACCTAGCTGGATACCTTGTGGAGCTTCGTGAGACTTCCTATTTGACTGATGTCCAGGTATCTGAACTCATTCGTTTGTGGCCAGCTCTCCCCGATGGTGATAAAGAGAAGATCCACTATCATCCCAAGCATCATTCTATTCTCACATCTGGCCAGTTCAAGGCTCCCAAGCGAACAGGAGTAACCCCAGGTGTGGAGAGTGTGATGAGGTGTTTGATTGGCCATCCTGGTGGGCCAGCTCAGTGGCCCGACACGAGCCGCTTGGTTGAGGCAATGTGCATTAAGCTGTGTGCATTGCACAAGTCGCCAACCAAGAAGTCTGGAGTGCGCACACCTTGGTGGTCCAACATCTTGACTGATTACCACCACATCTGGAGCTTAGTTATTGACAATCATAAGCTGATGACTGAAACAACAATCCAGCTCTACGAACTCAACCAGAAAACACTCATTCAGTGGTAGGCACAGTAAAAGAATTACCTTGATTTATGATTTTCTTTTAAAACTTCATAAAATGCATCATATTTTGGTCCTTTTTTTCAGGTTTCAACAGCGTCAGACAGGTCAGGAGTTGAGTGTACTCACTCAGGGACTGGAACCAAAACAACATATTCATGTGGCTAAGGAACAACTTTCTCTTCCAAGAGAGAAGTTACAGGAGACACCAGTCTCAAATGCCCCTCAGCATCTGTTTGTATTTCTGCTTGCAGTCCTAGTACCACCTGGGTGTCCACCTCCTAGACCTGTTGGACCTGTGACAACACCTCTGGTCAGGAAATATATAATAAATCTAGACACAACTCTGTCTTCAGGAATGTGTGAATCATCTGATGCCTCTCCAAGTACATCCCAAGTCACACCTGGACCTGCCACTGCCCCTCCTGTGTCTCGCTACACACAGAGGAATCGGCAGCGATGAGCCCTTGAGGAAGAGGCAGGTACATCCAAGCGGCAGAAATGTGAGAGAGGGGTGAGCTTCAATAAGTGCAGCGCATGTGGACAGCCCAAAACCAAAGCGTTTGGACATAGTCGTTTCGGCAGCGCCACGTTTTGCTCACGTGATGCAAATGGTAAGACTGTGACTGAGTGGCTTGCAGAACAGCGCCAACTCCAGCAAAGCAAGACTAAATCACCAAGTCCCCCACCTCCAAAGATGTAAATAGATAACACTTATGTATAAATGTAAAATGTAATGTATTTTATTCACTGTTGTTGCTGACAGTTTTCTAGTGATGTAAATAGATAACACTTATGCATACATGTAAATACAGTACTATATGGGAGTAAAATCTGGTTGGTTTATATTTAGTTATCCAAAATAACGACACAATACACGTTTCAATCCGTCATGGGAGAAAAATCTGGCTTGTTTATTTATTCAAAACAACAACACAATTCACGTTTCAATCAGTCATGGAAGTAAAATCTGGTTTGTTTATTTATCCAAAATAACGACACAATTCAGTGAATGGAATGCACTGGAAATACATCACCAACACTTAAATGCCCCAAAAGTTTTAAATGCACCTAAAGGAACTGTGTTGTTATGACAAGTCATTTTTGAGTTAGTTTAATTAATGGAAATGAGTGACTATAACGTTTTCAAAGTTTGAGTTTCATTAACTTAATTATTGTATTAAAATGGAGTGTTCGGTTTTAACAATGAATGGATATAATTAAATCTATCTACATGTTTCGGTTATCTTGTACCCCTAACAGATGGTTGACTCAATCCCGCTACAATTTGATCCTCCAATTTATATCCATCGGCCACCCCCTTTTTACCCCAGGAAACTACACTCATAACAAGGGATACTTAGTTATTTCTAATGGATTACCAAATAATATTATTCCTCTTAAGTTGTAATTGGAATCCTTCATTTTAAACAAATTTGGAACATGTTGGAAGGCAGAGATGATATATAAGTACTATAAAAAGAAATTAACTATTATGCGGATTTGCAAAAAAAAAAAAAAAATCATACTTTGGAAAAATACTAATTACATAAAGGAAAGATGGACACCTCATAAAGGTTTACCTTGTACCATTGAAAAACACAGGATGATCAAGATATCGGCTTATTGTTACATTTGTTGTTTCTACATTGCTGTCAATTCACCTTCAACAATATTAATGCTTCTACCAGGAGCTCTATAAACACGTTATAATTGTCCACCCTTTTTTACTTTCCTCCACCTGCACACACACCTTCATGCAACCACACACTCTCCACCTACTCAAACTTGCACTTCCAACTTTCTTAATCCAGCTTTCACCTGCACATGCATTCTCAAAAACATTCTTGAACCTTTCAGTCAGCTCCCTGTCCTTCAGCCTGACTTGAGTATTTTAATAGTTTATTTTTCACCCCCTCAAGTTTTTTTTTTTTTCACGGAGTCACGGTCTTTTGTGGAAACTCCTCTCAAATAAAAATTTGAAAAAGATGTCCACAGATCAAAAAATGACCCGGGTCGTATTACACTTGACATATTATATACAAATGTATACAGGTAGAACTCAAAGGGACTATTGGTCGCAGTGCCCTGATAGGACACCTGCCCGTCAACCTTCTACCAGACTTTTTAGGGCCTGGGTGTTAATTCACAGCTACCGCGTGCTGGGTAATCGGGAGAGTCGGGAGTTTTCCCGGTGGGCTGGTCCAACCTGGGGCCGTTATGAGGGGGTGTTAATATATACATACATATATGACCACCACTGTTAGTTTACACAGCAAGACACTTGGGCTGCTGTATCTTAAAGAGAAGACATTAAGTATTATAAATGTCTTACAATCACGAAAATTCACAAGAAAATAACTTAAGACTGCTTCTTTTGCAACGTTATCTTTTCCAAAGCCCGAGGTAGCGACATCCCATTACACGTTTAACACCCCTATGCATTCATTACAGTTAGTTCAGTCCAATCAAGCCGTGTGCGCTCAGATGGGACTTGCGCTACTCGCAAGTACAGGAGGAGTGGCCCGTGAAGGAAAAGATGGACAGAAAAAAGCCAGATGGAGCTGAAAAAGCTAGATTAAGAAAAAGACACTGACTTGGCTGGGCAGACACTGTACGATATTTTCAATCGTTGTACTCGGCTCCAGCTCAAACTGTGCGACAAAACTGCAGGGTTTAAAAGTTCAGAGCGCACGATTCATGTTCTCACACTGTACGGCCCGATGCTCCGATGCGATCTGACTGCTCACATTGTACCTTCAAAAACCACACGTCGAGGTCGCGTTTCTTTTTTTTTTTTCTTTAAATTTATTTCATGCCTATCAGCGCGCACAGTGAGTGCAGTCAGGTGGGTGGAGACTGAGCGCATATACACGCGCACGCACACACAGCAGACAGCAACGTGATTCATAAGAGGACAAAAAAAACAAACATTCATAACAAGTGTTGCTACTTACACTGTTGTATAAATAAACTATATTTTGTGCGTGCGCGCGCATGCATATACGTTCAGTCTCCCCCAATCTGATTCCACTCACTGTGCGCGCTGATAGGCATGAACTTTAATATGATATTAGGTTATTGCGAGGGAACGCAATAAAAAAAAACAAGACTTTACATGAGATCACTGTTTGCTCTCTCCGGTGTTTGCACACGCACAGTGCGCGACATAATCAGCACGTAGACGCTTATAGCGCTGCTTCAGCGCGGAACCCTCACGAGTCACGATGGCCGACCAAAATATCAAACAGGGTTGATATTCATCCGACCATATGATTCCCATCGGGAGGTGATCGTGAGATGTTACACGCAGCTCGTTACTCTATGTAGACTGCACGATGCAGGACGCATGATTAAAGCCCCTTTCACACCGGGGCTGCTCCCAGTTGCTCCCTACTGTGCCATGACGACGCCGGAAAAACTGCGCTGTTTGGAGTTCATTGCCTGTTAATTACTGTGTCGGCTTGCGCCTGATGACGTCTCGTTGCGCTGCGAGTTTGGCTGCCAGGTGCTGCCAGTTGCTCCCCCTCACTCTAAACTTTAAATAGCCTCATTTTCTGCCTTCGTTACAGTTTTCCTGACATCTGATAGAATACACTACATTGCTTCACCCTAATGTAGTGTATTCTATCAGAGTCAGGAAAACTGTAACGAACACTACATAGGTGAGACTAAGCAACCTTTACACAAAAGGCTATACCAGCACCGCAGAGAGGGCGCCAGTGGACCTCAGTCTGCAGTTCATCTCCACCTTAAAGACACGAACCACACGTTTGAGGACAAGGAAGTTAAAATATTAGCCAGAGAGAAGAAATGGTTTGAGAGAGGGGTCAAGGAGGCATTCTTTGTGAAACGTTTGAAACCTAGCCTTAACCGGGGAGGGGGTCTGAGACACGCTTTATCCCCTGTTTACAATGGGGTACTCAGGTCAAAGCAGTTTCAGTCTTTTGTTCATGGTAATGAGTCATTCACGTCATCAGCAGAGTCGTCAAAGGAGCCATCAGGAGAGGGGCAGCTGCCCTGTCATTAGGAGGGTGTTAACTAGAGCACAATAGGTGCTAATTAGAGCTATTGTTTAGTCACCAGTCTATAGCAGTCTGCCTCTCGGTAGGAGGGGTCTGGTTAGGTTTAAAACTCCAGCTTTTGTGACTTCTTGATTATTCTTCTCTACAAGAGTCAAGACAGAAGTCAGACCACCAGAGCAAGAATTTTAGCTGAGGAAGCTTCTGCGATTTGAAGCGAAACGTCCTCGCGTCAAGCAACCCAGTCCAGTCGAAGATTCAAGCTTCTCTACTAACTGCCTGCAGACAATTTTTTTTCTTCTTTTGTCTGGACTTCTATTTGATGTTAACATGCCCTGTCTCAGGACTTATGTCCTTTTTTGTCCCTTTTTTAACTGTGATGTGAGAGTTTGAGCAGAGAACAAGAGAGAGAAAACTGACCCACCTTTCGTCAAAAAAGTGACAGCTGCCAATCAAAATCGACTACGTCACTAAGCCCCGCCCCTCTATGACGTCATAGCCAATCAGAATCGATGACGTCACTATGTCCCGCCCCTAAGCCCCTCCCCTAGTCCCGCCTCCAAGCCCCGCCCCTTATGACATCACAGCCAATCATAATCGATGACGTCACTATGCACCGCCCCTAAGCCCCGCCCCTAGTCCCACCTCCGAGCCCCCGCCCCTTATGACGTCACATCCAATCAGAGTCGATGACGTCAGTATGTCCCGCCCCTAAGCCCCGCCCCCGGCTCCTCCCCTAGTTCCGCCCCTGGCTCCTCCCCTAGCCCCACCCCCCAAGCTCCTCCCCTAACCCCGGCCAAGCACCGCCTCCAAGCCTTACCTCCCCTCCCACCCAGGGTCTAATATTTTAATGTCATTTTATTTCATGAATTAAAGAACGATTAAAAATACCTAGATCTTTTTAATGTATTAAAGAATTAACTAATTCTGAAATAATTAAACATAAATCAGTGTCTATTATTTAATGCCCCTTTAATATTTTTAATTCTTAAATTATTACGTTTCCTTTTCTGTTTTTTAATTCGTGAATTAAAGAAGGGGGTACAAATAGCCGTCTCTCGGCTGTAAGTCTTTGCAGCAAGACGGTCAAATACCCACGCATAGAGCCGCTCGCGGAAACATGACCCCACGGCTGTAAAACCTGTTGCAGACGCTGTGTCTGTGTGAGTGCGTGTGTGTGTGTGTGTGCGTGCGTGTGTGTGTGTGTGTGTGTGTGTGTGTGGCGGGACACCCGCTGAGCGGAGATGCTGCCCCGAGGTGATGAACCCGAAGAACAATAAACAATGCTCCTTATCACTCACGCCAGATGATGTTTTCTTTTAAGATATTAGCCGATCGATCATGGGGCGCGGGACACCCGCTGAGCGGAGATGCTGCCCCGAGCCCGAACAATAAACAATGCTCCTTATCACTTACGTCCCTGGGAACGAGTCAGCGAGCATTTCCACTACGACCGGTGAAGAGTGAAGATGCCTGGACCCCCAGCTATGGGTATAAAATAGAATAAATTTGCGGAAAAAATCCTGGAAAACCATGTTGTTTAATTAAGTTTTCTTGTCTTCGAGCAGAGTGCGAAAACCGCATCAGCTTTCAGGGTAAGTGATTTAAGTAATCTGTTTTGATAGAAATGAGTGTTTTTAAATGATGCACGCCGTCTGAAACTGTCTTTTTTTTTTTTTTTTTTTAGACAAAACCACGCAGACGGTCCAGAGCGCGTTCGGACCCGTCCTCGGTAATATATTTGAAATAGTACAGAATATCCGCTTGCGAGGGTGATGCTTTGTATTCATTTATTTATGTTAATTCTAGAAATCAAGTCAGAGCCCCCTGAAGAAGTTCGAAGGCTGGAAGCCCCGACTTCACCACGCAGATGTAAGTACAGCGATCAAGATTAAATCACGGTTAAAAACTCTGGAATAACCCGATTTTTTCTGTCACAGCCCATGGAGAAGCGGGTCAGCGGGAGAGACCCGTAAAACGATCTGCGGATGTACACGGTAAGGAGTCGGAGTTTATGTATTTATTTATTTATTTTAAATATTTAATAACTAACGATTTTCTCTTTTTTCAGCACACGGTGGAGGGAGACCGTCTATTTTCCACCGACACGCAAGGCTCGAAGATATTCTGAGCTGGGATTAACCTCATCACGCAACTTTCTTGAAAATGTGTAGTCTGTTTTTATTTTTTTATTTTTTCTCTTATTCCGATGGAACGGGAGAATTCATTTGAAGAGGTATATTAACTGAATTTCTTGAGGTAGATTCTTCCTGCTACAGATTTTAAAAGATAGAAGGAGAGAATTCACATCGGGAAAATAACTTCGGACGTGTATTGGATTTAAACGCTTCAATAATCGACTCAGCGGGGAGCGCTCCTGGAGCAGATGGTCCATTACCCGAGGCGAAATTAACCCCTACATCATTTCTGCGATTAACGCTATAAATTCGACGGTCCAGTCTGATACTGAAGAGCCCCCTGACCCCCCGCACACCTCACCTCCAGACGAGTCCGGTCCCGCGGCGTTGAACCAGGTACGTCTGACTCCGTTAAATAACGCCGTAAACCTCCTCGCGTGTGAACTTAATCCTCACGTCCAATCCGCGGTGGATGAATTAAATCAAACGCCTAACGACGCTCGCGCTTTTTCACCTTTAAGAAGTCCCTCCCCGCGCAATGCGCGCGGAGAAGAGATTTTAAACAGAGCTCGTTTAACCCCGATAAACGCGGCGATCTCTGTTTTGATGGAAGACGGAGATGATGCACGACCGGGGTCCAGCCGACACTCTCCCATGACGGGTGGTGGGGCTGCTAACGTCATCAGGAGACCTGCTTTTAACAATATCGAAATCAGGCTGCCTCTCAATTTCCAGCGCGCCGACGAAATTCCCGACTACGCGGAATTTTACCGTAACGTCGTTGGGGCTCTTCATAACTCGGTCAAAAAGGCTTTAACACACGCCAGGGCCGGGGACTTTATCCAAATGGAGATTCGTGGGGACTCAGTCTACAACGAGGCCGCTTTGATCAGCTCATATAACGACGCTGGCGATGTGACGGGCTTCCAAAATCTGTTAGAACGATTGATACAATCGAATTCCAACGTTTTAGCCGACGAGTCTCTGGAATTAGTGGTTCAAGTCATCCGCAACCAGAACGGCGCGGGGAAACGCAGAATAGATGACCTCCTCCATCACGAGGTTCTGAGGAAAAAATCCAAATGCCTTAATATCGTGTATAATCCTGACAACAGTTTATGTTTCGCGATAAACCTCGTTCAGTTATTGAATCCTCATCTGAGTACGCACGAGGCGGAGCAGCGCGGACTGGCGTTACAAAATAGCGTCGGATTAACGGAAGCTACGCCGGTATCTTTAGAGCAGGTGGGAAAATTTGAAAACGCTCTGGGTTGTAAAATTGTGGTGTTTTTCAGAGCCGAAGGGGAGAGAAAGCTGACAAATTTCCAGACAGGAATACCGGCGCAGCAGAAAACTCTTTTCGTTTTTCTGTTTAATAATCATTTTTACGGAATCATCGATTTAAAGAGATTTTTGGGAGTGAAATATGTATGTAAGTTTTGCTTTGAGGGGTACAATAACCACGCCTCCCATAATTGTCCGTCATATTGTAAAATTTGTGAATTCACGCAGTGTTATGAGAAAAATAACCCTGTATTCTGCAGCGAATGTAACAAGGAGTGTCGCTCTCCCACCTGTTACAGCCTGCATAAACAGCCGAAGTATCGTCCTTCCGCCGGTAAGTTCGTTAATGTGTGTGATAACAGAAAAAAATGCTCTCGATGTAAACGTGAGTATTACATAGCGTTTTCTAAAAACAGCGCTCCGCACGTGTGTAAGCAGAAAAGGTGTCATATATGCGGCGAGGCTCTCCAGGAGCCGAGCGAGGGTCACCTCTGCTATATGACCCCGCTCAAAGCTGAAGAGACGCATTCAGAGAAATATGTTTTTTATGATTTTGAAACGTATGTCGATAATAACGGGGAACACGTACCGTTTTACGTCAGTGCTGTAACAAAGACGGGTGATTTTTGGAGCGCATGGGGGACAGACTGCGTAGCCCGCTTCTTTAAACATTTTAGAACGAGAAAATTCAAAGAATACGTGTTCATCGCTCACAACTCAAAAGGTTTTGACGGCTATTTGCTTCTAAAGTATTTAGTCCAGCAGGGCGTAACCCCGCTGTGATTATGACCGGGAGTAAACTATTACTCATGACAGACGCCGCCTTTAAACAGAAATATATAGATTCGTTATCTTTCCTTACAATGCGCTTATCTCAGATGCCTAAAGCCCTGGGGATCCGGCTGAAAGACGAAATCATCCGCAAAGGTTACTTTCCGCACCTGTTCAGTTCAGAAAAAAATCTGAACTATGTCGGTCCGTACCCTGACTCAGCGGCTTACGGGGTCGCAAATATGTCAGACGGAGAAAGAGAGGAATTTAACGCGTGGTACGTGCGGAAAAAAAACGCAATTTTCGATTTTAAAGCCGAGGCCGTTATGTATTGTGATAACGATACAAAAATCTTGGCTGCAGCCTGCTCCAAATTTATGTCTGAATTCATCGCTGAAACACCCGTGGATCCTTTTACCTGCGTTACAATCGCCTCGGCGTGTATGAAAGTCTTCCAAACTAACTTTCTTGCTCCAAAAACGTTGGCGATCCCCTCCGCCGACAATTATAGAACGAGGCATAAAAAATATTCGGACGTGGCCGTGCAATGGTTAGAATGGGTTGCTGAGACGCAAAACATTATCATCGATCACGCTCTAAACAGGGGCGAGAAAAAAATAGGAGGTTATTATGTTGATGGGTATGCTCAGATTGACGGCCGGATAAAAGTGTGGGAGTTTCTCGGATGTTTTTACCACGGGTGTGCAAGGTGTTTTACACAGCACGAAATAAACCCTCTCACAAACACCTCATTTGGAGAGCTCCACGCAGCGTGTCAGAAAAAAATAGCCTTTCTGCGGGCTATGCCGGGCGTCAGCCTCAGCGTAATTTGGGAGCATCAATGGCTTGAAATGAGGCTAAGGGATGAGAGCGTTCGGTGTTTCCTCGCCCGCAGGGGGTTACCGGCCCCCCTCGAACCTCGCAACGCTTTATACGGCGGTCGGACTTGCGCGGCCCGTCTGAGGTACACGGCTGAGCAAGATGAGACGGTCTATTACGTCGACGTGACCTCGCTGTATCCTTACGTTAACGTAAATTTCACATATCCCACGGGGCATCCGGAAATTATCGAGAGAAATTTCCGAGACCCCAGGACTTATTTCGGGCTCATCAAAGCCATCGTGTACCCGCCCCAGGGGCTAAAATTCCCCGTCCTCCCACACAGAACTCCTCACGGTAAACTGGTGTTTACTCTGTGTCGCACCTGCGCTGATGAAAATAATCAAGCTGCAGCGTGCACACACAGTCAGCAGCAGAGAGCTCTGTCTGGGACTTGGACGACCCCGGAATTCCACAAAGCTCTGGATACAGGCTATGCTGTAGCTAAGATTTTTGAAGTCTGGCATTTTGAGGAAAAAAGTGATAAAATCTTTGAGGGGTACATAAACACCTTCTTAAAACACAAGCAGGAAGCCTCTGGTTTCCCTCCCGAATTTGATAAAGACTCCGAGAGCAGAGAAAAATACATCACGGACTACTGGCTGAATCAGAAGATTCGTTTAGACCCAGAAAAAATCAGTCACAATCCGGCAAAACGACAGATGGCTAAGATCTGCCTCAACTCCTTCTGGGGGAAATTCGCCCAGAGGGCGAATCTGACGCAGACCGCGCTCGTTAAAAATGCTGACGATCTGTTCAGGTATCTGTTTTCTGAAGAGTACGAGGTCACATATCTAACATTCCTCAGCAGTCAGGCGGCTATGGTTCAATGGAGGTACGGCCCGCGGCACGTCAGCCGACCGGGTAAAACCGTCAATATTTTCATCGCGGCGTTTACAACGGCGTACGCGCGTTTGACCTTGTACGGTTTTATGGAGGCTGTGGCAAATCCTGACAGGATTCTGTATTATGATACCGATAGCCTGATTTACGTTTGTAGGCGGGGTGAAACCCCGCTGCCTACCGGTAATTATCTGGGGCAGCTCACCGACGAGTTGAACGGCGACGTCATCACAGAGTTTGCAGCGGCGGGACCTAAAAGTTACGCATATAAAACCGCACGAGGTAAAACGGTCATGCGTGTGAAGGGGATCACTCAAACCCACGAAAGCTGTCAGAAAATAAACTTTGACAGCGTCAAAGATCTGGTCGAGGGTTATATAAAAGATCCCGCCCTCGCTGCATCTATCATAACGCCGCAGCAGGGAATTAAACGTCATAAAAGCAGTTTCAGTTTGACAAACGTGTCATTTCAAAAATCCTTCAGGGTGGTGTATGACAAGCGGCGTCTTTTAAAGGACGGGGAAACCGAACCGTTCGGATTTTGAAACATGTCTCACTCTGGAAATACGGTGGAGATTGACCCCAGACTTCAGCTCCCATTCTCCTGTCTCATCGTTGGACCGAGTGGTTCGGGAAAGACTGTGTTTGTGAAAACATTGCTGGAAAATTGTAGCCACGCTATGAGATATGTGCCTGACAACATTGTATGGCTGTATACGTCTGAACAACCTCTGTATTCTGAACTGAAGAATAAAAATATTAAATTTGTAAGAGGACTCCCTGACTCATTTCTGGATGACAGCCTTTTCCCTGAAGGTCAGAGCCATCTGGTTATTTTGGACGATCTCATCTTTCAAGCAACGGATCATCCTGAAGTTGTAAGAATTTTCACCCAGTACAGACATCACCGGAATATGAGCGTCATCATGATCACACAGAACGTGTTTCATAAAGGGAAATACAGTCGAACCATCAGTTTGAATTGTAATTATATGGTGCTGTTTAAAAATCCCAGAGACAAGTTACAGATGAACATTCTGGCTCAGCAAATGTTTCCCGGCAGAAAACAATTTTTTTTGGAGGCACTTGATGATGCTACGAGCGTACCTTACGGGTATTTATTACTGGATTGCACGCAGGAGTGTCCAGATCAGTTCAGACTGAGATCGGGATTACTCCCGCACGAGTGGCCCACAGTTTATTTACAGAAAGATAAACGGATATGAGCTCTCTTTTAAAAAGGAACGCCCCCGCTCTTAAAGCGCTAATCAGAGCCGGGGCGAGGGAGCGTCACCACAGCCTGAAGACCTGCAGGCCGGAGCTTCTGAAAACTTTATCCGAGATCGCTTTGAATATATTAAAGGGGAATATCGCCTTGAGCGACTCTCAATTCCGGGCCTTGAAAAAACGAAAAAGAGTTTTACGTCTTCTGGCCGACAGAAAAAACAGTTATAAAAAGAAGCGGGGAGCGCTGATTCAGACGGGCGGCTTTCTCCTGCCTCTGCTCGCCGCGGCCCTGCCCGTTATAACGAGTCTAATAGTACCCAGAGGATAATGGCGTTCAAAGCGGCGCAAAAGATGTTTTTACTCACTCCACAGCAGATGCTTCAACTCGGTCATTCCGTTCCGCCGAGCGTAAATAACATCAGACAAACGGCGGAAAATGATTTAGACTCGCGAATGCGAGGTATACTGGAAGAACGTACTCACTCTCCTTATGAAAAAATTAAAAAGTATGAGGCTCTGCTGCAGCGCTATTTAACCCTGATCAAGCAGGGGGAACTCGAATCACGCGTTTCACCCCCGCAAGAGACTCGCGTCGCTAAGCAACCTGAGGAGGAGGGGGTGGAGGAGGAGGAGGAGGATGAGACTGTCACAGAGGTCCTGAAGAATATCCCCTCCAGAGAGCGTAGAAACGCTGAATATATTATGAGGAAATTATCGAAGGGTGATACGCGCTGGAGTCCGTCGGGGGAATTTATTTACAAGGGGAAAGTCGTGAGGGGGTCTCACGCCATAGATCTTATGAAACATCTCGGATCCTCGTTCAAGAAATCGAGCCCCCCTACAGGCTGGGTGAAGTTCCTCAATATTTTACAGGAGCGGAACATCCCGGTGGCGTGCGTATCAAACCCGCAAGCCCGCGAGCAGCTTCAGAAGCTTAAAAAAGGCTGGAGCAGCTCGCCGGATGAATCCCTTCTTTTAACCGATTCGCCGGCCAGGAAGAAACTTAAGAAAAAAAAAGACTTCCAACGCTGGGAAGGTTTCTCACCATAAAAGGAGGGTATCGAATTAAAAACTGACTGGATATTATGATCAAGATTCTTTAAAATACATCGCAGTCAGTCACGTTTTTGTATATTGTTACTAATAAAACACCGACTGAAACTCATCTCCGGCCTTCATCACTTTTATTCGGTATACGGTTTAAAAAACAACTTTCAACACTTCTCTACTTAATAACAACGATGCAAAAACATTAAAGGTATGATCGGGGGTGCATTTTCTACACATTCGGAACATTTTTCATAAAAAAAACACATAAAAAAAAATCAAAGGTCAAAGGTCAAAGCTTCTTTCTACGTTTAAAAACGGGGGTTTACATCATGCAAACGCGATAAAACTTTAAAGGTATGATCGGAAGGCCGCTCTCACACATACACCCCGTTTTCAGGCGAAAAAAACACAAAAAAAAATTTAGGATCAAAGATTAACAATTCTTTCTGTACTTAATAACAATGTTTTAAAGCGTGCAAACGCGATAAACTTTAAAGGTATGTTCGGAAGGCCGCTCTCACACATCCACCCCGTTTTCAGGCGAAAAAAAAACACATACAAAAAATCAAAGGTCAAAGGTCAAAGCTTCTTTCTACGTTTAAAAACGGGGGTTTACATTATGCAAACGCGTTAAAACTTTAAAGGTATGTTCGGAAGGCCGCTCTCACACATCCACCCCGTTTTCAGGCGAAAAAAACACATAAAAAAAATCAAAGGTCAAAGGTCAAAGCTTCTTTCTACGTTTAAAAACGGGGGTTTACATTATGCAAACGTGTTAAAACTTTAAAGGTATGTTCGGAAGGCCGCTCTCACACATCCACCCCGTTTTCAGGCGAAAAAAACATAAAAAAAATCAAAGGTCAAAGGTCAAAGCTTCTTTCTACGTTTAAAAACGGGGGTTTACATTATGCAAACGCGTTAAAACTTTAAATGTATGTTCGGAAGGCCGCTCTCACACATCCACCCCGTTTTCAGGCGAAAAACAACACATAAAAAAAAATCAAAGGTCAAAGGTCAAAGCTTCTTTCTACGTTTAAAAACGGGGGTTTACATCATGCAAACGCGATAAAACTTTAAAGTTATGATCGGAAGGCCGCTCTCACACATCCACCCCATTTTCAGGCGAAAAAAACACATACAAAAATTAAAGGTCAAAGGTCAAAGCTTTCTACGTTTAAAAACGGGGGTTTAAATTTTCCAAACGCGATAAAACTTTAAAGGTATGATCGGGAGAGCGTTCTAAGACGGGGGTTACATTTTCACACGGAAAAACATAAAAAAAAATAGGAACGCCGGTTAACACAAGCCGTGACAATATTTAAACTCATGCAGAGGCCCTGCTAGCTGGTTACAGGAGGTATTGCAGCTTTTCCTAAGGCAATAACGATATCTTTTCACAAAATCAGAAACCAAATCATCGTTCGCGATAGTATTTTCGGAGTATAAAGACACCACGTCCCGGTACGACTTCCCACTGGCTCTGTTATACAGATAATACACGCAGTGTTGTCCGCATACGTCGGATAACTCGTGCTGAAGCTGCTTGTTGTGATACAGAATGTTTTTAACATCTGGGAGATTCTCCAGATATTGCAGGATGCTTTTAGGGTAGTAATCAAAGTCAGGGCTGAGGGCCGAACGAGTCAAAAAATGTGGCTCGACCATTTTTTTCAACGGTGAGCGCTAACCAGTGTTCTCCCGGTAAATGTCTAGGGTGGGTGTTTACAATGAAATATACGGGAGGGCCCGGCTTGATCCGGAATAACTCATCAGACGCAAAACACCGGCAAACAGGTCTCCTATTAAGCCCCTCATAACAGCGTCCAATTCCAGGGTGTTCATCAGTAAAAATCCACAAGGACCTGTCGCTTGGAATTAATCTCCAGGAGAGAATCATAACACGCGTACACTATCAGCGTGGTGGTATGCGGAGTCGCGACTCTGAATCTCATTTCAAGTCGCAGGGTGCCTGTGGAGACGGGGCTCAGAGCGCCGCTGTCCTCCTCCGGGTTTAAATTGAAAACGTACAGCGCGTAGCCGCGCGCAAAATCCTCCCGGTCTATACAGAGAGGCTGGTCTTTGAGGTGTCGTCCGGTCGCGGTGTAGAGATTGTAAAACTCCCTGACAGAGAGTTCGTTGTTAAATTCAGGCTGGAAAGCTTTAGCCGGCAGCTGTCTCCCGTTTTGACTGAGTGCGAGGTACTCCAGGTCATAGTGTGCAAATTCAAACGGGGACAGATCTCTTCTCCCACTGAATGCACTGTGATTCACCATACCCAGAACCACATATTTGGGCATGGTTCCTAAAAACAGGTTCTCCTGGTTGCATATCCTGGAATGGCTGGGGATCACGTAAGTCTTAACGTTGATTCGTGATAACGGGTACACGGCGTTCCCTTTCATGAGAGCCGCGGAGTGGCCCAATCTCACTGCAGGGGATACGGTGACTTTCTTAACGAATAGGGACGCGCCCAGAATTTTCAGCTTGAAAGTGGAGGCCGCCAGCCCCATCAGGCAGAAAGCATCGCTGGCTCGAATTAATTTAACTCTTAGATCAATGTTATTCAGAAGAAGCCTCTCGCAGAAAAATATGTCCGCGTGCAGCGGACCCTGAACTTGAAATTCACGCGATTCGGCGCTAAAGCGCGCTCTGCTCACGAGGCCTTTATTCGGGCCCGCGTCATCCACAGCGGTCGAATTGTGCTGACCCGGGGTGTCCTTGTAAAACAAACCGCCCGTGAACTGCGATTTCAATGAAGCGGGGGAAAAGTTCAGCAGCGTCTCAATCATTGCCCTGTACGGGTGCGTCGCGCTGGACTGGGAAATCAGCCGGTCACCCAGAGTCACGTCGACTTGTGAGAAAATCGTATTGAGAGGATAATTTATGACGCCCACGCGGGCGTCATTAGCCAGGTCAGTCCCGTCGGCGTTTGTAATTTTCATTCGCAGATAAAGCAGCGTATTATTGAGGTCTAAATACCTCTCACCGTCTCCGGGGATAAAAAACTCGATAGGGCCCATGTCCGTCAGGGCTGATAACGGGCTGACTTCAACGTATTGGCTTTGCTCGATGGACAGCTGGGTCCCGGGGACGGCGAATAAATCCAATTCGCTCATGGTGCATTCGGGGGAATTATTTCGCAAAAGAGACATTGTTTAAGAGAAAATATCCCCGGACAACCTCCTCTTCTTATGCTTCCTTCGAACTGTTCTGCTTTTTCCAGGGGTCTTTCGCTTTTTAACCGTTTTGACCCGTTTCCCCGGGGGGCGTTTCCGGGGCCTTCTTGAGAGCACCATGATCCCGGACCCCCGCTGCTGCTCGGGCTCCTGACTCCGTCCGGCCCTCTCAACAACGCGGCTCACTACGTCGGAAGCGATGCTTCGGGCTGCGTTTTTCAGGTGAGGTTTGGCGATCGTGTATCCTTGTTTAATCAGCGGCGACACAAATTTGAACAGTTTCGAAAATATGTTCCCGAGCCCGTGCCCGTACATAACAGGAGCGCCGTGGAAGCCGTGAAGGCCGTTCCCGACTTGATTTTCATAGTAAGGCACAAATCTATAAATGTCGGCTTTGTGCGCTGCCCCAGCCATTTTTTTTTATCCCGCCGGTTTAAAATGTAATGTCACAACCACTTTACCGTATCTGAAATCCACCGTTTGATCTTGATCGCTTTTGATTTCGATGCGTATTGTCTCAATATGTCTTTTGGAGACCGGGATGTAATAAGCGGGGTTGAATTTCTTTGTAATTATTTCCCCGAAACGACCTCCAATTTCGAACGCTCGGAGGAGAGGAGCAAAAGCGTCACCCACCGCCTGAGGCTGTACAACGTCTGTATAACAGAACAGGTGATACATCCCTGCTTTTATATCGGGGTAGCGGGGACAGCTCGTGACCCCGGGTCCGCATCTCAGCCATTGATTAGGGTGCATCCCCAGCATGTACGCCGTCGGGGCTTCAAAATATACCTGGCTGGTACCGTCTCCTTCCCACAGAAACTTTTTCTGGATATCGTCATATTTTAAAGTCAGATTCGGATCTATAGTCTTCAAACAAGGGTTTATCAGCCCTGCAATAACCTCAAAGTTATCATAATATCCCGTGTCAAAATATCGCGAGTGAACGGCGAGTTTGTTCTTGCCCGTAATTTTTATCACCTGGAACGTACAGGAAGGCTTTTCCGGGATATTTAACCAGGTGTGCGGATAACAAATTTCCGTCAGCGCCACATCCCAGTCACCCTCTAGATCCAGGTGTCGAGCCAAGTCCACCTGGTAGCATGAAATTGTGTTGTCCGGGAATACTTTTAGGCTGGCGTTTGAAGGCAGAGTCATATAAAATCCGTGTTTCAGATCCCGATCCATTTCTCATATGTCGGTTGAAGATGGAAGTTCTCATATTTATACGGCCATCAGCTGGTCCGCGGGAACCCAGGAGTTAAATTTCTTGGGCCAATTTTTCCATCTGACAAATACAAATTTCTTTCCCTTGGTAAAACGTTCACGAATAATTTCTTGAACCTGATACGGTCTGTCTTTTGCTATTTTAACCTTCTGCAATTCCGGTTCATAGAATGAGCCTTCAATGATCTCACCGTCATAATCTTTCAATTTATAAACGGGCGGCGTACGTTATATACATTCTGACACCGTGAACATTTCATCCGTAAAACTTTGTTCATATTTTTTATCAAAAACTCCCCTGAGCTTGGAGACCCTGACTATATCTCCGACCTTATATTTACACTTCACAGGCCTCCTGCGTAGGGTGGATGCCCCATACAAATTTTGAAACACTTGATCGACATTTCGATCATTAACCTCATTCGGCCTCATCTTAATGCTTTTATGATAACTCTCATTATAAGCCGTGAGTAAAGACGGTAGGACGTCGATGTATCTTCTCGTGTTTTTAGCAGTAAAATATCTCCACATTCTCGTCTTTAGCGTGCGATTAAACCTCTCGACAACCGAGGCTTTCAGATCACTTGCGGTGGCAAAATGTAGAATCCGGTGTTTTTTTCATTAAATCCTTGAACGGTTTGTTAAAAAACTCTTTCCCGGCATCAGTCTGCATCTTCAGAGGCACCCCGCTCTGCTTTAAGAGTGAGGCAAAGGCCTGTGAGACTTCGCGCCCTTGCTTTGACTTCAGAGGTCTGGCATACGCTTTTTTTGAGAAGATATCGATAACGGTCAGCAGGTACTTGTACCCGTCGTTAAAATCTGATAACCCCTGCATGTCGCATAAATCCGCCTGAAATTGGTTAAGCGGGTTTGTGACAAATACTCTATTTCTTGGAAAATGCGTCCTGGCAGGTTTGTGTAATGTGTATGCATCTTCCCCCGACAGGAAATCTCTGATATGCTTCATACGAATTTTAGAGCTGTGTTGATCATGCAGAGCCCTGCGTAAACGCTCCGGCCCTCCAAAACTCCCCGGATTTACCGGACTATAATATACATCCTTCATTAAACCCTCATCACCCATCTTTTAAGACGGATCTCTTCAGAATGATGAACCGGATAGTCCTTTTGCATTTTTATATGTTTTAGCGACCATAAATATTAGTCTTTTGTTTTAAATTGAACTCTGATTCAGCACCGCGGAGAGCGCTCACAGAGCAGCCTCGAGCTTTTAATAAGACCGTGTTAAAACCCCTCATTAATTCATACGAGCACCTTTTTTCCACCAAAACCTCGTTTGTATGACTCTGTCTTGCAATATGAAGCGCCTTGAGGCAACTGTTTTGTTGTGGTTTTGGCACTATATAAATTTGATTTGTAAAAACATTTCACCCTTTTTCAACAATATTATAGGAAAGAACACAGGCCGTATAAGGTTTAGAATATATGCTTTATTACATTCATTAAAGTCACGCACAGAGAAAAAAGCAATTGTTCATGTTTATTAAACACAACATGCGTGAAGGAAAAAAGTATACGTTTTAAATAGGAGCTCTTGGAAACGTTAAATTGAACTCTGATTCAGCACCGCGGAGAGCGCTCACAGAGCAGCCTCGACCTTTTAATGAGACCGTGTTAAAACCCCTCATTAATTCATACGAGCACCTTTTTTCCACCAAAACCTCGTTTGTATGACTCTGTCTTGCAATATGAAAAACATTTCACCCTTTTTCAACAATATTATAGGAAAGAACACAGGCTGTATAAGGTTTAGAATATGTGCTTTATTACATTCATTAAAGTCACACACAGAGAAAAAAGCAATTGTTCATGTTTATTAAACACAGCATACGTGAAGGAAAAAAGCATACGTTCACGTACAAAACTGGAAAACTCTCAGTAATACATCTCCCCCGCATTTACGGTTTATTTCAGTATTCAGCTGTAAAAGTGTAGGAACAATCTCCCCTCTGGACACCCCCATCTGTTTCACCCGGCACGCTATCACATCCACAAACAGAGTGTATAATGTAAGCAGATGCATCGTATTACACCGTGTAAAATCGTCAGTGGTCAAAACAGAGATTTTCAGTAATACGTTGTACAGAGATTTTTCAGATGAATGGAGAGCCGCGCTGTAGATATGATCTGTCCAGACTCCGGGCCCGGGGCGACGTCTGATAACGTCAAAGACCCTCTCCATAGCGCATAAAGGCGGGGCGTCTGGGATCTCCAGCCTGCGAATGACTACCCGCTCCAGCTTATACGAGAGTCCACGTATAATATAAACTTCCCGCAAGCTTTGAAAGAGAATCATCACACAATTACCCATGACTGTAAAACAATATAATGATATTTAAAAAAAAAAAAAAAAGCAGGTTTTTCTTCAGTCGTCTGGGTTATAGACGGCTACCATCCCCTCCAGGTCGAGATCTGCGTCTTCACCGAAACATGTGTACAGTTCGTTGATCTTTGCTTCAAAATTATCAGTGTATTTCAGCTCAGTGAGGATGTTTTCTACCGCCCCCTGAACCCTCGCAGCCGATGGGTTGAGGAAGCGCTGGGCTAGGAGCTTTACCACAGCCGGAATGAAGGTCGGTCGGTCTCCAGAGTCTCACCATTAATCTCTCAAAATGTCCGGTAAAGAAATATTCATTTAACGGGTCCAGGCACTCGTGCTGGCGCTGGCTGGGGTGATCGATCTCACACCCGTAACAGAGTTTTTGTCTGTAACTTTTGATCACAGCCAAAAGTAAGTGTGCCACGCCGACTTTCACCGTTTTCAGGAATTCCTCTGACAGGAACCCGTCAGGCCGGTCAGATGCGAAAGATGTGGCGTATTTCTCAGCCGGCTCGAGGTCTTGTACCTCCCGCGGACTCGCGGCCTCCGTGACAGCGGGAAGAGACCCCACGCCTCCCGGGCTGGAAAGCGCGTGAGAAGGATGGATCTCGCCCCAGACTGCCTCGAGCTGAACTCCCCACGGGCTCTCGTACCCACCACGGGTCCGTGAAGCCTGGCTCAGGGAGGGCTGGTCTCTTCCACAGTCGAGCGCGCAGTCACAAGCGATGTCGTCGGCCACTGCAATGGGAGAGGTTGAGGAGCTCATGCTGGTTCGTCGTCCGATGCTTGAATGAGATGTGGTCCCCTGGTTTTTATAGAAATCCCCGTGCATGCGGGGAGGAGCTACGTCAGAGTTTTTTTTATTTTTTTATTTTATTTTTTTATTTATTTTTTTTAAGTAAAAAGAGGGGCCAAGTTTTTTCGGACTTCGATAACGTCCCTCCAGGCCAGGCACCTTGTAAAGAGGCCCGTAATCCTGTCGTTGCAGGTGTTGAACATCTCATGCCAGCTCTCAGCCGCAGCTGTGACGCTTCTGACGTGGCCGCTGGCACTAACCCGCTCCAACTTAATTTCACCCTCAGAGACAGTGTCAGGAGGTCCACGCTGGAATATCACCCTATAGCGAGGCCCCTGGGCGCTGAGCCAGGTGAGTTGGAAGCGTGTTTTCTTCTTTTCCGGCGTCCGATCTCCTGGAGGTTCAGGGTTGACCGTGTCGCGAATCATCGAGCCCGCCGCCGCGGAGAACACTCCCCAGTCGGCGGAAGTAAGCGCCACCCGTGGGGTTCCTCGAGTGGCAGTCTCACCCTCGGCCAGAGTGAAGAAACTTACTTGGGCATAATACGGGTCGAACGTGTAAGTTAAACGTTCGTGCCCCTCCAGGCTGTACGTCAGATCTTCCTCCGGTATCGGCTGGCTCAGACGGCTGACGTACATTCTCGCTTTTTTTGGAGCGAGCGAGCCTTCTGTTGTCATGGTGATGTTAACCGGGGTCTCGCAGATGTAGCGGAGGATCGGAGTTCGTCTCGCCATGGTGAATGCTGTATGTCACTCTATCGTCGGAAAGGGGATTTTTAAACCCTTCTTCGTCCGCGGGGCGTAATTCCTTACCTTTTGCTCTAAAAACACCGTTTGGCGTAAGTGATAAGGAGCATTGTTTATTGTTCGGGCTCGGGGCAGCATCTCCGCTCAGCGGGTGTCCCGCGCACCATGATCGATCGGCTAATATCTTAAAAGAAAACATCATCTGGCGTGAGTGATAAGGAGCATTGTTTATTGTTCTTCAGGTTCATCACCTCGGCGCAGCATCTCCGCTCAGCGGGTGTCCCGCCACACACACACACACACACACACGCACGCACACACACACACACGCACTCACACAGACACAGCGTCTGCAACAGGTTTTACAGCCGTGGGGTCATGTTTCCGCGAGCGGCTCTATGCGTGGGTATTTGACCGTCTTGCTGCAAAGACTTACAGCCGAGAGACGGCTATTTGTACCCCTTCTTTAATTTACGAATTAAAAAAACAGAAAAGGAAACGTAATAATTTAAGAATTAAAAATATTAAAGGGGCATTAAATAATAGACACTGATTTATGTTTAATTATTTCAGAATTAGTTAATTCTTTAATACATTAAAAAGATCTAGGTATTTTTAATCATTCTTTAATTCATGAAATAAAATGACATTAAAATATTAGACCCTGGGTGGGAGGGGAGGTATGGCTTGGAGGCGGTGCTTGGCCGGGGTTAGGGGAGGAGCTTGGGGGTGGGGCTAGGGGAGGGGCCAGGGGCGGAACTAGGGGAGGAGCCGGGGCGGGGCTTAGGGGCGGGACATACTGACGTCATCGACTCTGATTGGATGTGACGTCATAAGGGGCGGGGGCTCGGAGGTGGGACCAGGGGCGGGGCTTAGGGGCGGGGCATAGTGACGTCATCGATTATGATTGGCTGTGACGTCATAAGGGGCGGGGCTTGGAGGCGGGACTAGGGGAGGGGCTTAGGGGCGGGAGGTTCATTAAGGGCTACAGTCAGGTAGTTAGCCCCCTGACAGCCCTGACCTCCCCAAAAGTCCTCTTCACCTAGTCGGATCGGTGCGAAGCTGCGTTTAGGGAGTTGAAACGTCGGTTTTCGACTGCACCATTTCTGGTGCAGCCCGATCTTTGCCGCCAGTTTGTGGTTGAAGTGGACGCCTCTGACTCAGGGATAGGAGCCGTGTTATCCCAGAGTGGGGAGTCCGACAAGGTTCTTCACCCTTGTGCCTACTTTTCTCGCAGGTTGACCCCGGCAGAGCGGAACTATGAGGTGGGCAATCGGGAACTTCTTGCGGTGAAGGAGGGTCTTGAGGAGTGGAGACACCTGTTGGAGGGAGCTTTCGGAGCCGTTCACAGTTTTCACAGACCATCGGAACCTGGAGTATATCAGGACCGCCAAGCGGCTGAACCCAAGGTAAGCCCGCTGGTCATTGTTCTTCGGGCGTTTTGACTTCCGGATCACCTATCGCCCCGGGACCAAGAACCAGAGATCGGATGCCTTGTCCCGGGTACACAAAGACGAAGTCAAAACAGAGCTGTCGGATCCGCCAGAATCCATCATACCTGAGTCCACTATCGTGGCCACCCTCACCTGGGACATGGAGAAGACCGTCCGGGAGGCCCTGGCACGGAGCCCGGACCCAGGCATGGGCCCGAAGAACCGCCTCTACATCCCACCAGAGGCCAGAGCTGCAGTCCTGGACTTCTGTCACGGTTCCAAGCTCTCCTGTCACCCAGGGGTGCGAAGGACCGTGGCAGTGGTCCGGCAGTGCTTCTGGTGGGCGTCCATGGAAGCCGACGTCCGGGAATATGTTCAGGCCTGTACCACCTGTGCCAGGGGCAAGGCAGACCACTCAAAGACACAAGGACTTCTGCAACAGCTCCCGGTGCCTCGTCGCCCCTGGTCCCACATTGGCCTGGACTTTGTCACGGGCCTCCCGCCGTCCCAGGGCATGACCACCATCTTCACGATAGTGGACCGGTTCTCCAAGGCGGCCCACTTCGTGGCCCTCCTGAAGCTCCCAACGGCCCAGGAGACAGCAGACCTCCTGGTCCACCACGTCGTGCGTCTGCATGGGATACCAACTGACATTGTCTCGGATCGTGGTCCTCAGTTCTCCTCACAGGTCTGGAGGAGTTTCTGGAGAGAACTGGGGGCCACCGTGAGCCTCTCGTCCGGGTATCACCCACAGACGAATGGACAGGCAGAGCGGGCCAACCAGGAACTCGAGCAGGCCCTGCGCTGCATGACCGCTGCGCACCCGGCATCCTGGAGTGACCATCTGGCCTGGATCGAGTATGCACATAACAGCCAGGTGTCCTCTGCCACCGGCCTCTCCCCGTTTGAGGTGTGTTTGGGGTACCAGCCCCCATTGTTTCCCGTGGTGGAGGGAGAGGTCGGTGTGCCCTCGGTCCAGGCCCACCTGCGAAGATGCCGTTGGGTGTGGC
Organism: Thalassophryne amazonica; assembly: GCF_902500255.1. Taxonomy (NCBI): domain Eukaryota; kingdom Metazoa; phylum Chordata; class Actinopteri; order Batrachoidiformes; family Batrachoididae; genus Thalassophryne; species Thalassophryne amazonica. The sequence continues at coordinate 31,937,115 of NC_047107.1, forward strand.
GCACCGCCCGTTCTGCCTTGTTGAAGGCCCGGACGAGGGCTAAGGCCCATGCAGACCGCCGGCGTTCCCCGGCCCCTGCATACCAGCCCGGGCAGGAGGTGTGGCTGTCAATGAAGGACATCCCCCTCCAGGTGGACTCTCCGAAATTGAAGGACAGATACATTGGTCCATTCAAGATCCTCAAACTCCTCAATCTGGCCACAGTGAAGCTCCAACTCCCAGCTTCACTGCGGATCCACCCTGTTTTTCACATCTCCAGGATCAAACCACACCACACCTCACCCTTCTGTGCTCCCGGACCGGCGCCGCCTCCTGCCCGGATCATCGACCGGGAGCCCGCGTGGACAGTACGCCGGCTCCTGGACGTCCGTCGTATGGGCCAGGGGTTCCAGTATTTGGTGGACTGGGAGAGGTATGGACACGAGGAACGCTCCTGGGTGAAGAGGAGCTTCATCCTGGACCCGGCCCTCCTGGCCGACTTCTACACCCGTCACCCTGACAAGCCTGGTCGGGCACCAGGAGGCGCCCGTTGAGGGGGGGGGTCCTGTTGTGTGGGCCGCTGAAGAGGAGGTACTGCTGGCCCACCACCAGATGGCGCCCTGCCTAAAGTGCGGGCTTCAGGCACGAGAGGGCGCTGCCGCCTCACGGGAACAGCCGGGAGTGACAGTTGTCACTCATCAACTCATGACAACTGTCACCTATCTCCACTTCATCAACCACTCCATAAAAGCCGGACGACATCTCCACCCTGCTGCCGAGATATCGCCTACCATTGGAGGTAATATTCCTCAGGTATATACTGTGCCGTATTGCACTTAACAGTTTGTTTATCCATTACAGAAGAACCTAATTGCTTGTGCCAGCTGGAGGCTGAACCAGTCGTTGACAGCAGGGTGACGGATTTCACCCTTCACGACTCGTAAGACAAGTAACTGGTCGGGTTTAGTGGACAGACTGTGTTCAGTATTGCGGAGGTGGAGGTGCAATTCCCACCTGCATTGCTGACTGTGTTACTGGGTGTGCACACACCCACACCTAACTGTTTCTGCTTCCTGCCAGCAGTACCAGATCCGACTGCCGGAGACGGTGGCCACCTGGGGACTCGGGAGTTGGCGTCTCCAGTATCCTCCGGGTTCTGTGGCAGTGGAAATCGTGTGGGATCCGGTTCTTCTCTGGACAGACGCCTTCTATTTATTTCATTCATTTAAAAGAAAAAACAGAAAAGCAGAAATAAAGCATCTCCATTACCAGAATGAAAAGGAGCAGAGAGAAGAACAAGTCTTATATTTTCTGCCCCTTTTTACAATACAATCGTTCAATATCCAGCGTCATTTTTCAACATTATTTAACAGATTGTATTTCTTTAACTTGTCACATACCACTGACTTATTTCATAATTATGACCATTATTAAATAGATTACATCTCTGACAGGTTACATTTTTAAACTTAAAACATTTTATACATTATTAACAAATTACATTTTTTTTTAACTTCCTTACAGCCCACTAACTTATTTTATAGTTTCATACTTACTTAATACATCTAGTTTAATACATTTTTTTAAAATAATTTAAGCGACCTTAATTCTTTAATTTCTTTGTTGAGATTGTTCCATAATTTTACACCATTTACTGCAATACTCCTCGAGCCTGCCCACACGTCACCTCTGTAGATTGACTACATACAAATTCTGTAACCGTCTGTATTTCGTTGTGCACATTCACAACAGTAAAGTGTTCTATTTTCGGCTCATTCATTGTCCAGTCATTTACGCCCCCTGTTCTGGGTCTGTGTCACTACACTTTCACAATAGATTCAAGGATTCAAAGGAGTTTTATTGTCATATGCACATAGGAAACATGTTCCCTGCACAATGAAATGTGTTTACTGCATTTAACCCATTCTAATTGCCAGTTAGGAGCCGATAAAGCTTGGATAACTTGTTAACCACTTTATCCAAGTTATTTGATCATTCAACATAGAAAGTAAGAAGGTAATGAATGGTATTTATTGTTTTTGGGTTATCATCTCACCAAGCTGAATAAATTTACTTCATTAATAGGGTTTTCTCAGAATTTTCTCTTTAAAGAATTTTTCTTTTCACCCTGGACACTGACTCAAACACATACACATACAACAACAACAGGCATCCGCGGTACATTTATCAGAGTTGTCAGTAATAACACTGATTCTTAAAGAGCCAGTGTTAGTCTTAACTTATAAACAGCTGTTTGTCCATCACACTGAGTTAGTCAAATTCACAGCCAAAACCCCACAATACACAATATCCACAGGCCAGGCAGAATTCTCCCTCCAGTCCCTTTTTTTTAAGTCTATATATTATTTATTTTTAGTATTTTATTTTTTTATGACGTCTTTTGTGGATTACCTTAACCCGAGATCTCTTTTTGTGGGTTACCTTAACCCTATAGCTTTTTCAGGTTACCTTAACCCTATATCTTTGTGGGTTACCTTAACCCAATGGGTTACCTTAACCCAATATCTTTCTTTACAATCTCACTCACTCTATTTTAACGATGGGGCATTTGCCTCACTTACAGACATCAATTTTTAGAATGTCCAAAAAGGCACAATTCTATTAAAAAGGCTTGTGTTTACCTTTTACAGATAGGGCCCTTTTGATGTCTGAAGGGATTCAATGTCATTCATGTTGGCTCAGTCACCATCGCTGAAATAATCATTACAATATTAATCCATTAATTACCTTCTTCAAATCACGTCGGGTCACCAAAGGTCAAAAGTTACCTGTGAGCACTGTAACAATTAGAAGACACCTATAGGAAGCCAAACTAGAAGCAGAGTTGAAGTGATTAAATGAAATTGAATTTGATTAGATTAGATTAGATTAAAGGGCATTTCATTTTGGATTACATTAGATTAAATTGATTTTTGTTTGGATTAGATTAGATTAAATGATTAAACTTGATTAAATTTGATTAAACTTTATTCACGATATGTATGTGCATATGTGAATGATGAAATATGTGAAGAAGCTAACACAGATCTTTCATTTTGAAACATTTATTATAAGGTAAACTACATATACACTGTACAAGAAGTCAGGCATATTTACATTTAAGCCCCTTTCACATTGGCATATTTGTAGAGTTGCTCATTGCAGCGTATCGTCTACGCTGAGTTGAGCAGCTCTACTCCCACTTTTAGCAGCTCTACGTTGAGTTCTTTTCTCCCTGCGCATCAGTATGTTGAGGGCTACGCGCGTAGGATGGAAGAAATTAAACATTTTTAATTTTCTTCGGCGTAGAGTGCTGGACACAGTTTTAAGCAGGTCTGCACAGCACAGCGTTACTGCATGCAAGTCTGTGCAACGCGGCGCTCCTGTACACAACCAAAAACTAAGTGCTGCATCCAGAATGATTCAGCTGAGAACATGATCACACAGCCCACAGCACCTGTGTGTGATCAGAACAGGGAATCGAACCTCAACTCGGAAATCCAGAAACAGCAGCTCTCTCTCTCTCTCTCTCTGTCTGTCTGTCTGTGTGTCTGATCAAACCTGTGACTTTAAAATAAATGCCTCGTTGCTGCATGTTGGTGCGCTCATCAAACACCCTGATCGATCAGGTCTGATCAAACCTGAAAAGAGCTGTGACTCTACACCACACGGTGCAGTAGAGAACAGAGCGCACTTCCACAGAGGCAGAGAATAGCAGCTTTGGCTATATAACTGTAAAAACCTCCTGATACAGTCCACTGTTTTCCAAGTGCAATGATGTTGTTCTGCACAGCCGGCAGGAGTGAACTGGTTTTAAATAGCGGCATGGTACACGCGACTGTGTGCACACATTAAAAAGCGAACACACACAGCTGCAAGTATGAAATGAACACTGAAAAAGGCTGAGTACCCGCGCATTTCGGGCGTATTTAAATAAGACACAACGCCACAATCCGCAGCTCTACGAATATGCCAGTGTGAAAGGGGCTTTAGTTTTCAACATTTGAAGAGTGAGTTAAGTGGCCTCTTTTCTTCTTTAATAACTGGTGTTTGTATGGCACTTGTGTCATCACCCTGACATTGTGATATTGTTTGGAGATAGGAATGGATAAACTGAGTAGATTGTTTTGCTGGGTAGATGGGAGGGACAGAGGTGCTTTCTTTGTTGCAACAAGATAGGTGGAAAGATGGTATTGTCCTCATTTGGGATGTGTTTACATGGTAATTGTGCTATCACCCTGTATTGAGAAACCTGCAAGGGTTGGATTTGTTGTGTGAAGGGACTGAGATGTGACAAGTTTGCTTGAATTGAGCTGAAAACGTACCAACTTGTATATAGAAGGCACTTTTGTAAGATTGTGAATTTTAACCAAAACTGAATCAAATTTTCATCCAAAAATTTGGATTAAGTGGAAAAAATTTGGATTAGATTAGATTAAATCATATGAAAAAACAGATTAGATTAAATACACTAATCATAATCTAATCCAAATTTTGGATTATGATTAAATTGACTTCAACTCTGACTAGAAGCCCCAAAAAGTCCCATTGTTGAAAAAAACGACGTACTGCAGAGGTTACAGTTTGCCAAACAACACATTGACTGGCCTAACGAGAAACTGTGCAACATTATGTGGACTGAAGAAAGCAAGATTGTTCTTTTGGGGTCTTGGTGCTGCAGACAGTTTGTCAGACGACCCCCAAAAACTCAATTCAAGCCAAAGTATACGGAGGACAGTGACACTGCTATTTTTTCAACAGTGTAATATTCCATTTTCTTCCCAAATGCAATTGCGTGTATGGAAATAAAAGCTATTACAACCCCTGGCAATAATTATGGAATCACCGGCCTCGGAGGATGTTCATTCAGTTGTTTAATTTTGTAGAAAAAAAGCAGATCACAGACATGACACAAAACTAAAGTCATTTCAAATGGCAACTTTCTGGCTTTAAGAAACACTATAAGAAATCAGGAAAATAATTGTGGCAGTCAGTAACGGTTACTTTTTTAGACCAAGCAGAGGGAAAAAAATATGGAATCACTCAATTCTGAGGAAAAAATTATGGAATCATGAAAAACAAAAGAACGCTCCAACACATCACTAGTATTTTGTTGCACCACCTCTGGCTTTTATAACAGCTTGCAGTTATGCATTATCATCTTGAAAAATGATTTTATCATCCCCAAACATCCTTTCAATTGATGGGATAAGAAAAGTGTCCAAAATATCAACGTAAACTTGTGCATTTATTGATGATGTAATGACAGCCATCTCCCCAGTGCCTTTACCTGACATGCAGCCCCATATCATCAATGACTGTGGAAATTTACATGTTCTCTTCAGGCAGTCATCTTTATAAATCTCATTGGAACGGCACCAAACAAAAGTTCCAGCATCATCACCTTGCCCAATGCAAATTCAAGATTCATCACTGAATATGACTTTCATCCAGTCATCCACAGTCCACGATTGCTTTTCCTTAGCCCATTGTAACCTTGATTTTTTTCTGTTTAGGTGTTAATGATGGCTTTTGTTTAGCTTTTCTGTATGTAAATCCCATTTCCTTTAGGCGGTTTCTTACAGTTCGGTCACAGACGTTGACTCCAGTTTCCTCCCATTCATTCCTCATTTGTTTTGTTGTGCATTTTCGATTTTTGAGACATACTGCTTTAAGTTTTCTGTCTTGACGCTTTGATGTCTTCCTTGGTCTACCAGTATGTTTGCCTTTAACAACCTTCCCATGTTGTTTATATTTGGTCCAGAGTTTAGACACAGCTGACTGTGAACAACCAACATCTTTTGCAACATTGCGTGATGATTTACCCTCTTTTAAGAGTTTGATAATCCTCTCCTTTGTTTCAATTGACATCTCTCGTGTTGGAGCCATGATTCATGTCAGTCCACATGGTGTAACAGCTCTCCAAGGTGTGATCACTCCTTTTTAGATGCAGACTAACGAGCAGATCTGATATGATGCAGGTGTTAGTTTTGGGGATGAAAATTTACAGGGTGATTCCATAATTTATTCCTCAGAATTGAGTGAGTCCATATTTTTTTCCCTCTGCTTGGTCTAAAAAAGTAACAGTTACTGACTGCCACAATTTTTTTTCTTGATTTCTTATAGTGTTTCTTGAAGCCAGAAAGTTGCCATTTGAAATGAGTTTAGTTTTGTGTCATGTCTGTGATCCGCTTTTTTTTTCTACAAAATTAAACAACTGAATGAACATCCTCCGAGGCCGGTGATTCCATAATTATTGCCTGGGGTTGTATAAGGATTTTGGGAGTTACTCACTTTTGCAAACGTGGCTATTATTTTGAACACAAGGGCAGTGTCTTCTTTTCACCATCAGGTGTCGCGGCGGAGCTGTGCCAGCGGTCAAGCCGCTTGTCTATCTTGGGGGCGGAGTTTGGCTCGTGTCCCTCAGACAAAAGATGATGAGTGAGTGAACGGTGCTGTACCGCTTGGATGAACTATTACTAAAGGTTGGTTCTTCGTACACACGCACATATATTTACATATGTGATTGTTAGCTTAGCGATATATAACACAGTAACAACCACAAGCTTTGTTCTCGGCAGTACGCTCACAGCAGGATGTAGCATAATGTTAGCCCAGGGGCTACAAGCTAACTTTAGCTTTGAGTTTTGACTTGTCCACCAAGCAGGTTTCATTCTGATTGAACTGCCTTTGTGTGTTTTTTATATACAGCTGACCCACTGAAATTAAGGTTAAATATTTCGTTAATCCTAATTTAAGTAGCGGTCACCGTTATGCCGCATCGCAAAAAGGAAGCAGCGGGCCTTGGTTGCACCAAGGCTAACAGTGACGCTGCCTTTTAAAAGTCGTATTTCTATCGCTGAACATATAGCGAACGCGTTATATTAACATTCACTCTACCTGTCGTTGCACATAATGGCTGACAATAATTTACTGCTGTTCTGACGTAGACTGACCGCACGCTGTACTGTTTCGTTAAGTTAGAAAGTGAATGATTCAGAGACGTGTAGCCGTTTCATCCCGAACAGTAAACCGACGGGCGTTATGAAGCTTTGATCCATCTTTTGTTAATCTTGAACAAACTTGGTATACGAAAACCATGAAACACGGCGACGTGTTGGTAAACTGCCCATTGTGCCAATAGATGGTATTCATAATTCATTTTATTGTGTAAAAAGAAGTGGAATTGTGTATAATGACACATCATAACAATAATAAAATACATTAAGAACCATTGTTAAAACCTGGTGGCAGTATAATACAAATCGTAATTCATTTTGAAAGCGTTAACACTTGGTAAGAGAACCACTTAGTTTGGTAAACTATTCCACAATGCAATTGCTCTGTTACTAAAGAAATATTCTAAGGGTCAGTCTTGACCTTTCTACCTCAAGGTTCAGTCCATGGCCTCTCAGGCCAGCATATCTTATTTCAAAGATTTCATAATTTACATTTTCATAGCCATGCAAAATTTTGTACATTACAATTAATTCACCTCTGGTACGTCTATCATCTAAAGTAGTTTAACCTGGTTCAGCAAGTCTGCATGAGCCACATGAGGTTTGCCTTGATATTGAGAGTTGCGTGGGAGGCGTTTCTCAGACATTGGAAGGATGTCAATTTCAGGACACATCAGGGGGTGTTTCAGCCTTTCAACGTTAGACACCCTCATCAAAGGTGGTCAGCGACAGGGTGATCAAGTCTGAGCTTGTGTGCCATGCCCAATCATGAAAATTGCTTGGTTGTTTAAATGGCACAGCCCAGGGGACCATGCAGGGCAGTGGAATCCTCTTCCCTGAGTCAAGCCTAAAGCCGACCTCATACCTTGTTAACCCTCCTCCTGGAGCATGGGTCAAAATACATTTTTTGACCTACTTGCACTGGTGCTAGTAACAAAAAAATTACTTGCACCATAAAAAGTTACTTGCACAACCAAAAGTCAGTCTTATATCAACCTTAAAACTCCTCCTCTGATGTGTCAGACTCTCCCTCTCTGGGGAGAGTTTGAGGGAAGAGCAGCAGCGGCAGTTTTTTTTTTTCCACATGCGAACGCTTTAGCAGTCAGTCTATTTCAAACAGTCAGTGTGGACCGTCTTTCTCTTAAAAGGCTTTATTTTACTCTGTGTGTCGCGTTGGAAGCTGTAGATTTTGGTGCTAAATTGTAGAGCCCGATCGATATGAATTTTTTGAGGCCGATGCCGATAACGATATTTGGATGAAAAAAAAAATGTTGATAATAGATAAATCAGCTGATTTGCCGATAGCCGATAAATCAGCCGATCAGCTGAATGTTTCAACCTCTTAGCAGTAAACGAAAGTTCTAAATGCTAGAAATAAGGTCTACACAGCGTGGGCTTAATAAAAAGCGTGACTGACGCAATGAAGCACATTTGACACATTACTACATAAACTGAGTTAATCAAACTGAGTTGAACTGAAACGGGAGAAATGTGGGGTGAATAATCGCAAAGTTATTACAGCCAACATTCTTATAAACTTGTATGCTTTTGTCAGCTGATCAGTGCAGTGTGACAGCGAACTACGGGGGCCGGTGATGAACACATTTAAGCAGGGGTGTAAGCGGCTCTCAGCTGAATGGAGTCAGAGCTCCATCTACTGGACAAACGGTGCAAAGACGTTTTACATTGCCGACACAAACATTATTTCAGTAACTGTTCTGTTTATGAGAAATTATCGGCATTCTATCGGCAAAATTTCGGCAGATAGTGAGTACTTTGAAAAGGGCTTATATCGGCCGGCCGATATATCGGTCGGGCTCTACTAAATTGATTAGGTCTTACACGGCTTATGCGCATGCTCTAGTCTTCTGTTTTTTTTTTCTGGGGACGTTACAGCGCCACACGCAGGCCTGGCATATGTAAATGGAGCTTCAAGCACAGAATTTGCCTCAAACATTTTTTGTAATCAAATCATTCAAGTTATTCGACTAATTGTTTCAGCCCTACTTGACAGTCTTGTCATGGCTGCTGTCATCCTTGCTGCTGGTGAATCTTTTCCGACTACACTTTCCCTTTCAGTCTACTTTCCGTGAACATGCATTGATACAGTACTGCATCCACCCAGCGCTTTCAGCAGTGACCTTCTGTGCCCTGCCCGGCTTGTGGAGTGTGTCAGTGTTTGTGGTTGTGTGTCCTGAACTCGACTGAGCGGTTCATGGTATTTATGCTAATGGGACACCGATTAATTGGGCCAAGATGTGCCTTTATTTTGTTTCATTTTGATTATTTTTTCTTTTCCCCTTAACCTTTTATTTATTTATTTAAACTGGCTTTTAACACTTAGTGGGGAGGTGACATGTTCTGTTATTTTTATGTTCTTTTTTATGTGTTGTTTTAAAATTTTATTTTATGTGTTTTATTTTTGTAAATTTGTGTTTTTAATGTTAAGCACTTTGGACACCAGTCGGTGCTGTAAAGCACTTTATAAATAAATGTTGATTGATTGATTGATTGATTGATTAACCGACATCTGCCAATTAAAATGCTCACAACGTGAATTAAACAAAAAAGGCAGTGGATATCCTTACGGTAACTGTAACTATGCATTGGTAGGTTGTTATTATGGCCTCACCCTAACCTTATTCTTAATAGCCCAAATAACCCAAATGTTACAGAGATACATAAACCCAAAGAATAACTGAACAAAAAAATGTTGGTTCATATGAAGGGAGTTGAACAAAAATCTTCCCTTTGGAGAATAAAATCCGTAACTCTCACATGACAGTTGGAGATACTTAACATTATACTAACAAGGAGCGAGCAACACACACTGAGTCATAGAACATCAATAACAATAGCTGCCGTAAGAAAATGTAGAGTTACGGCTGCTGGAACTGTAACCACTTCGCACAAACAAATGTATGGAGAGACTGTTCAGAACAGCATGTGAAGTCCGTCAGTCATCACTGGCAGAGCTCACAGAGCTTAGTTTCTTCACAAGAGCCTGGCTGCAGCCTGAGAGTGTTTCAGTCAAAGCCAAATATCGGTATCGTCCATTCTTGAAACCCATGTCGGTCAGTTAACAGTTTACTGCATAAATGGTGAATTACTCAAACTTGTAATGAAATATTCTAATATTTTGAGGTTTTGTTTCCTTTGTTCATTTTAGGTCATAATGATCAAAATATTAAAGGTTGGATTTTTTTTTATATATGTATTTAGTCTAGCACATAAAATTTTCTGTTTCAGAAGTAATTTATAAAAATATTGAACTTTTTCATGATAGTCAAATTTTTGAGATGCACTGTTTTAGTCGTAGCCCTAATACGCGTTAAAATGTTTACTTCGGATATAAAGACCGGGACAAGTATTATTTTGCATTGTTAAATTGCACAGTTGGTCAGAGAGGACATTTTGTTGTGACATAATCCTGTCTGTTTGTCTGTCTTGCAGTGCGTCATGGAGTTGTGGATTATACCAGTTTGCACTAGTCTGGATCCCGAGTGAGGACAATCTTCTAACCCTGTTTTGGTTTCATCATGAACATGCCACAACAGCTGTTGGCTCTGCATCTAAAACAGAAGACAAAGACAGTTGCTCTAATGTGTTAAACTTGTTCTGGAGTTGGAGTTAAGCTGGTTTAAAAAGATTGGGTGAAACCAGAAATTATGAAATTAATTACTATAACCCAAGAGGGCCATAAAGAGATGGTCACTTGTATTTTTACAACGAATGACTTGTATTTCTGCGCGAGAAGGCGGAACTTTTTGTCTTATTAACGATGGCCTTGTTTTGACAAGAGGTAAAGGCCACCTGGGGCCAGGAAGTGGAGACTAAACGTGAACTATTGTCGGATGATTTTGACCTGGTAATATAACCATCACACTCCTGAATTAAAAATGGGGCTGTTCATCGACCCTTTTGACAACTTGGTGTGTATTCTGCTGGGAATCTCCTTCACTGTGTGGTTCACCCTACTGCTGGTCTTCATTATTGTGCCTGCCATCTTTGGGGTGTCATTTGGCATCCGGCGTCTTTACATGAAATCTCTTTTGAAGATCTTTGAGGTAAGAACGTTTACCTAAGTTTCTTTACTTAGGAAACACAGATTATCCGTGAGTATGAAACTTTAAACAGAAGCTACTCTCGGTGCTGTCAGTATTTGGTTAAAGGTGCATTCCTGTTAACAATGCCGAAAACATCCTGTCTTTCAATCAACTGCTGCCAGGGTTTGAGGGCAAACTATTTTCGTGTTGATTGTTTTTTTTCTCTTTCTCCATTTGTCTTGATTTTCTAAATTTGTGTAACATATTCAAGCCAAAACATCTCTCAGGTGTAAATTTGTCTGATGTTTTGGATATTTTGTTAATTTACTTGACACACACAAATGGCGTGGGTTCTGGTTACTTATCCCCGTGTTATGTAACTGAGGAGCAGAGTTTGTCACTGTTTGTCATTGTTACTGGAAATGATGGCCTGGAATATTGTGTACAGCATTTGCTTTCTTAGAATGAGTCTCTCACCAGTGAGGACTCGTAAAGCACAAAGGTCATTGTTTAATATTTATTATGGCAGCAAGGAGATTTAATAATTCCAATCTTTGCCATTTAATTAATCAGAATCACTTATTTGGGTGGGGACACCATAAAATCTTGAGGCACAGAGCAGGGAGAAATGCGAGGCACTCAAATGCAAAAGCTGTGAGGAGAAAAGGTCATTGATTAAAAACAATTACAGAAACACTTTAATGTATAAAACTAAATCGTAATCTCTGAAATTGGCAAAAATAGTACTTCATGAGCACATCGAGCACGATTCATTGCTGTACTATAAAGTGTATTTTCATACATTTTGTCTGACCTCAATTAAGGTGGTGTTTCTGTGTGATGTAGCACTTTTCACTTGGCATATCAGGGTCCCACCACCACTCATTGGCCCTTGTTTACCACTGTATTCCAAATGAATTCTTTTAATAATCTGAGGTATAATTTGGCTGTGTGTAATTAATGATTAAGACTTAAACAAGAGTTTGAGAGCAAACATCTGCTAAACACATGCAGTAACATTTAAATAGTTCTGATAGTTACTAAAGAATGCTACTTCTACAAGAAATGATTGTATATATTTAACAGGTAACTGAATTAGAGGTGCAGCAGAGCAATAGGAAAGAGTTCTTTAATCCACACATTTTAGAAAAGCTTGACAAGCTAAAGCAAGAGCAGCCAGTGTGTTGAAGTTATTAACAAATGAATACATATTTTCCATTAGTTTTCTTGGTACTATCACAAGCCCAAATTGGAAGACATTGCGACTGCATGGAAAAGAAAAAAAATATCCACAGTGATGAAGAATGAACCCAAGATATGTGGTTCACTTAAAGTATTACAAACCTGGGTTACATGCTAGAGCATACATGCATCTAAATTAGTGCTGCAACAAACGGTTATTTGGATCATCCCTGAATCTGATGGGGTTTCGACACGATTAATCGGATTTACGGCGGATTTTTTAAAATGGGAAACAAATTTTCTCTCCTTCCATCACTTTATTTAACAACAGAACATTATTTGAAAACTTAAAATACTTGAAAATCAACAAATTGTCAAATGTCCCTTGGCTGTTGAAATATAAAATAATAAAGAACAAAAATAATTATTTCAAATGGCATTGCTTTATCAAAGTGCTGAGTTGCCATAAAACAACATTGAAACATATAAATGTTGTAAAATATATGGTGAAAAAAGAGGTATTTTTGTTGCTGTAAAGAGGTATTTTTTTGTTGGAACCATAAAACCTAAATCAAAAACTGTAGCCTGACTCATTATATGTGCAACATTCTCTGTATAACTTGTAAACTATGTGGTCATTTCACAATGACACATGACTCGTGCCTCTTTCTCTAAAATTGTATTGTAGCATTATTAGTTATTATTACTATTATTATTGTTGCTATTACTATTAATATATATAAATAAAAATAAATTTAAAAATATTATAATTTGTTATACATTTGACTCTTTTACGACAACAAACGCTGAGCCATTAATTATTATAGAGGGTTTTCAATCATGTGACCGATTTGCTGCAGGACAGGTGCTGTCTCCATTCTGGATTACAAGGAGGCTGGCGCGTGATAGAAAAATGGAGAGAATGTACGGTTATTACGATGCTTTGAATCCTCGAGATAAAGATAATTATCGTGATAGATGTGTAGCAGTTGGTTCACTGGATCTGTATCTTGTACCAGATAGTGAATTTAGTGGTGATGTAACAAACTGGCTGACAGTGTCACACTGCAATATTGTGAACTACAACCCCTGGCAATAATTATGGAATCACCGGCGTTGGAGGATGTTCATTCAGTTGTTTAATTTTGTAGAAAAAAAGCAGATCACAGACATGACACAAAACTAAAGTAATTTCAAATGGCAACTTTCTGGCTTTAAGAAACACTATAAGAAATCAGGAAAAATAATTGTGGCACTCAGTAACGGTTACTTTTTTTAGACCAAGCAGAGGGAAAAAAATATGGACTCACTCAATTCTGAGGAATAAATTATGGAATCACCCTGTAAATTTTCATCCCCAAAACTAACACCTGCATCAAATCAGATCTGCTCGTTAGTCTGCATCTAAAAAGGAGTGATCACACCTTGGCGAGCTGTTGCACCAAGTGGACTGACATGAATCATGGCTCCAACATGAGAGATGTCAAGTGAAACAAAGGAGAGGATTATCAAACTCTTAAAAGAGGGTAAGTTATTGTTGTGTTGCTAAAGATGTTGGTTGTTCACAGTCAGCTGTGTCTAAACTCTGGACCAAATACAAACAACATGGGAAGGTTGTTAAAGGCAAACATGCTGGTAGACCAAGGAAGACATCAAAGCGTCAAGACAGAAAACTTAAAGCAATATGTCTGAAAAATCGAAAATGCACAACAAAACAAATGACGAACGAAGGGGAGGAAACGAGTCAACGTCTAGTAAGTAAGTAAGGTTTATTTATATAGCAGCTTTCACGATAGAAATCACAAAGTGCTTCACATAACAAAGAAATTAAAAGCAGCAGAAACATAGAACCATAAAACTAGGTAAAAGCCAACCTATACGAAAGGGTCTTTAGCTTCACTTTAAATGTTTCAACAGAGTACACGGAGCGTAGGTCCAAAGGCAGTGCATTCCACATTTTAGGTGCCACCACCTCGAAAGCACAGTCTCCCCTGGTCTTCAGTCTTGTCCTAGGCACAACCAATAGGTCCAGGTCCGAAGACCTCAGAGACCTGCTTGTCACATATGGATGTAATAGCTCGGTGATATAAGATGGCATTTGACCATGCAGAGCTCTAAAAGTCAGTACTAGAATTTTAAATTGGAGTCTGAAATGGATGGGAGCCAGTGCAAGGAGGAGAGGATTGGGGTTATATGTGACCTCTTTGATGACCTCGTCAGCAACCTTGCAGCCGCATTGTGAACCGTTTGTAAGTGGTCCAAAGAGGACTTGCTAAGGCTAAAAATAGTGAGTTACAGTAATCCAGACGTGACGACACAAATGCATGAATGATCATCTCCAACTCCGCCCGAGACACAATGCTGCGCAGATGGGCAATATTACGCAAATGTAAAAAACGACTGTGAAAGGTGGGTAACATATGCGTCAAAATTGAGGGAATGATCGAACGTAACACCCAAGTTCCTCACTGCTGAGCGAACAAAAGGGGCCAGAGAACCAAGGTTCCCAACCACAGTGGGAACAAACTCGTCAGGGGCACAAACAAGGACCTCAGTTTTTGCTATATTTAAAGACAAATAGTTGGCCGCCATCCAGCCACCAATAACCTCAACACAGCTCTGAAGAGCAAATACCCTAGAGACCGTTTGAGGAGTGAATGAAATATACAGCTGGATGTCATCTGCATAACAGTGGTAGGAGACATCTTTAAAACTGCTCAAGACATGACCAAGTGGGAGCAAATATAGAGCAAACAATATAGGTCCCAGAACAGAACCTTGAGGCACACCACAGGATAGCATGGCAGAGGACATAAATTTACCAGTAGCAACAGCGAAAGTCCTGTGTGAATAAAAACCAGTTCAGAGCAGACCCAGAAATACCCACCCAAGTCCTTAGTCTCTCAACTAAAACTCCATGATCCACCGTGTCAAAAGCTGCAGAGAGATCTAAAAGAACAAGTGCAGAATATTCACCTGCATCTCTGCGCATTAAAATATTGTTTGAAACTCTGAGAAGGGCAGTTTCTGTAGAGTGCAAGTGACGGAACCCAGACTGGAATTGATCAAGAATATTATGTTCAGCTAAAACCTCATTAAGCTGTTTGGCCACCACTTTCTCTAAGACTTTGGAAATAAAAGGCAACTTTGAAATTGGTCTAAAATTTTGAAGGAGTGAAGGATCAGCATTAGAGTTTTTTAAAAGAGGGTGAATAATTGCCTGTTTAAAATACTGAGGGACATAGCCGGAAAGCAGTGATCTATTTATTATCAATAAAACAACCGGGCCAATAGAATGGAAGACCTTTTTAAAGAAGGAGGTAGGGACGATATTAAGTGGGCAGGAGGAAGGTTTCAATCTGTCAACCAGACCAATGAACTCTTTCAGTGATATAGGTTTAAAACTATCCAGAACTGATGGCCGGGTAAGATAGGGGACAGGAGAAGAAAGAGAGGGATTAATATTTGCCCTGATATCACGAATTTTACTGATTAAAAAAGGACAAAAAATTGCCACAGTCTTCATTTGACTGAATGATGGCAGCAGGAGATGCAGGTGTAACAATGTCTCTGATTGTGTCAAACTAAATTTTTGGATTCCGTCGGCTGTTAGAAATTAAAGTGAAAAAATAAGCAGCCCTCGCATCTTTCACCATATTATTAAAAGAGATTAAAAGCTCCTTTAAATAAAGGAGGTGGACCTGGAGCTTTGTAGATTTCCACAACCGCTCCACTTTCCGACATGATCTCTTAACACTGCGAATACTGTCATTCATCCAGGGGGAGGAGTTATTCAGAGGGGCGTGTCTGGTTTTAAAAGGAGCCACTCTGTCCAAAAATGTCTGTGACCGAACCGTAAGAAAACACCTAAAGGAAATGGGATTTACATACAGAAAAGCTAAACGAAAGCCATCATTAACACCTAAACAGAAAAAAACAAGGTTACAGTGGGCTAAAGAAAAACAATCGTGGACTGTGGATGACTGGATGAAAGTCATATTCAGTGATGAATCTCGAATCTGCATTGGGCAAGGTGATGATGCTGGAACTTTTGTTTGGTGCCATTCCAATGAGATTTATAAAGATGACTGCCTGAAGAGAACATGTAAATTTCCACAGTCATTGATGATATGGGGCTGAATGTCAGGTAAAGGCACTGGGGAGATGGCTGTCATTACATCATCAAATGCACAAGTTTACGTTGATATTTTGGACACTTTTCTTATCCCATCAATTGAAAGGATGTTTGAAATCATTTTTCAAGATGATAATGCATCTTGCCATAGAGCAAAAACTGTGAAAACATTCCTTGCAAAGAGACACATAGGGTGCAAATAGTCCGGATCATAATCCGTTGAAAATCTTTGGTGGAAGTTGAAGAAAATGGTCCATGACAAGGCTCCAACCTGCAAAGCTGATCTGGCAACAGCAATCAGAGAAAGTTGGAGCCAGATTGATGAAGAGTACTGTTTGTCACTCATTAAGTCCATGTCTCAGAGACTGCAAGCTGTTATAAAAGCCAGAGGTGGTGCAACAAAATACTAGTGATGTGTTGGAGCGTTCTGTGATCTGCTTTTTTCCTATAAAATTAAACAACTGAATGAACATCCTCCGAGGCCGGTGAGTCCATAGTTTTTGCCAGGGGTTGTAGGAAGCTGCCGACCAGGTCAGCCTCGCCAGCCTCCTGCAGAGCATCACAGCGGAGCTCTGAAAGCGGAGGTTGTCTTGAAGTCCTGAGCGATTTCTCTCACCAGACGCTAGAAGGGCAGCATGCGGATCAGCAGCTCGGTGCTCGAGGACCACAATGTGTTATCCTCGGCAGTACTTTTATGTATTCTTGTATAATTTTATTGCCGAATAAAATAAAATTCTGGGAGCGGATTTCTGGTAGCGACGGATCTCTCTCAGCGCCACGGTGGCGTGAGGCTTCTTCACACTGACGTTGAAGCCTCTGCAGTTGTTCGCCAAATGCACGTAGCATATCACAGCAGCCGCCACGTCATAATCCAGAATGGCCGCGGGACACAAAATGACGTGACCGATACGTCACATGAAAACCCTCTATACAGAAAACAAATGCACAAACATGCTGAAATGCCAGCAGCTTAATGCTAACTTTAACATTGAAAACGCCATAGACATGCTAACATATTAGCATCGGCGTTAGCATAAAATACATCTATCAACTGTTTCAGAAGACCATAACAGGTCAGTTTAACATAAAAAAGGTAAATATTCCTCACAGACATATGCCCTTTAGGGTTTTAGTGGGGAAAAATTAAGATAAAGCAAAATAAAACAAATGAAACCAACGAAGCAGCAGCTCGAAGCACTCCTTCATTGGTTCAAGATTCGAAGCAAAGCTCGGTTGATTATATGGAAGAAACGGTAAAACAAAGTTATTTAGCAACTAATCGATGACTAAATTAGTTGACAACTATTTTAATAATCGATTTTAATCAATTAACTCGATTAGTTGTTTCAGCTCTAATCTAAATAAAAGTAAGTTGCCCCTAAGGGCACGAGATGCAACTGTAAGTTGATATATAGAGTTTTCACTGATGTCAGAATTTTGCACGTGACTAGCTGTTTTGGCCATCTTGAAGGCATCAGCGAGTAAGCAAAGATGGTGGAAGTACACGCACCCTCTGATGGCGAATGTTTGCGACAACATGGAAAAACTTTGTGAGACAGCTGTAAGATATAGACACGGACTCAGTAGTGAAGCACGCTCACTCTACAAGATGAAGATGAAATAAATTTTTGGTGAAACTCCATATGAAATTCCATCATTTGCATGGTTGGAGACTGCGAGTTCACTTCCTACATGAACATCATGAATTATTTATTTTTGTCTAGCCCTGACACCTTAGAGGACTTCGAAAAAAACTACAAAAGCTTGGATGTCTATAACCAGTTTGTGGCTGGGTGCAAGAAAAAATTTCAAGGGCCATGGAGGACAAATAAAAAAGTAACGCTGTCGGTACATCCATAACACACAGATTCTTTGTTGTTCTCCCACATTAATGTGTCCTGCTGCCCTGCCACACTTTTACCAAGTTTGGGTTTAACAATCGTTAATTAACAGCCTCATGTAGTGCCAACAGACTTAAAACTGTTTAAAAATGTTTGATTCATGAAGATTTTCATCCAGATTTTAATTTTCAGTGGACAGACTTAAAAATGAAATGGTCTTGGATCCAATAAGATAAGATTAAAGAGGTCATATTATGCAAAATAACCTTTTACATACTCGCAGAGTTTTTCACAAGCTACGCACTGATTCCTTATCACTTTCAGCAATCTGTAATGCATGTCCGTCTCTCTGGCCACTTGTGGCAACTGACAATGTGACTAATTAGCCATGATAGCGTTAAAACGCAAAGAATATAGGTTGGTAAACAAAAGGGTTAGTGGAGCGGAATAATCAATATGTCCTATATGGTCGACTGTTGGGTTCGTGGTTTGATGTGAAAACGTTTAGCCCTTAATCCATATTAAAACGCCAGTAGGATTTATAATGAAAACAGTGATATTCATTTCTATAGCGCTCTATATTAATTCTGAAAAATAAAACATCAAAAGTATGACAGAATACTCAGAAATTAGTGAAAATTTAGTACCCAGGTCTTTAGGTATACAATATTCTTCACGCAAAAGTTTAAATGTCAGACTTTAGTGGTTTTTGAGTTCAAGGACATGGAAAGTTTTGCCTGCCGGATGGACAGAAGGACAGCAATTTCCCTTAACAATCACAACTTGTAGTTGTGAAATTTATACACCAATGCAAAGCACATATCGATACAGTGATAATGTATTGAGTGTCAGATGTCCAATGATACATATTGTAGTAAGCTTGGAGGCCTAATGGTGGAGTTACACTTTTTTTTTTTTTTTTTTTTATTGTGCAAAGAAGCTGACTGGCTGAAGAGCACTGTGTTTTGGAATCACCCGTCTGTGTTGTCAGGCAGTTTTTTTTGTTTGTTTTGTTTTTTTGTTTGTTTTTAAGACTTGGCTGACTGAAGTGCTCTCAGCACTGCCAAGTTCATTGATATCCTGATCTCTTCAGCGTATTCCTCAGCTAACAGAACACTGTTCTTTTCCTAACTGGAAACCGCTGTTGTAGATTGTGGGCAGTGCACATAAACAACCAGGCTTTCAAATCTTAGGATGTTATTGTTATTATCATCTTTGTGTGTGCGTGCATGCTCACACACACACAGATTATCAATTATTATCAAAGGTTGTCATGCACATCAGTTTTGTTTTATGATTTTATGATTTTAATATAAACAAACTAAATAGCCAGCTACCAGTTACTGAGTTGATGAGTAGAAACTTGTAAGTTTTAAAAATAATGTAAGTCAGTCATTTGTGACAGAAATATAGCATGTTTTGTTTCAGGCGTATGTAAGGAATTTACTCTTCTGTTCTATATTTTGTATAAGTTGATTTTCTTTGGGTTTTGAGCTGTTGCTCAGGAAATAAGGCTAATTTAGATACGCTGTCTGGTTTTTGGGAAGTTTAATGGGCATTTTCCCAAACATTTAAAAAAAATTTAAATTTATGTTGAATTATCATAAGGTTCAAACCCCACCCCTGCCATATTTCTCCATGTAATGTGGCGTTGCGTCAGGAAGGGCATCTGGTGCAAAACCTGTGCCAATTCAACATGCAGCTCCACCTTAGATTTGCTGTGGCGACCCCAAGTGCAAACAAGGGAGCAGCCAAAGGTGCTTAATCATAGCGATGCCCCAATCCAATAGAAGTGATCAGAATAAGGATTGAGGGTTGTTTTTTTTTGTTGTTTTTTTTGGTTTGTTTGTTTTTGACTGAATCAGTATTGTGTAACTTCAACCTGATTGACTAAATCAGAGCACGTTTCCTTTTGCTTTCTTTCAAATGTATGGTGCCAGTAGAGCGAGCAGGCATTGCTGCTCTGCTGAGTCTACTATAGAGCTGCGGGGCATTATTCGGGCAGCTTCAAACCAGATTTTAGATGGATATGGACGTTCCGGACAAAAGCGCCAAATTTTCCCCACATACTACTTATTGCCCTAGCTTTCTATTATTGGTAGGCACCACTTCCTTTGGATATATTATGGTAGTCATCTTGGATCTTTAAGATTTCCACCATCCAAAAAACTGACTGCCAATATCTTGGGTTAGGACCGCTTAAGATCGCAGTCTTGGTTGGTGTCTACATTTTGGGGGGGCAAGGAATACAATTACACCATTTAGAAAAGGATCAGATAGTTTTTTATGAGCATAAAAAAGAAAACCTTCACATAATCTGAAAAAAGTCACGTATATACTCTTAAAGTACTGTAGTTAGGGAATATACTGCATAAACTCTTAAGAATCATGTGTGACAATATATTATCACACCCCGCTGCTTATGTACTTTATGCTTGTCTTACTTCTCACAGTGACTGCAGAGTATGGTGCACTTCCTTTGGGCCTTTCTGCATGAGCACCTCACTCTTCTTGACTCTTGCAACTACATTTGACTAGTTCACTGGAGGCTGTGGAGGCCATAGGTAATATGGTCCACACAGGAAGCTATGAGTGGCTATTCTTCTGATTCCGAACGTCTGGGCTCAGTGCTAGTTGTTCACTCTGCTCACTGGTGGTCCACATTTCACTCTGATATACAACTTGCTTTGAATGCTCCAAAAGTGCATCCTGGGTTGTGGGAAGTGTCTCCATTGTCCTTCTAGAAAAACAGCTGCTTTCTGTCTTCATCCACATGTTCCAGCTCACAGGTTTTATCATATAGAATAACATTGAAGTGCTTCAACAGCTAGAAATGTTGTGCATTAGGCATGTGGAGATTAATCGATACTAATCGGTATATAGATACAAACGTGCGCAATGCGAGTGCATCGATTCAGTTGATGGGTTGAAGCGCGATGGATCGCTCACTGGCTGCCCTTTATTGTCCCCCCCCCCCTTCTCTTTTTGATGCACACTGAATGCACCACGGACAGAAAGCCTATTTCTACCACAATTTAATTTAATTAGCTTATAATGCGCCAAATCACAGCAAAAGCCGTCTCAAGGTGCCTTACATTAAACAATTTAACATAAAATTTAAATAAATAATTAAAAATGAATAAAAAAAAATTCAAATACATAATTAAAAACAGAAGTAAAAGAATGAAACAGATAAAAAAAAAAACTATGCATAAGAAAGAGAATAAAAATAGGTTTTCAGTCTTGACTTAAAAATGTCCACGGACCTCGACTGCCTCACAGTTGCAGGAAGACTGTTCCACAAGGTTGGTGCATGATACGAAAAGGCTCTTTGACCCACTGACGACTTCTTCACCCTGGGAACACAGAGAAGTCCCGCATCCTGCGACCGCAAAGCCCGGGCCGGCACGTAAAGTTCCATCAGATCAGCCAGATAAGATGGCGCCAGTCCATGAACACCCTTATAAGTCAATAACAAAACCTTAAAATCTGCTCTCACAGAGACAGGGAGCCAGTGCAAAGATGCCAGAATGGACCTTCAGACCTTCTACATGTCAGACGTCTGGCGGCAGCGTTCTGAACCAAATGAAGACCCCTGATGCTGGACTGTGGTAACCTTGAAAATAGAACATTACAATAATCTAGTCTAGAAGAAACAAAAGCATGAATCAGGGTCACAACAAAAATGTTGACGTCAATAGCCTTTTTGGTTAACGATTCCCTTATCGGTCCTTCAGTTTGGGACACTGGAGCGGCCATTGTTTTTGAGCGTGTTTATCGAAATGATCATTTCTCCACATTGATTGCAGACTGCAGCGGGTCTGCCTCAAGCAATGAAGCAGCGCTTTGACCCGCTGTTTGCTGGTTCTCTGCTTCGCTTCCAATGGCAGGTCAGCATTGTCTTCATTAACCCCTCTCAAAGCCATTTAAAGATATGAATTGTGAGTCAGCTTTGTGTGGATTAAAGTCACGGACTGGGACTCTTCTTGCGGGCAAGAAATGAGAATCGTCCTCCGTTCCACACTGGAGTACACAATGGTTCTCTGGCATGAGAACTGGTGTTGTACGAAATTCAGTTCCCCTGAAATAATAATAATAATAATCTCTGTTTTGTGGGACTAAGCTTGCAGCTCCAAAGAGCCATGCAGATTCCGGTCAGAATTAATCACTTCAGAGTGATTTGCCATTTTAAATCAAATCACAGTTCTTTCCAAATGTTATAATAAACAGTAAACTACAACAGACTAAAAACATTTTTTTTTCTCCCAAAATGAGATGTCCTCCGTTTTTTTTAATGAATTACATCCTGACATGCAGCACAGCTAGCTGAAGAGCTCCACTTAGTCTGTGGAGTTACATTTGTGCCATTGATATCTGAAAGGAAATGCTTTTTACAAAAACTACAGATGTTGTTTATTTCTATTTATGTCCAGAGATCAAGGATCCAGTGACCAGTTTCATATTTATTTACTTAAGACTCAATTAAATGTTGACGTAGAAAACCTGGAAAGCCTACTTTTAGTACACAGAAAATATTGATAAGGGAATCGATAAAGAATCGTATCGATAAGCGAAATCGATAATGGCATCGATATTGATTTTAAAATCTTATCAATACCCATCCCTAATCGTATCGCGTCCCATTGCATTGAGTAATTGAATCACCATTAGATACAAATCGCATCGGGAACAGGGGTGAATTGTGTCGTATCGCTGGCAGTGTATTGAGGTGCGTATCGAATCGTTGTCAGTGAGATTCACATGCCTGTTGTGCATCAATCTCAGCTTCTGTGTAAGGATGAAGTGCCATGTAAGTGAAAGCACGTCACATCTTCATAGCAACTCCATGCCTCCCATGCAGACTTTGCCATATCCTGTAAAACTGTGGAAGACAGGGAGCACAAGGGATTTGTCCCTACCCAAGTCTTCATTGATATTATTGATGTGATGATATGTAAAATTCTTTCCTGCACCAAAGGCAACCCAAATGCTCACATCTGGGCACAAGGTGGAACTTGCCAGTGAGGATCACCACAACATCCGTGTTGACGTTGCATGCCAGACAGCTGGTACAGCCATTCAGAAGGGCATGTATGTGGTCAAGCAGCTTCGTGTCTGGTTCTGTGTGATCACATTGTGCCTTGGATCGATTGGTTCCCCAAAGAAGAACTGTGGTACTAGAAGTGATAATTTCCTTGTCTATGGGGCAGTCCACAGTGACAGACTTGTTGGAAAGGAATGCTAATTTCCTGTTTGTTGATCAGGTCACACAAAGAGGTGGCCGTTTCCTAGCAGCTTGTTCTTACCTGCAACCTTTCTCCGAACACCCTTTCCTGGCTTTTCTGTAGTGGCTTCTTTGATGCTCCTGGGGATGTATGTGTCCTATACTGTATCAGTTCTTTCAGAGTTTTCTAGTTGTTTATGCTTGGAACAAAGACCTGATTAGCATAATCGCCAAATGTCACATCTCTTGCTGCCCATTTATCAGAATTTCTTATGATGTAATTAATCTTTTTATTTTATTTTTGAGGAAATAACCATCTCATGCTTTCCTAAATCATAGTGTTGTGCTCATTGACCCTGAAGATGTATGCTTTTACACCAAGATTGTGATCCTAAGTGGCCTAGAAGCTAAGTTATTGGTAGATAGAGGTTTTTACATAGCAGAAATCTTGAAGTTCCAAGATGGCCACCATAATTCACCTGGAGGAAGTGGTGCCTATCAAAAATAGAAAGCTCAGGCAATGGGTAGCAGCTGGAGCAAAAAATGGTGCTTTTGTCTGGAGCATCCACATCAGTTTGCTGTTGCCTGACTGCATGCTTTAAAAGTACATTAACACTATCATTTGCTGTAAATATGCAACAAGTCTGTTTTATTCACACAGATTATCAACGGTGCATTGCTTTTCCTCTGACCACTTTTGTAGTCCTTTAAGACATTTTGTGCAAATAATAATGCCAAATACAAATTTTCAACAGTGGAAATATTGTTGTATCAATATTACACTGTGTCTTATTTTTATGACTACAGTTCAGTACTACTAACTGGAATTGACGGGCCTATGAAAGAAATCTGAAATCTGTTCATTAAAAAAAAAAACCTCAAGGAAGAATTAGGATTTAATATTTTTTTTGTTTTGTTCCCCCAGTACATTAGCTGCTGAATTTAAGCATGTACATTGGATTGACTTTCATGTCTTTTAAAGTGTAGGTGACACACAAAAAATGTTGATTAAAAAAAAAAAAAATCCTGAACAATAAAAGTTAAGTGCGCAGGTGAAGGATAAACAACAGCTGTCTGAAGCCTGCGCTCTATTTCAGCTCTCAGCTGCGGCAATATTGTTGCTACGTCATCACCAGAACGGGATCTGCTGATTCAAGCGCAAATCAATTGCAAACACAGCAGAGGTCGAGCTGCTTTTGGACGATTTGTTTTCTTTCTTTCTGTTGTGGAGCTTTTTTATTAAGTCCAGTCTGAAGGTGATTTTGAAGCAGCTGTGGGGGACACGGCCCTATTGTTTTGAGCCTTATTTAGACCACAATAAGGGAGACTAAACCTTGGAGGAAGACCTTCAGTCTGAACACAGTGACTATATTGGCAGAGGTCAGAACACAGAATGGTGATTATAACATAAATAAATAAATAATGCAGGCGATTTCGGCATGCAGGTAATAAACTTTTTTTTCCAGCTCTGTGGTCATAATCGACTGATTAAAATTTTTTTTTCAAAAGTTTGTTTTAACTATCCTTGACATCAGGAAAAAAGGGAAGTGTGGATTTATTTGTTTTTTTTTTCTTTCTTAGAAACAGGTACATACATTTCAAATCTGAAAAATAGCACGAGGGACTGAAAATATCAGCTATTTTTAAAATAAATCTTGTTTCCTTCTTGAATACAGTTAGTGTACTGTATGTTCGTAGCATGATCAACATGCTATTATTAAATATTAAAACCATTCACACAAGGGGTAAGTAATATAGTCTTACCTGTCCATTTTAGTGAGATCATCTAAACAAACTGATGAAAACTTTTCCACCTTTACAGAACGACATCTGAAAATAATTTAATTGCTTATGTCCTGGCTGAAGAAAAGTCCATTTGCTACACAGCAGTTTGGTGCCAGGTTACAGCGCCGGCTGTAATCTGCTAATTGCGGTTGATGGATTGAGTCTCTGCTGTGGACAAATCCTCCTCTTGTTCCACCGTGAGCCACTTTGCACTACAATTTGAAAGACTCCCAATCTCTCATCTGCTGATAATGTGTCAGTCTGCATGCGACAAAATTATCCTATGATGCACAAAACAATAAAATCATATAATGTGAAAATACTCAGTTTTGCCTCCATGTCGAGTGGAGAAGCCGCAGACACAGTGTGTGCACGCTCTTCAATGTAAGTGTTCCACCTGCCAATCAAAAGGATTCTGCCAGCGAGAATGAACCATGCTGACACTGAATACACCATGCAGCTCCGACCCGAACCACTCGGTTTAAACGGGGCTGTCAGTAGCCTGTAAAAATCCTTAAATTAAAGGGGCTATTAAGATGATGGTTCCGGCACTGATGCCACTTCCTCCTTCTTCTCCAATGTCAGGAATCGCCCGTACGTTCCTGGTTTTTAGTGCCACACAGTTCAAAATCCAAATATTATCTTTTCAGTAACTGTGCACCAGGAAAGGATGAATTTCAAGCTGTTGTTTAATTTTAGTCTTAAATACTCAAAACAAAAACCCATTACATATAGTGTCACCTACACTTTAAGGCCAAATCACATTCTGATGGATATAGCAAAAGGATTAGTTGCATATTAAAATTTTTTGTCCATTGGCAAGTTTGTCAGTCTTGTGGACTTGTGATGCTAATGGGCAGATGATGTCGCATTTCCACGGAGTTCTGTGCAGAGCACAAGTATTTTCCTGGTTTACGAACAAATATGCTACATTTGAGCAGAGTTTGGCACTCTGAAAGCATGACATCATGTTTCCCACTTGAACAGCTCTGCTTTGTCACCGTTCTGAGAGAGGGAGAGAGCCAGAGAGGGGGAGAGCAAGAGCTAGGTAGAGAGGGAGAGACCGAGAGAGACGGACTGCGCTGTGTATTTCTTGAAGACATGGAGCTGCAGTTAGTGTGTTGGCCCTTTCTCTGCTTGCTGGATTTTGACCCATCAGAATGACAGAATGAACCATTGGACACCCGCAGGAAAAATAAATGACATGCAGAGGACAAAATGGAAAACAAATGTGAAAATAGCGTAAAAGTTTTCTGCCTGATCTCAAAGTTTTGAACATGCACAATACTTTCTGACAAACATGGCGGATATCTGCTGAAAAGGAGCGCATTTTGCGGATGACAAAAGGAATTTAGTTGGTCAGAAATGAACGCGAATGTATAGAAACAATTCATACGTTTCGTTGATCCATCACAGTGACTGGAGCTTTGCAGTCTTCGATGTGCATGTGCAGTATTGAGGAAAACACAAGTATCAGATCGGGACTCTGTATCGCAATATTAAATGACTTGGAGTGGAGGTTAAAAAACCTGATTAGGACACCCCTGCAGTTCAATAGTTAAACATTGTGTTATGTGCTTAATTCTCGATTACATGCTTACAGGTCGACTTATTGAAGTAGCAATAACATTTTTACTATGTTGATTGTTTGTGTTGTTATACCTATTTTATTCTTCTAGTGGGCTACACTTCGGATAGAGCGAGGTGCAAAAGAAAAGAATCAACAGTTATATAAACCGTACTCCAATGGTAAGATGTGTTGGAGATGTATTTTCCTAAATGTGTGCATGTTAAGGGCATGTATTTGTTAAACCAGAGTATTGCTGATAAATTCTCTCTGGGCGTCTTCAGCTATCATTGCAAAGGAGCCTACCTCCTTGGAGGAAGAGATCAAAGAGATTCGACGTAGTGGCAGTAACAGAGACCTGACCTCTGCACCTGAGTTTGAAATGTCAGACATCTTCTATTTTGCTCGGCGGGGAGTGGAGAGTATCATGGACGATGAAGTGACCAAGCGATTCTCTGCTGAGGAGCTGGAATCCTGGAATCTGTTGACACGCAGCAACTATAACTTCCACTATATCAGCTTGAGGTTGACTGTATTGTGGGGACTGGGCCTTCTGATTCGCTATGGCATCCTGCTCCCTCTCAGGTAACCTTCATGTTGGTAGTATTTGGATACTAGTAAGTAATTCTTACCATGCAAAATCTTTTGTACTAAATCCATTGCCTAAGGATATCATTGGGTGACGTGGCTTGGCACACTGGTTGAATTGTCCCTGAGCAAGGAAAATTGAAAGTAGTTGGAGGTATGTGACTGTCACTTTGGATGTGTGCAAAATGTGCAAATTTAGCTTGTTCTACAGAGACTAAACCATTAAAATACCAAAATTAGTGTTTATTCATAAATACTAGAATAGAATATGTTAAAAATTTTGTTTGTTTGGCAATGCTGATCTCTTTGCAAGAGAACAATGGTCCAAGTCTTAAGGTCCTCGTACTTATTGTACTGTTATGAGACTTTAACACTAACAAGTGATGTAAGGTGATGACTAGATGTCTGTGGAACAATGTCTCTTCAGAGGATCCTTGGGGTTGGAATGTCATTATATCAAATGAGCAGCAACTTGGAGATACTAAAATAAGGAGTATTGCACCAGATACAGTCTCAGGGTATTTTATAGGTTATAGCTGTGTACATTTGAAAACATACAACTTGATACCTGTTTTTAGTTATGTTTTGTTCAGATTGTTTTGCAATGCATGATGTTCTAGGACATCTGATGTTATCAAACCTCTTACTGGAAATGTTGCAGAACCATTTGAAGTCCCAAAGTTGTCTCTTTTGTGTTCTAAAATGCTTGGATAGAAATTTGCTTTAATTAACCACAAAAGCCATATCGTGAAATGCCTTCTTTATGATACTATGGATGGTATTTGATAACATAGTTTAATATGTTTGTATTGGAGGGTGTTTGCAGTGTATATCTACACTCAGCAAAAATATAAACGCAACACTTTTGGTTTTGCTCCCATTTTGTATGAGATGAACTCAAAGATCTAAAACTTTTTCCACATACACAATATCACCATTTCCCTCAAATATTGTTCACAAACCAGTCTAAATCTGTGATAGTGAGCACTTCTCCTTTGCTGAGATAATCCATCCCACCTCACAGGTGTTTCATACCAAGATGCTGATTAGACACCATGATTAGTGCACAGGCATGCCTTAGACTGCCCACAATAAAAGGCCACTCTGAAAGGTGCAGTTTTGTTTTATTGGGGAGGGGGATACCAGTCAGTATCTGGTGTGACCACCATTTGCCTCATGCAGTGCAACACATCTCCTTCGCATAGAGTTGATCAGGTTGTCAATTGTGACCTGTGGAATGTTGGTCCACGCCTCTTCAATGGCTGTGCGAAGTTGCTGGATATTGGCAGGAACTGGTACACGCTGTCATATATGCCGGTCCAGAGCATCCCAAACATGCTCAATGGGTGACATGTCCGGTGAGTATGCCGGCCATGCAAGAACTGGGACATTTTCAGCTTCCAAGAATTGTGTACAGATCCTTGCAACATGGGGCCATGCATTATCCTGCTGCAACATGAGGTGATGTTCTTGGATGTATGGCACAACAATGGGCCTCAGGATCTCGTCACGGTATCTCTGTGCATTCAAAATGCCATCAATAAAATGCACCTGTGTTCTTCGTCCATAACAGACGCCTGCCCATACCATAACCCCACCGCCACCATGGGCCACTCGATCCACAACATTGACATCAGAAAACCGCTCACCCACACAACGCCACACACGCTGTCTGCCATCTGCCCTGGACAGTGTGAACCGGGATTCATCCGTGAAGAGAACCCCTCTCCAACGTGCCAAACGCCAGCGAATGTGAGCATTTGCCCACTCAAGTCGGTTACGACGACGAACTGGAGTCAGGTCGAGACCCCGATGAGGATGACAAGCATGCAGATGAGCTTCCCTGAGACGGTTTCTGACAGTTTGTGCAGAAATTCTTTGGTTATGCAAACCGATTGTTTCAGCAGCTGTCCGAGTGGCTGGTCTCAGACGATCTTGGAGGTGAACATGCTGGATGTGGAGGTCCTGGGCTGGTGTGGTTACACGTGGTCTTCGGTTGTGAGGCTGGTTGGATGTACTGCCAAATTCTCTGAAACGCCTTTGGAGACGGCTTATGGTAGAGAAATGAACATTCAATACACGAGCAACAGCTCTGGTTGACATTCCTACTGTCAGCATGCCAATTGCACGCTCCCTCAAATCTTGCAACATCTGTGGCATTGTGCTGTGTGATAAAACTGCATCATGGTGTCTAATCAGCATCTTGATATGGCACACCTGTGAGGTGGGATGGATTATCTCAGCAAAGGAGAAGTGCTCACTATCACAGATTTAGACTGGTTTGTGAACAATATTTGAGGGAAATGGTGATATTGTGTATGTGGAAAAAGTTTTAGATCTTTGAGTTCATCTCATACAAAATGGGAGCAAAACCAAAAGTGTTGCGTTTATATTTTTGTTGAGTGTATAAAAATGGTCAAGTAATGCACAGATGAAAATGATGAACCTTGTGTTTTATCTGGCTGTGTATAATTATTATTTTGTAGATATTAATGTCAAGTAATTAAAAACAGTAAGGCATTGTTTGTCTTTAGGATACAAATAAAAGTTACATCATTCAGCAAAATTTGTTATCATGACAGGCCTATTTCCTACATGCCATTTGTATAGTCTGCAACGATCAGCCAGAATCTTACCAAAGCACATTTTGTATAGCCGTCTGTTACTTACGTAGACTGACTGATTTGTTGTACTGAAATGGCATGAATTCACTTTTTTTATATAGCTTTTTAATGTAACTGATAAAAAATTTTAGATTCATGGGCCTTGGATACTATGGCATCAAAAGCTGCCAAATATTTGTCTGGAAAAAAAAATTGTTTGAGGTGAGTACTAAAAGGACAGCCTGATTATGTCTGGCTTCTATCACTTGCACTGTGAGGTGAGCGTCAGCTTTGACACACTCGTCCTTCCCCTTGCTCGGGTCATAAGCCATGGTCTGAACTTCTTTTAGTGACTCTTATGTTGGGTAAACATGCTAAAACTGCATTTCCCATAATGCATTTGTGGTTCCCCTGTGAATCACAACAGTTTTGTCATGCCTTGAAAACAGTGACAGCCCTCCTGTTGTACCAATGGTCCTCTGGCACTTGCATGGTTCAACTTTGCATTAAAGGTGTAACTTAAATTAAAGAATTCTTCCACTTCACACTGAAAATCTGTACGTGCCCAATTTAGACAACATAAGCGAGTACCCTGTCATCTGAACAGGTTTTCTACTTATCTCAGATAATCAGACAGCCATTAATATTGAACCTTGCAAGGCTGTCCCATTGTGTCATGGCTGCAGCAAAGTACAGCACCAGCGCAGAGTTTCTCCACATCCCCCCTCCCCCCAAGAATCAAAAGAAGAACCAATTGCTGTAGGAGTGACACAGCTGTTTTAGTCAGACATGGGAGAGATTAAACCCCGGGTGTAGTATGGGAGTTCCAGGCAAAACCATTCGGAGACATTTCCTTCCGACACACATACTCAGCGTGGATATGAATGTTATGGAAATACTGAGCTTTCACAGATCTCTTTGAACCTTCTTCAAGGTCACAATGATTATATAACATACACATACTGAACAAGATTACAAATGCAAGTTTTAAAATATTTTATGAATGGTGTGGTAAAAGATGCAGAGTTTTTATTTCCTGTGAGTACAGTAGGTTGATTTCTATTGTTTGTAATCCACAAATGTGTTTAGATATGTGTGATGGTTTGCCACTCTTTTTTTGAGACATTGCTCCCTCCAGACAGGTGTGGGTTGTTGTAGCGCTTCTGAAAGAAGATAACCAATATTCAGACAATCCTTTTATTGGGGATGTTAAAAGGCCACCCCAAAATATCCTGAAATTCAAGTCAATTTATTTTATTTGTATGGTGCCAAATCACAACAATGCTGCCTCAAGGTGCTTTGCACAAATAAAGTCTAACCTTACCAACTTATTCGCTTCTTCTTTTTAGTGCACAACACCAAAAAAAAAAGACTTTCATCCAGGATGTCTCTGTACATTGCTGCATTCATCTTTCACTCAATCCTGACTAGTCTCCCAGTTCCTGCTGCTGAAAAACATCCCCACAGCGTGATGCTGCCACCACCATGCTTCACTGTAGGGATGGTGCCTGGTTTCCTCCAAACATGATGCCTGTCATTCACGCCAAAGAGTTCAGTCTTTCTCTCATCAGAGAGAATTTTATTTGTCATAGTCTGAGAGTCCTTCAGGTGCCTTTTGGCAAACTCCAGGTGGGCTTCCATGTCCCTTTTACTAAGGCGTGGCTTCCCACTGGCCACTCTGCCATACAGGCCAGATTGGTGGATTGCTGCAGAGATGGTTGGCCTGCTGGAAGGTTTCCACAGAGGAATGCTGGAGCTCTGAGAGAGTGTCCATCAGGTTCTTGGTCACCTCCCTGACAAAAGCCTGGGTCCCACCGAATAATGAAAGATGAATCATGAGCTACGCAGCATGTTTTCTTTGCTGCAAGAGGTTTCTTCAACTATCGTGGGAGAATGGTGGCTCTTAGGGGCGTTATCTTCAGTTAACGAGGCTCCTCTCTGAGCGTGGCGCTAATTTCAAGATGTTCAAAATTTAGCAACAACAGCATGGGGCAGTTTGTGTATGAGGTTTTAGATGCATGTGTGTGGTGTTTACGAGGCTAATAAAAACCCATTATCCGTGCACCTGGCAGCTACACAGGACCTGAGAGACTATTTTTGGTGCGGCTGCCCTCTTGCGCACACAGTTCCACCTGCTCTGTGCACTGGACGCTGTAAATAAAATGGACTGCATTTATATATCACTTTTCCATCAGCATCAGACGCTCAAAGCGCTTTACAAATAATGCCTCACATTTACCCCGATGTCAGGGTGCTGCTACACAAGGTGCTCACTACACACCGGGAGCAATAGGGGATTAAAGACCTTGCCCAAGGGCCCTTAGTGATTTTCCAGTTAGGCTGCAATTTGAACCGAGGCTCTTCTGGTCTCAAGCTCAACACCTTAACCACTAGACCATCGAAATCCAAACGAGCATTTAGGCAGAACGCCAGCTCACAAAAGAGTGATTTTTCAGTCAGTAATGGACGAACACAAAGTTAAAATTTGGATGACTGCTTAAAGTGGATGTGTGTTTAAAGCTGCAAAAAAAAATAAGTCCTGTGAAGCAGAGCTGTGCAGCAACACAGAAGGAGAGCGCGCAAAAGACTGATTTTGTAGACCTAACACAAAGTTAAAAGTTGTATCACGATGATTTGTAAGCTGCAGAAGAAATGTATATGTGTGTGTGTGTATGTATGTATGTATGTATATATATATATATATATATATATATATATATATATATATATATATATATATATATATATTGGTGGTGGGCCGTTATCAGCGTTAACGTGCTGCGATAATGTGAGACTCTTATCGGGCGATATAAAAAATATCACCGTTAATCTATTCTCAAAGTTGGGCTGGGAGCTGGGTCTGTGCCTCGAAGCTTCGTTTAACGTTGTAGTACATATGCCAGGCCTGTGTGTGGCGCTGTAATGTCCCCAGAAAAACAAACAGAAGATGAAGTAGAGCAAGCGCTAATCAAATTAGCACAAAAGCTACATCTTTCCAACGCAACAAACAGGGAAATAAAGCCTTTTAGGAAAAAGGCGGTCCACGCTGATCATCTAAAATAGCTTACTGCCAATTTAAAGCAAAGCAGTGTGTTTGTTTTGTTTTTTTAAACAGTTTCGTCCGCTGATATATATATAAATATATATATATATATATATATATATATTAAAGTGATCCACTAAAATGGCCATTTCATTGTGTATGCAGAACGGTACCACACGCAAAACAGCGATTTTGCAGAAATAAACAGATGAACACAAAGTTAAAAGTGGGATCACGGTGTGAAAATGACTGTTTAAAGCCAGGGAAAAAATAAAGCCAACAAGCCACAGATGGAAAGGAAGCCAGTGAGAAGGAGCACAGAGGCGGCTGTCCATGAATCGGAGAACAGCAGCGCGTGTGCGCAAATGAGCAATTTTGCAGAAATAAACAGATGAACACAAAGTAAAAAGTGGGATCACGGTGTATGTGTGTGTGTTTAAAGCCGCAGAAGAAATGGAGCCAACGAGGAGCACAGAGGCGGCTGTTCAGGAACACTTGGTTCGGTTCTAGCTGGTCTGGTGCATTACAGGTGGACAGCAGCCTGGCGCACAGCGCACAACCGCGGGACTGTACTGGAGCGTCTATTTTTGGACTGCATTTTAAAAAATGTGACATCTTTAAATGCTGCTGTGAATCTGTGAATTGAAACCTCACACTTTAAAGGGACCAGGTGTGGGAGGGCTGGAGATTTGGACCAAACCCATGCCTAAATGTGCGCCAACATTGCGTTATCATGGCTGATGCGAGCCATTCGAGGCTCTAATGACAGGTCGGCCATGGCTCACTAGAGGCTGCTGTGTGGCACATGCGGGGTACAGAGAGGCACCTTAGTAGCGGATACGTGATAGTTGAAAACGTGGGTCATTCTTCGAATAATCGGTGACACACCCATGCGTGGGTCATTATTCATGGCTTATTATTCGGTGGGACACAGGCTTAAGGCTCTTCTCCCCTGATCGCTCAGTTTAGACATGCTGTCAGCTCTAGGAAGCGTCCTGGTGGATCCGAACTTCTTCCATTTACGGATGACGGAGGCCACTGTGTTCTCATGAGGACCTTTGAAGCAGCAGAAGTGTTTCTGTACCCTTCCTCAGATTTGTGCCTCAAGACATTCCCTTGTCTGTGGTCTACAGACAATTCCTTTGACTTCATGCTTGGTTTGTGCTCTGACATGCACTTTCAACTCTGTGACCTTATATGTAGACAGGTGTGTGCCTTTCCAAATCATGCCCAGTCAACTTAATTTACCCCAGGTTGACTCCAGTTAAGCTGTAAAAAACATATATATATATATATATATATATATTAATTTCATCCATTATGAATAAGGCTTACATAACAAAATGTGGAAAAGTGAAGCGCTGTGAAAACTTTCTGGATGCGCTGCGCGTTTCCATCTGATGCAGGCATTCAAATCACTTTACTTTGGTGCCTCACATTCACCCATTCACACATTTCTGTCATGCGAGGCACTCTACTGCATACCTGGAGCTACTGAACTGAGCTTAACTGGCTAAAGTGCAGTGTGGAGATGAAACAGGCTACAAATCCAGGCAACATTCTGGCTACCACACTACATAGAGTATTCCTTTGTTCGGTGCTTGTACAGATCAGGATTGGTCTGGCACATCACTAGCATGAAAGATTTACTTTGTCTAAATCATGGCTGAATTTCATCAGCACTTTTTCCAGTACTGAATTATTTGTATTATCGTGATTAAGCCGGCTTGTTGGCCAGCTAACTGTTGCCTAATTTGCTATCCACCAAGTTCTACAGTGACAGAAGAGACTGTTGTGCTTCACATCAGTTTCAAGAACCTCACTATTTTGGATAAATTGAATAGCTTGCCATTAGAGCTGCAACAATTAATCAGTTAACAACTATTTTTATAATCAAATCATTCTAAGCAAAAAATGAAAAATATTTCACTTGCCAAATTTTTGATTTCATCTTTTTAAATGTAATTATTTTCTTGTTAAGTTTATTAGCAGCTTTACTCCTATCTGACAGTAAACTAAATATCTTTGGGATGTTGGCACAACAAGGCATTTGAACGTCTCATCTTGGGCTATGGATAATATTGATCAACATTTTCCACTTTTTTGGACATTTTATTAACCTAACAACTCAACTAATCAAAAAAATAATTGATTAATGCATCAGTTATGAGCATAATAATTAGTTGCGGTCCTTTTTGACACGTCATCTTGGTGGATACATTTATTGGTAAAAACATGAAAGTTTCTATAGCTAATGTTCTTGCATTCAAAATCACAAAGGATGACTGATTACTTTTAGTTTATTGAATTAAAAAGTGTAATAACTTTATCTCCATGTTTTTGGTGATCACATTGCATATCTCTGGCATTAGATTCTGTCTAACCTTCCTGTTTCTGCCTCAGGGTAACTCTTGCCTTCACTGGTGTCGGTCTCCTTGTATTCCTCACTTCTCTTATTGGGCTTCTGCCAAATGGAAAGTAAGACTGATTACCAACATTTTACTAAATATCATCCAAGACTGTTGCATGTAAAATGTGAAGCAGCAACGTGTATAAATGTTACTGTTCTGTACTCCTTTTCAGGATGAAAAACCTGCTGAGTGAGAAGGTCCATTTGATGTGCTACAGAATATGTGTCAGAGCTCTCACTGCCATTATTACCTACCATGACAGGTAAATAAGATTCTGTTGTCTCATGTCCAAATGGTTGTGAAAAAATTCTCTCCTGCATATAATCACATCCAGGCCACTGTAGGAGCTCATTATTATTTGCCTTATTTTGACGAGATTTTTCAGTCAGCCGTTCTTCTGGTTCCCCTGTAACAGGTGCAGCCAGCGTTAAAAATCTATACAATAAGTGTAAACCATAGTGGATAAACAAGATAACAAGTAATAAATACATACCCTGCAATACAACTGCATCCCACTGGTTTTACTTTTCCTTAAGCGACACACATCAGACGGGAAGAATTAGTGTCCTGCTGTCCGATGCTGCTTTTTGCTAAACAGTAGATGTCAGTAAAGCATATGTTATCTGAGATTAGGGAAAACTGGGCATAATGGGATTGGTGGGTCCATAAAACTACTGCACATTCAGTTTTGAAATCTTTGATTAGGATAGAAACAGATGAGGACTAGTGAACCTCTTATTTTGAGCTATGCTGACTTCTTTTAACATAATTTGCAGTTGTGTTATATACTGCTTTACATAGTAATGTTGATGCAGTGGGACATGTCTGGCAGGGCTCCAGCCTGCAACCAAAATGGTGCCTTATCGACAGCACATAAGTTTCACATGGATGTGCTTGTGCGATTGCATGATTTGTTTTGTTTCAGCTACTGTTGGCCGACCTAAATGTTTGGGTTGAAAAATTTTTTTTTGACCATTTTTCAGAGAATATGAATAATACAAACACTTTTTTCGCTCATGATTAGTGGTTGGGTGAAGCCATTTATTGTCAAACAACTGTTTACACTTTTTAAATCACAATAACAACAGAAACAACCCAAATAGCCCTGATCAAAAGTTTACATACCCCTGTTCTTAGTACTGTGTTTTGCCCCCATTAACAATCAGTGACAACTTGGAGTTTTTTGTGGTAGCTGTGGACAAGACTGTCTGATGGTAAAGCTGCCACAGAATATGTCTTGGACTTTATTTACATCAGTTATGAAGAAATAAGTATGGCACTCTATGGTAAATCTACAGTTCTCAAAAACTGAGTGACGGTGCAAGAAGAAGAGTGAGGAAAGACACCAAGACAACCCAGAGGAAGTTATAGGCTTATGTGGTTGTCATTGGAGAACTTGTGCACAGTGCAAATTCTGCATTTTGCACTACCACTCTTAACTTCATAGTGGAATAGAGCGGAGAAGGATTTTCTTTCACCAAAACAGATCAAATATAGGCTTGCTTCTCAGATGTACCTTCTGGCAATTTCTAGCTAAACTTTCAGGTCTTCTTTTTAAGAAAATCCTCTTCTATACCACTTCATCATGTAGCGCCTTGAGACAGCTTTGTTGTGATTTGGCGCTATATCAATGAAAATAAATTGAAGATGTATAACTGGTGATACAAAATGCTAAGCTTGCACTGTGTGTAATTTCAGTGGGAAGAGGAAGGGCACCTCAGACTACTCACTGCATTGAGCCTCATGGGTCCAGCCAAGTAAATCATAAAGACAAAACATTTCTACATAGAAAAGCTAAAGGCAATTCAACCAGGGTACAACATTGAAAATTATGCTTGGGAGCTGCATGTACAATAGGAATACAGCTTTTTTGCAACCCTATAGCCCTGTATCATAGTCTGATGAGCATTTGCTAGAAAACAGTGAAAATAAATGTTTTGTGCTTTGTGGTTTTTTGTTTGTTTGTTTTGTTGTTGTATTTGATCAAAAAAAGTTCACCCATGACTAACTGAAATTTTTATACTCTGTTGCATTTGGTGGATTTCCAAAAACTAGAACCCTGTTTGAATAATAAACAAAAAGGGAAAAAGCATGATGACTCAGTAGTACAACTAATCACCACTGAAGACTTACAAATGCTAATGCTTGAAGAATTTAATGAATTTATTGAAAGCCAACATTGCCCATATTCAAACAAGTTTTGCATAAGTGTACAAGCATGGGTTCCTGGGTGACCTTTTTTAAGGATAGCTCAAGAAGTGAGTTCACTTTAGTTACTTGCACAAAACCTCATCTAAAGATGATACAGGAAATTTGTTTTTGAGGAAAAAAATTAAAAAGTTGTTTCCCTAATGTACAACTGTTATGTTGCACCAAACTTGTCTTGCCTTCAGGTACAATGTTATTTTTATTTATTTTTTTCTTTTCTCTTAGTTGAGATTAAACACTTACTTGAATGGACACATTTGGTAGCAATTTGACAGGAATCTGACAATCTGACAGGGCAACTCTTACCCAGAGGACTTCACAGTCAGAGACTATAAGAGCAAGTTTATGCTTTGTGTATTTGCTCAAGACTAGTCGAAATTGAAGTTTGCCCTTTAAAACTCACTGGCATGTCTGTGGACTTGCTTGTGGAACTGGCTTAAACACAAACCCTTTCTTTTAGAAGTTTTAGCTTTGCCGTTTTTATTTGTGTGAATTTATGAAAGCGAGGGCATTCATGAGGCAAATTCAGGTCCTGGGTAAAAGGGTTTACTTGATAGGAGAGTGGTGTAACGCACAGTTTTCATAAAGCACACGCAAAGTATTAACAGGCAGGGATTAAAGTTCTCCATTGCTATGATGGATTTCTGTCAGTTGGGCTGCCAAAATGCTATATATGAGATCAATGGAGATCTGATGAGAATTTAAAATAAATAAATAAATAAAAGGTGGGGTCGCGGGTCTTATTAGACTGTTAAGTACGATGTGCTGCTTCACCGATCACAGATGTATTTTTTTTCTGTGAAAATTTGGATTTCTGCTTTTTTGAGATTTTCCCCAAATATTCAGATTTTTGACGATCTTTGCAAGCCATCATGTGGTCCGCAGATTGCTCCACTGCGAATGGTGGAACTCTTTATCAGGTGGGATTTCTTACAGCACGTCTCATTGGTCAGGTTTCTGAAATGATGATATCATAGCTACACATCTCTCACACAGTTGGACTTTTTTCCATGATAACGAATTAAGGTATTTCCAGACATTGTATTCTAAAACAAGGGACTCTTTTGTGGGTAAGAGTTTGTTGGCAGGCTGAGGTGATGAATCTGACTCAAAGCTGGCAACAGGTGAGATTAAAAGACTTTATATTTCCTCTGTTTTGCTTTTTGCTTGCTCTTTAGACCAGCGGGACAAATATCACAGTGCGACAGACACCAGTTCTGCACATGCTACACGTCATCTTCTTTTTTTTTTTGTGGAAGCATTAGAGCGCCACATACAGCGTGTTCAAAGTGTGTTTGGGCTCATACGTTTTGATGCGGTGCCATGTTTCGTAGGTAGGATGAAATGGTGAGGAAGCTGAATGCAACCAGTGTCAGGACCACCCGAAGTAGCGTCACGTGGAAAACTGTGCCTCTGTGACCACACTAATACGGTGAAACACAAAGTTACCTGAAGGTCCATGCAGTCAACACAACAACTTCCAGCAATGTTTCTCACTACAAAGAAGGCTATCAACACTTAGTTATTTGAAAAAACATTCTTGCAAAAAACATTATTTCCTGAATTTCTTATGTTAATGAAGTGATGGTTTTCCCCTTGATTCTGGGTTTTTGCTGAAAGATGGATCATTTGTTTTCCCATATGTTGCCAGTGCTTAAAAAGCCGTTTGCCTGCAACCGGATTTTACTATGAGCAAGCGGGAAATGGCTGTGATAGTTAAAATGACAATAAAAGAGTAAAGTTTGATTTGGGTCCCCAAGTGGCTCAGGTGTCATATTGCCTCCGTAATATCTTAGTTCAGTGTAAGTTGTTTCATTTTCACTGATACATGATAAAGCAGCAATGACATGCAGTTTAAAAATGTATTTTTCCTCATGTCATCCACAACCTCATTGCTTTGAATCTACACAGCTGTGAATGACAAATGTATTCTACTATTGAATATCAATTCAAATACGTTTAATTGAATATTGTTTACTGTGCATTCTGTGCATACTGTGCATTCTTGTGCAATATATAAAATACAAACATTTTTCTGAGCAAATACTGAGTTTTTGTTCTATTCGTCCTTAAAATTGTGCTCAAAATGCACCATTTGGTACTACGGATGTGAATCGTTCAACAACTCACGATTCAATTCGATTCCGATTCTTGGGGTGACGATTCGATTCAGAATCGATTTTCGATTCAGAGAGCTCTGAGAAATAGTTATACTTAAAAAATGTTTATGTTTAAGAAAATGCAGCTTTACAAGGTTAATCAAGTGATTCTAGATGTAAATTTACTTATCTGCTTTGCTCGTTCGGAGTTGGCTGGCAGTTTAGCGAAGCGCTGGTCAGTAGTCGGCAGATAACGCTGCTCCCCTCTTTTAGCTCCGGGTGATAGCGTAGCATGTGGGCTTGTGGATTTGAAGTGTTTCCGAAGTACTTGACTTTCATTTTGCAGATTTTGCACACTGCATAAGTCATGTCAAGCTCCTTCTTACGCAGCAAATAATAAAATCCAAAATGCGCCCAAACATTTGCCTTCAGCAAAGACGGTACTGGCTGAATTAGCTCTTCGTCCGCCATGCTAAGTTACAGCCACTGAACTCTGCAGCGCACAAGTGTTTGAAGCACGCCGGACTCCCCCTCGCGGCGACATTGTAGTACGGAAGTTGTTGCCTGACAAACAGTACATGCAGCGACTAAGCAAGAAAATGTAAAAAAAAAAAAAAATGCTTTTTAAAAATCGATTCTTGGACATTTTGGATCGATTCAGAATCGTAATAAATAAGAATCGCGATTCGGACGTGAATCGATTTTTTTCCGACACCCCTATTTGGTACCTTGTTTTCAAAATATTTTAACGGGGGATGCGCCCCCAGACCCACACCTGGTTTCATGTGGCTTTGTATGTAAACAAAGTTGTCCCCTTCCATACTTCAAAGTTCTGCGAATTCCTCATGGTCATTCAGCATTTGATAGTTATCACCACGTTTGTGTTGCTTGACTCTTTGATTTGTCCTCCACAGTCAGTGAGCATACACATCACCAACACACCGTGTCAGATCCCCTGTTGACGTCACAGTGCTCCCATTGAGGTCTTGACCACAGCCGTCTATTGTCATTACCCACTGTCGCTTTCTCTTTGTGGTCACACTTCTTTGAAATCGGATAAGGTTGTGCAGTTTTTTCTGTCAGATTCACCGGCTCCTGGTGTCGCAGACCGAACGGCCCCCCTAGAAATCGGTCCGCCCTGCCTTCACTGCGCATGCGTCATTCGCCGCAGTTTAGATTATCACCTCATTTCTGCTTAAAACTGACTTTAGAATAATTTAAGAGGTTTTTACCTTGTCTTCTAATGGTTAATAATCCCATTAATCCATTTGATTGTTTTTGGTGAACAGACACTGTCTCAGACGAGCTGCTGAGGCCTGAAATGATGCATGGGCAGTGGAAGCAAGGTGGGCCAGTTTTTAGGGGGTGGACTATTTGGTTTGCGACACCGGCATAGTTTCCACTGCAGGGAACGCACCTTAGAGTGAGAGTTTTTTTTTGTTTTGTTTTTTTTTCCCCCCAGCTGTGAACGGTCATGTTCCTGGAATTTTTGCACTTCTCCATGACTACAAACCTGACAGTAATGGTAAACAAATACTAAAAATGACAAAATAAAGTACATTATCCACATTTTGCAAAATGAAAATTATCACTGTATTAATGCTAATGGGAATGTCTTTATTGGCTTGAAAAAAGAAAAAAAAACAAATGTTCACTGCTCAGTGCATTTTGTATCTATTTCCCCACCCCCTCGCCCTTCCTTCTTCTTTTTCCTGTATGTGGTAGGAACAATTGGCTGCCATCATGTTAAAGTGTGTTTTATTTATCAACTTATATTTTACTCTGACTCCCTCCCTCTTCCAAAGACATGCAAGTTAGGTGAATTGGAAACTTCAATTTAATTCAGTTTATTCATTTTATATAGCGCCAGTTCACAACACTGTCGCCTCAAGGTCCTTCACACAAAATGATAAAAAAAAATGATAAAATGAATAAAAAGATTAAAAAGCACAATTAAAAGATTAAAAAGGCACAAAAAAAAGTTTAAAAAATTGGTCATAGATTTGAATGTGTTTGTCCTTGTATGTGGCCTTGTGATAGACTGGCATCCTGTCTGGAGTGTGCCCCACCTCTTGCCCTATGAGTGCTGGAATAGGCTCCAATTTTCCATGTCTTCCTTTTTTCCTGTCTTGGGGTTGTGTATTCAACAACAGCACACATATAAAGTATGGGCATGTGGAATAGACACTAGATAATACATGTTCTCTGAATGGCTTCACTAGTTAGTGTATCTGTCATTAGGGGTTATCTTGTTGCAACATGTATTCCTTCTAGTCATCCTAAAAATATTCATCTGACACTGGAAGTGTGCCACTTTTCTATTTCAAATCAGTAACTTGATCTTTGGAATGTGGACAGCGTATGCTCTGGTACTAACACACATGGGCTTGTTCCTTTGTAGAGGGGGAAAACATCGCACAAAACCTTAAGTAAACATCTATGAAGAATAGCGGTGTTGGCTTGTGTTGCTTTTTTTTTTTTTTTGAATTCACTTATACATCAAAAGTGTATTTTGAGAGTGTTAGAACGGTTAGCCCTAACCCGCAGTACTTTCAGTTCCGGATCAAAAATGCTTGTGAAAGGATCTGTATTAACAATTGATTTGCTTGTCCCACGTTTCCCAGTGAGAATAAACCCAAGAACGGAGGAATTTGTGTTGCCAATCACACTTCACCCATCGATGTCATCATCCTGGCCAGTGATGGCTGCTATGCAATGGTAAAGTTACTGCTGCCTATCAGGACACTCGCAAAATATTTGCACTGTTGACATTTTCTGTGACAGCTGCTTGACTGTTGAAATGACATTTCAACTACAAATAGATGTAAGGCTATTTGCATGTGATAGATGTGATCAAAATAGATGTAAGGCTATTTGCATGTGATTGTGTTTTTGTTTGTGTGTCAGGTTGGCCAAATTCATGGTGGCTTGATGGGTATTATTCAGAGATCCATGGTTAAGGCTTGCCCACACATTTGGTTTGAGCGGTCAGAAGTCAAAGATCGACATCTAGTGGCCAAAAGGTAGAAATGAAAGCGCTGCTTTGTTTTTGTCTGAGCAATTTAAAGTATGAAACACACATTTAGGCTGCAAGGATTGTGTTGGTTGATTTTAAAGTAATTATATTAAGTTTGTCTGTCAATCTCTCAGAATTGAAAAAAATAATTCAGACCTGAAATTATCTCACAATTGACGGTTTTATTGTTTTTAACACTGGGATATATTTATTATTTGTTTTAATGCAGATTGAGTGACCATGTGCAAGATAAGAAGAAACTTCCCATTCTCATTTTCCCAGAAGGTAAGTCTGTTCTTTGGAGACTGTAAAATATGATATAATTCATTAGATTAATCTATGTTTGTAAAGTTTTCCTACATGTAGGGCTGTCACAAATGACTATTTTGATAGTCGACTAGTCGGATCATACGTAATTTCCTAAATTTAAGGCCTGCAGCATTTTCCGAGAAACGTCAGGGGATGAAAACATGAACATTTCCAAATTAATGACTATTTCTTAGACTTCATTTATATCAATCATTCAGAAATACAAACAGTGTGGTACTTTATAGGAAATCTGTGTCAGGTAGGCAGTTCTCAAAAACTAAATGTCCATTCTGGAAGGAGACAAGTGAGGGAAGCCACCAAGACACAACTCTGAAAGAACTTTTGGCTTCTGTGAGTGGAGAAACTCGG
Source organism: Thalassophryne amazonica (assembly GCF_902500255.1). Taxonomy (NCBI): domain Eukaryota; kingdom Metazoa; phylum Chordata; class Actinopteri; order Batrachoidiformes; family Batrachoididae; genus Thalassophryne; species Thalassophryne amazonica. The sequence goes on from NC_047107.1 coordinate 31,980,479, forward strand.
AATAGTGCAACATTTTTATTTTATCTTCATTTTACATATAGTCTCAACTTTTTCTGATTTGTGGTTGTTTCTGTTGCATTTCTTAAATTACAGAACTGCTTTAATGAAAAGTGTGAACATTTTATTGCGTTTAAAAACTTTGTGGAGCAAATGCAACACCAAACTCTTATAAAGAAGGAAAAAATACACAGATGTGCAGGCAAACTTTGATATAAACTGAACAGAACAATGCAGGCTGATTTCACTCCCCATATTTTTTGTATTAATGAATCAGAATAAAATAAGAGGTAACTCACTTTGAAATAATTAAAACATATAATAAGCTTATAGCAGCTTATAATAACTTTGAAAAATGACAAAAATTAGCAGCTTGTATTTTTATTCTGACTCCATTTTAGTGTGATGAAATCATTTTTAAAAGTCTTTTTTTTTCTCCTTATCAGTCATGTTTTGTGCTTAAACACTACATTAAGCTTAAGATTGAACAAATAAAAATACCTTTGGAAAATAACAGTCGTTAAAGTTCAGAGTTCTCACCTGCTTTATGTGATCTGTGCATCTGAACATCACTGAAAGTGCAGAGAGAAGTAAAGGCAGCTCCATGGTTTGGTTAGTTTTTTTTTTTTTTTAACATGTTCACTCGGGTTAAAATCCTCTCTTTCTGCTCTGCGCTCGCTGTCTCACGTGCACTGATGGTTCTCAGCAGAATGTAACGTCTTGTGCCTCCGTTCAGGAATCTTCCTCCTCCATCCTCTCCCTTGCAGTCTACAATCGTGCACGCACACACACACACCCACCCACACACCCCGACAGCTCCTTTGGTAAACTGCGCATTTTAAACGGCTTTGAACAAGACGCCCACTGTTTTAATCGGCCGTCTTATACAAATTTGAATGTCCAAATGACGGCCGAACGGCTCGCTGCCTAAAACTATGAATGGAGAGAAAAACAAAGACTTAAATAAAATAAACGACTCGTCGACTACTAAATTAGTTGTCGATGGTTTCAATAGTCGACGTAGTCGTGACTAGTCGACTAGTTGTGGCAGCCCTCCCTACATGTATTATATTTCTTATTATTAATTACCAGGTACCTGCATTAACAACACATCAGTGATGATGTTTAAGAAGGGGAGTTTTGAGGTTGGTGGAACAGTCTACCCTGTGGCCATTAAGGTGAAGAAACATCTTCTGTCTTGAAGATATGATTCCATATTTTAACACATTTCATTGCATATTTTTCCTCTGGAAGTCTCTTTATAGTTAAATGATGTTGGTGTATTTGAAACTTATAGTATGATCCCCGATTTGGAGATGCCTTTTGGAACAGCAGCAAGTTTGGAATGGTCACCTACCTGTTACGGATGATGAGTAGTTGGGCCATTGTCTGCAGTGTGTGGTACCTTCCTCCCATGAGTAGAGAGGTGAGCTTCTGTGATTTCAAATAGAACTGAGATTTTTCTACTTCTATCCTGTTTTTATATACAGTGAGGAAAATAAGTATTTGAACACCCTGCGATTTTGCAAGTTGTCCCACTTAGAAATCATGGAGGGGTCTGAAATTTTCATTTAGGTGCATGTCCACTGTGAGAGACATAATCTTAAAAAAAAAAAATCCGGAAATCACAATGTATGATTTTTATTTTTTTTTTTATAATTTGTATGTTACTGCTGCAAATAAGTATTTGAACACCTGTGAAAATCAATGTTAATATTTGGTACAGTAGCCTTTGTTTGCAATTACAGAGGTCAAACATTTCCTGTATGCAGCTAACAACCTATTTGAGGTTGTTAGCTGCATAAAGACACCTGTCCACCCCACACAATCAGTAAGACTTCAATTGCTAACATGGCTAAGACCAAAGAGCTGTCCAAAGACACCAGAGACAAAATTGTAGACCTCCACAAGGCTGGAAAGGGCTACGGGGCAATTTCCAAGCAGCTTGGTGAAAAAAGATCAACTGTTGGAGCAATTATTAGAAAATGGAAGAAGCTAAACACGACTGTCAGTCTCCCTCAGACTGGGGCTCCATGCAAGATCCCAGCTCGTGGCGTACCAATGATCCTAAGAAAGGTGAGAGGAATCAGCCCAGAACTGCATGGGAGGAGCTGGTCAATGACCTGAAGAGAGCTGGCACCACTGTTTCCAAGGTTACTGTGGGTAATACACTAAGACGTCATGGGTTAAAATCATGCATGGCATGGAAGGTTCCCTTGCTTAAATCAGCACATGTCCAGGCCTGTCTTAAGTTTGCCCATGACCATTTGGATGATCCAGAGGCGTCATGGGAGAAAGTTATGTGGTCAGATGAGACCAAAATATAACTTTTTAGTCTTAATTCCACTCGCCGTGTTTGGAGGAAGAAGAATGCTGAGTACCATCCCAAAAACACCGTCCCTACTGTGAAGCATGGCGGTGGAAGCATCATGCTTTGGGGGTGTTTTTCTGTACATGGGACAAGACAACTGCACTGTATTAAGGAGAGGATGACCGGGGCCATGTATTGCGAGATTTTGGGGAACAACATCCTTCCCTCAGAGGATTGAAGATGGGTCACGCATGGGTCTTCCAACATGACAATGACCCGAAGCACACAGCCAGGATAACCAAGGAGTGGTTCCGTAAGAAGCATATCAAGGTTCTGGAGTGGCATAGCCAGTCTCCAGACCTAAACCCAATAGAAAATCTTTGGAGGGAGCTCAAACTCCCTGTTTCTCAGCGACAGCCCAGTAACCTGGCTGATCTAGAGAAGATCTGTGTGGAGGAATGGGCCAAAATCCCTGCGGCAGTGTGTGCAAACCTGGTGAAAAACTGCAAACCTCATTGTAGGCCACTTCTTCAAACTCCCTTGGGTAATATATACATATACATACACACACACACACACACATACACGTGCTTAGGCCATTGTAACAGAGATCAGATAAAGTACAACAGAACATTTACAAACATGCAAAACACAGTAAAGCTAAAAATAAAGTTCAGCATGCAGAGTGCACTTTTGGGTTGTCAGAAGAAAGTCCCTGTCAGTGTCCCTTTGTGGCAAGAATCATGGGTAAGTAATTGTCCGGTCCCGATCACAGTTTGATTCCCCAGCAGTAACTACAGCATTTCAAACAAAACTAGAGCAAATGGAGCAGGTTTGGTTATTAAGAGAGTATAAGTCCCTTCGAATGCTCCCTTGTTTTGTACTCAGGGTCGCCACAGCAAATCCAAGGTGGGTCTGCATGTTGAATTGGCACAAATTTTACGCCGGATGCCCTTCCTGACGCAACTCCACATTATATGGAGAAATGTGGTAGGGGTGGGATTCAAATCTGGAACATTCCGCACTGAAACCAAGTGCCTTAACCACGAGGAAAAAATGGTTCTATACAACATTAGTGTGTTAGTCATACCAACGGGAAAACAGATAAGTCTTTAATCTGGACTTGAATGACTCTAGCGAATCAGACTTCTGTCTCAGCAGGCAGATTGTTCCACAGAACTGGCGCACAATAAGAGAAAGCTCTGTGTCCTAATAGTCCCCAGGTATTGGGGTACCTGCCCGTTACTGCGGGCCCACCTAATCAGTTTGTCCATCCAGGATGTGTCCTTGGATGTGCAGCTGCCCCCCCAGCACACCACAGTGTAAAAGAGAACGCTGGCTACTACGGAGCGGTAGAACATCCACAGGAGTTTCCTGCAGATGTTAAAGGACTGCAGCATCCTCAGAAAGTACAGCCTGCTCTGTCCCTTCCTGTACAGGTGGTTGGTGTGGGTTGTCCAGTCCAGTTTGCTGTCCAGCCACAGCTCGAGTTGCTTGTAGGAATCCACAGCCTCCACCTCAACTCCCTCGATCAGAACTGGTCGCGGTCTTGTATGGACTTCCCAAAGTCAATGACCAGCTCCTTTCTTTGAGGTGTTGAGCTGTAGATAGTTTTTCTGTGGCACTAGACAGCAGAGTCCTTCACTAGGCTCCTGTACTCCTGTACACCCACCCCTGGGAAGATCTGAACACAACCTGGTTCATCTCCTGTCTGTGTACAAACCTCTTGTGCACAGACAGCTAGCTGTCACCCGCACAGTAAGGAGATGGTCTGATGAGACTCTGAGAGACTGTTTTGACAGTGCTGTATGGGAGGGGCTTTTTGATAATCACGAGGAGGACATTGATGGTCTTGCAAATTGCATAACAGACTACATAAACCTCTGTGTGTAGAACACTGTACCCACCAAGTATGTTTGGTGTTTTTCCAACAACAAACCGTGGATCATTCCTGATATTAAGGCTCTTCTCAGGGAGAAAAGTGGGCCTTCAGATCAGAAAACAAGGAAGAGCCGAGGGCTGTACAGACGAAGCTGAGGTGGAAGATCAGGGAAGGGAAAAACCGCTACAGTAAGGAGATGGAGCACCATTTGTGCTCAAGACTTCTAGAATTATGCTTGAGGTGGTGATCATTGAAAGATGATCATTGAACCAAGGTGTTTGCATTTGGGGTGGGGGTGGGTTGATTTTATAATAGATGGAGCAGTTGTGTCCAGTAGGCTCATGACCGCTGCGTTTAAGCTGTCCATGATGCTATCTACTGAATAATCATGTCCAGAAAGTGATGCTAAGCTGTCAGGCAGTCTGGCTCCAAGTTCATTTATTGTTGAGGAGACGATGTAGCACTGACATAATAAACAAGTATCTTGTCCCAATGGCGAGGGTAGTGCAACTGTAAACTTAATAAGAAAGTGATCTGAGACAGCTGACCTAAGAGAAACAATATCAAGATCTGAGACATTAATACCATGAACGAGGACCAGAGAATCCATAGTGTTTCTGCTTACGTGGGTCGATCCCTGAATGCACTGATGAAATCCCAGCATTTCCATAATGTTCATAAATGATTTGCTGAGGAGTTCAGAAGTCTTGCATACATGGATATTGAAGCTGTCAACAATCATCACTAAGTTGGCAAAAATATAAAATGTGTGGTGGCATCGAGAGGATCTCGATGGAGGGACATGTGCTTGTTTACCACAGCAAATACACTTGTATTCAACAGTTTGGCCACCCCTGATAATTTTCATTATTTTTCCTTTATAAATCATTGGTTGTCTGGATCAGAAATTTCAGTTAAATATATCATATAGCAGATAAACACACAGATATTTTGAGAAGTGAAATGAAGTTTCTACTATTTACAGAAAGTGTGCAATAATTATTTAAACAAAATTAGGCAGGTGCATAAATTTGGGCACCCTTGTCATTTTATTGATTTGAATATATTTAGCACTAATTATTGGAACACAAAATTGGTTTGGTAAGCTCATTGACCCTTGACGTCCTTACACAGGTGAATCCAGTCATGAGAAAGGATATTTAAGGTGGCCATTTACAAATGTTTCTCCTCTTGGCATCTCTTCTAATGAGTGGCAGCATGGGATTCTCTAAACAGCTCTCAAATGACCTGAATACAAAAATTGTTCAACATCATGATTTAGGGGAAGAATACGAAAAGCTATCTCAGAGATTTCAGCTGTCAGTTTCCACTGTGAGGAAATGGAAGACCACAGGCACAGTACTAGTTAAGGCCGGAAGTGCCAGACCAAGAAAAATCTCAGATAAGCTGAAGCGAAGGATGGTGAGAGCAGTCATAGTCAACCCACAGACTTGCTCCAAAGACCTACATGATCTTGCTGCAGATAGTGTCTCTGTACATCGTTCAACGATACAGCACACTTGGCACACAGAGATGCTGTATGGGAGAGTAATGCAGAGGAAGCCTTTTCTGCGTACACGCCACAAACTAAGTTGCTTCAGGTACGCTAAAGCTCATTTGGACAAGCCAGCTTCATTTTGGAATAAGGTCCTGTGGACTGATGAAACTAAAATTGAGTTATTTGGACATAACAAGGGGCAGTATGCATGGCTGAAAAAGAATACAGCATTCCAAGAAAAACACTTGTTACATACAGTAAAATTTGGAAGTGGTTCCATCATGCTGTGGGGCTGTGTGGCCAGTGCAGTACTGGGAATCTTGTTAAAGTTGAGGGTCACATGGATTCCAGTCAATATCAGCAGATTCTTGAGAGCAGTGTTCAAGAATCAGTGCCAAAGTTGAAGTTGCACCGGGGCTGGATCTTTCAACAACAACTTATTTCAAAGTGAGTTACCTCTTTCAACAAGACAACTAAACACTACATAAAATCTACTAAGGGATTCATGCAGAGGAATAAGTACAATGTTCTGGAATGGCCATCTCAGTCCCCAGACCTGAATATTATTGAAAAGTTGTGGTGTGATCACTGTGTTTGTCTGCTATATGATATATTTAACTGAAACTGCTGATCCAAACAACCAATGATTTATAAAGGAAAATCATGGAAATCATCAGGGGTGCTATAAAGTTAATGTCTTACCTTAGTCTTGTTCTGTTTATCTATGACACACTCCACTAAGTCATTACGAGTCAATTGCAGATGAGTGGCTCGTTATTCTGCTTGTAACAGGAAGAAGCCTCAGTTTTCATTGAAATGATTTATGAAGTTTGCCATTTAGTTTGAACATTTAAGGAGCAGAGTTGAAAATGAAAATGAATCTATTAAACCTTTCATCAAATAAAATTATTAAATGTATCATATTGGGCAGAATCAATTTTATCACTTTTTTTCCCCTTCTTTTAAATTTGTGTTTGAGAGTTCATGTTAACAGTTGCATGTTGATTTTCCTTTAGGTGTCTACTTTAACACTTTAAACCTTACACATTGCCAACATGAGCGAAGCATCCCACAAACATCCCACATGCGTGTGTTGTCATCCCTTGAGAGACGAGACCTGGCACCTATTTCTCCACATGTGCCCTGAAATTTAACAAGTTTTTTGGAATGCTTAATAACTATGTACTTGAGTTTCTTTTTTGCAGCTTTTCACAGTTTTTACCCTTGTAAGTTATTTGTTTTGTCTTTGTTTCATTGCCTGTTCATTTTCTTTGACAGGAAGGTGAAGATGCTGTACACTTCGCCAATCGTGTAAAGGCAGCAATAGCCAGGCAAGGTGGACTGGTTGACCTCCTGTGGTAAGAGAACACCTTGGCAGATTCTGCCACTTAGAGAAATGTGCCCTGTTGCTGCACATGAGTCATGAACATGTGGTCTACATGCACAAGACTATTTTGTACCATACTGCTGTCAAGGGTTATAACTAGGGTTGGGTATCAAGAACTGGTTCTTTGCGGGTATCGTTAAGAAATGATTCTGTCCATTGATATCAATCGTCTTTTTGCTTAACGATTCCCTTATCGGTCCTTCAGAGTGGCCGTTGTTTTTAAAGGTGTTTGTCAGGAAAATGATCATTCCTCTACGTTGATTGCAGAACCTGCAGCGGCTCTGTAATCAACCGTTTCTGCAGCGCGACTCCAGTTTGAAGCATGAACCAATGAAGCAATGCTTCAATCCACTGGCTCGTTGGTTCTTTGATTCGCTGCTCTTCAGAAGCGGAAAGCCCGCTTCTTAACCCCTCTAAAAGCCATTAAAATATGTTAATTGTGAGTCACTTTTGTGTGGATTAAAGTTACTAACTGGGACTCTTGTCTTGTTGTTGTCAAGAAACAAGAATCGTCCTTGTTCTGTTGCCACATCTCCAAACACTGTGCGGCTCTCCGCCGAGATGGAGTCCGGTCGGAATGAGTAACTTCAAAACGAATTGCCGCTTTAAATAAAATGACACCTCTTTTCAAACACTGTACTACAGACAATAAACTACAATCCACTAAAACATTTTTTTCCTCCCAAAATGAGACGTCCTGCATTTTTTATGAATTACATCCTGACGTGCAGCACAGCCAGCTGCAAGAGCTCAGCTCAGATGTATGGAAAGACATTAATGCCAGTAATGTCTGAGAGGAAGTGCTTTTAACAGTAACTACAGATTTTGTTTATTTCTATTTATGTCCAGAGATCAAGGATCCAGCATGTAGAGTTTATTCTACAATATTATGCCTGATAAAAGTTGACAAAAGATATAGAAGTAAAATTTTCTTTTACTTAGAAATCTTTTTTCCCCCATCCCATGTATGTCTACAGCTTTTCAGATAAAGATTAGCATTCATTTGCTTTGAATAAAATGTGAAGAATTAGCAATCAGAAGAAACTGACTTATAAATGATAAATATATACAGAATGTACAGAAACTTTATTTTCAGTAATTTTAGAACAAACTCCTGAATTTAAGCATGCTGTGCTGCTGAAATAATTGTTTCATACACATACAAACACACCACAGTCCAGGTCCATATTGATCAAAATGCAGGTGTCTATTACCCAGGAATAAATTTTCATTTATAAGAAAAGGTGATGAGTGAACAAACCATTCTGTGTTTCGTAAGTGGCTTATATCCTCCTCGACATCGCCTTCGTTGTTGTCGTCATCCCCTGACCCGCGCTTCATCTTCGTCTTCTGTCGTGTACGGCTTGAACATATACAGCTGGAGCCCCTCATTATCTTCACCGTCGCTTCGTTCATCAGAAACTTCATCTTCTTCAAAAACAATCAGTATGTCACTTAAATCTTCACTATAATCACTCACTATGCCTTCGCTGTCCGTGTCTGCCGTATAGGTAAACAGAGCCTCGCTTCGACACCTTTACTCGCATGACATCACATCCGTTGCAGCGATACAGTAGGTCAACTCGGAGGCGGGAAACACAAATTCTCATATGGATAACGAAATGTCTAAATCATTGTTCAGTGTAATTTTATGCTTAAAAAAAAACAAAGACAACATGTGGAAAAAGCTTTTTTTTAATCTTCAAGAATATGTAAAAACATGGGGTGGCAGGGACCCTTTAAAGATGTGTTGTACAAGCTGCCCCAGAAAAAAACAACAGGTTATTGAAAGGACAGTTGCTGTTGTTGTGGTATTCATGCCATGATGAACACAGAGAAACTTCTGACAACTGCATGTTCCACAAATCTTACACCTTTGAAGATGTGGTACTGAGTAATCACTCAGAGATATTCTGTTTCTACACACTAGGGGTGTAACGATACACAAAAATCACGATTTGATACGTACCTCGGTTTTGAGGTCACGGTTCGGTTCACTTTCAGTACAGTATGGGAACAAAATGCAAAAACTAAATTTGCTTGTTTTTTAAAGCAACAATTCATTGTAACATTATACAAACAGGAAAATAAAATAACTGCAAAGTGCTGTCTGGTAATAAGTTAAATAAAATGTTCTCAAATAAACAACAAATATGTCAGTTGATGCTGTCAACTGATTTCCTGAAAGCTGCGCTCATTATGCGGTGTGAATTCACACACACACACACACACACACACACACACACACACACACACACACACACACACACACACACACACACACACACACACACACACACACACACAGTGTAAATATCAGGTCTTACCTGTGCGTTCTAGTGAAGAAAAGTGGCTCTGAGGCACTTTTGCGCCGCCAGAGCAGTTAGCAGAGTGGAGCCTCCTCCCCTTCCCCACCGGTTCTCTGTTTTGGCGCAACAACTCGAAAAAGTCACAGCGCCTCAATAACATTAATTTACCACAGGCTCCATCTGATCCTGGCTGCACACGCGATGAAATCTCAAGAAAAAGTTATAAATTACTCACTTCTCCGTGTGGAGCAGAAGACACTGTGCGCGCACGCTGGATAACGTGCGTGTCAATATTTACGTATAACACTTCAGGGGAAAAAAGTATTTACGGTACGTACGCGTATTTAATTATAAGTTTAAAAAATTCTTTCTGTCGAACATCCTTCTGTGTAAATAGCTCATGTTACAACGTGGAGACCCACGGCTTATAGACAAGTGCGGCTTATTTATGTACAATTTCTTTTTCTTTTTAAAATTGGTGGGTGTGGCTAATATTCAGGTGCGCTGTATAGTCCAGAAATTACGGTAAACACGCGAACTCACCCGTGCACAGCCCTGTACCAAACCGAACGTCCTGTACTGAAACGGTTCAATACAAATAATGTATCGTTACATCTGTACTACACACTGTCCCTGATTTCACTCAGAAAAAATAATTCAAATTCAGAGCCGTCTGATCCCATGTCATGAGGTTGAGATTGATTTTCTATGCCAAATATATTCTGGTAATTTTATTGATGAAGGCTTTTTTTTTTTAAACCAAAATTTAAGCCATTAAAAGCAGGTCATTGTTTATGCTCTATGAATTTGCACGAGAGGATTATGATGTCAGCTGTCACTGTGTACCAGATATGCATTTGGTGCCGTTTAGAGTAATCATATGGTGAAGACCACGGACTCGCATGTGGACGCAGCTCACTTCCATAACTCCCACACTGCAACAACAGAAGCTATTAATCATTAGGTTATTTGATTATGGAAAATAAGTAACAGCCCTGTAACTTAGTTTTTTTTTTTCTACATTCTGTGCACTTACTTTTGACAGTTTTCAGCACAGTTTTTTTTTCTGTATTAATTTTGCGTTTTGTTCCTGTGATGACTTTCTGTTCAGCTATCGAGCATGGTTGAGCTACATAATTTTTCATGACATACAGGTGCCTCAGAATTATATTATGTATATTATAATATCTTGAAAGTTTTTTTTTGTTGTATTTCAGACAGTGAAAATGTTATATATTCTAGGCTTGTTATATATAAACTAAAATGTTTCAAGGCTGTTTTTAGCTTTAATTTTGATAACTACAACATGCAGCTCCAAAAAAATCTATAAAAAAACATGTCTAAAAATACTAGTTGGTGTAATTCACTATTTCTGCAGTATAAATACCATGAATCTCTCAGTTTGGTTTAGTGCACACAATCATGGGGAAGACTGCAGACTTGACAGCTGTCCAGAAGACACTGACACTCTGCACAAGGAGGGTAAGCCAGAGGTCATTCCTGAAAGGGCTGACCGTAGACTGGAAGGGAAAAGTGTGGTAGGAAGATTCACGAGCAACATTTTAAATCTTTTGACTTAATTTATTTGATCGATCTTATGAAACGTAACATTTTGAGATAATGCACTTTTAATTTTTGGAGCTGGAGGCTATAATAATCAAAATTAAAATTAAAAAATGGTTGAAACATATATTTCACTTTATATGTGATGAGTCTAGAATATATAAAATTTTCACTTTCTGAAATACCTGACGAAAAATATTGAACTTTTTCCACAATGTTCATATTTTTGGAGTAATTGTCCTAATCTCTAAACTCTCTTGTAGGGATGGAGGATTAAAGCGAGCAAAGGTAAAAGATTCTTTTAAAGAAGAGCAGCAGAAGCTCTACAGCAAAATGCTCGTGGGCACCCAAGAAGACCGCAGCCGCTCCTGAGGAACCAGTATGGTGGTGGACTCAGTCAGAGACCCACTTTGGCACCACTGGACTAAACAGACAAAAAGGGGTACTTCCTCTCTGTTAGAGCTTCTGGACTGAAACAAATCCCTCTCTGGTATCCACCGTATTCCTTTTGGCATTCTTGGTCACTGCCTCAGCCTGGCATGTTAGTTATTGCAGTTGATGGTCACTGTGAGTCTCCCACTCTTTGTTGGAATCTCTTGACCAGAGTCTTTGCTTGTAATAGGGTATAAATGAGGTGCACACTGAAATGAAGTGTTGTCTTCCTTTGTGAAAGTTTCAGATTTAAACAAATTATTTTAGTTATCTTCAGTCATTATTTCAAACTGCTTTTCTTTTTAATTTCATGTTTGTGTTACTTGTAATGTTTCAGACTTGAGATCAAGCAGAGTTATTGTAGAAAAGATGGTTGAATAATGGGTTGGGCCTGACAACGTTTAAATGGCCTGTTACGTTTAAATTTTTTATGAGCTTTTTTGTTTTTCAAAGGGAGGAACAAAAAATCTTTGTATTTTAAGCTGTGTTTTTTGTATTGCATCATGTGGTCACAGTAGGAGTTGTGTTTCGGATGAGTGTTTGCTATGTTGTCTGTTTGTCACTTCCATGGAATGTGTATCTTCACATTATGAAATGGAAAATGTCAACCTAAAGTTACTTGGGCTAATATTTGAATTCAGGATACTTTTGTCTGAGCAAATATAAAGACTCCTAATTTGACTATCTATCTGTACACATTTTGCTTTGTCACCTTGATGCTTGTGGTGCACATGTATAAAAGCAGGATGAAATTCTCCTGAATATAACACACTACAAATCACACAGCTGAAAAATAAAATAGTTTGGTTGATACATTTATCCAGAGTAATTTGCAGTCTTATGTAGCATTTCTGCTTTCTGCAGTGACCGTTTTGTTTAGTTGACACCTAAAAGTAGTGTCCTTTCTCTCACTTGATGGCACCAAAAAGAGTGCAGCTATAGTTTTGGATGCCACCTGTTAGGATACAAATGGGTCACACGAACAACCTCAGATCCTCCTTTCTGGGGAGGTTCTTCTCTCTATTTTGTTGTTTCAGGAATAGTCATTTAGACTTAAATTGCCCATCAAAATAAATGTTGAAGAATGTGATGCTGTGACTGTAGGTTAGTTGAATTATTTTCTAATAGCACAGCATATTTCACACTAGCTTATCAGGTTTATAGTCTTCAAATGAAGGTTATCTCCCACCGGTGAGAGGTCCTTCATAATGGGTCTACAGTTTTCAAACCCACACCTGTAGTCCAGCATATCAATGTTGGGATAAATGACATGGAGCCAAGTTTATGGTGACTGTCATCGTGAGGTTCATCATAATAAACATTTGTAAAATGAAGACTCTGCAATTTTGATAGACATATTTGTGTTTGTGCAGTAAGTTGCAATATGGGAATTCTGTGCTCTCCAATGGTTTTATGGTGAACATGACCTGTACTTACTGGTGTGAGAGTAGCCTGCGTGGATTCACACCTGATTAAACTTGTTAAACTTGTTCTTGCTAAAGCTTAAAATACCTCCAGGAGAATTTGATGGTAGAGCAGGCAGTAGTTCTCACTAGGGAGAGCAATCATATTTTAGAGATGCAGAGATGTCGGGCTGCACGTGAGTCTCCTCTCGCTCCTCTGGTTGCTCAGACTCGTTCTCCCGCTCATCGGTTACAACAGCAGGTGGAACACCTGCAGGAGCGTCCTGAGGCGCTTCAGCAGGAACTGTGGACCGACATTTGGAGCCGAGTTTAATTGTGTGCACGTAACAGAAAACTGATTCGTCGTGGCTCGCAGTGAAATGTGACGCTGCGTTACAAGTCGTGTCAAAACTTGACAGGTTCCGTGTCACTTCGTAATAACGCGTGACGGTTTGGGCTTAAGGAACCATCACAGGAACCACTATGAACGTTGTCGGGTTCTATTAAGGATCAATACTCAAGACGGATCAGTACGCTCAGTTGCGACCTCCACGACGTGAGACGAAATGAGGATGGTGTGTGACATTCGTGGAAGATTTTTTGACAGGCATAAACATGCTCCACGAATATCAAGAATATCACGCACCAACACGCACTATTAAGAAACCTATTCAGATGCGTTAAGTCACGTTAAGAATGTCAGGAATTGTCACGAATGACAGAAAAATGACATTCGTAACGCGTCTTGCTTATGTGTAAACGCACCTTAATTTAGTTTTACCGGAGTTTGTTCGTTACATGGGTAAAACGGATATTTGCGACTGTAATCCAGCATTAATGTCTGCAAATCATCAGACACGAGGGGGTTATTCTCATTCTAATCAAATACCATCATTTGCATGGTTTATTTTTCTGTAAATAATTCGGTCGGCAAAGCTTACCGCAGTGTCGTCGTCGTCGCTCCGCCAGTTTCTCCCACTCTCTTCTCCTTCGTGTTTAATGGCGGTTGGCAACCTCTCGCTCTCAGCTGACAGCGCCATTATTGACATCTGTGTAGCAACGCGGTCAGGACGCGGATACTAGAGGTGGGCGATACTGGGAATTTTGGTATTGATCTGATACCAAGTAAATACAGGCCCAGTATCGCCAATATCGATACAGATCCCGATACTTTTTCATATTTAAGCTTCATAGATCTATCTGGTTGATCCTGCCAGTAGCATATGCTTGTCTCAAAGATTAAGCCATGCAAGTTTAAGTACACACGGCCGGTAAAGTGAAACTGCGAATGGCTCATTAAATCAGTTATGGTTCCTTTGGTCGCTCCCAGTTACTTGGATAACTGTGGTAATTCTAGAGCTAATACATGCCAACGAGAGCTGACCCCTCACAGGATGCGTGCATTTATCAGACCCAAAACCCATGCGGGGTTGCCCCGGGCCAGGTCGCGGGCGCCCCGGCCGCTTTGGGGACTCTAGATAACCTGGAGCCGATCGCTGGCCCCCCGTGGCTGCGACGTCTCATTCGAATGTCTGCCCTATCAACTTTCGATGGTACTTTCTGTGCCTACCATGGTGACCACGGGTAACGGGGAATCAGGGTTCAATTCTGGAGAGGGAGCCTGAGAAACGGCTACCACATCCAAGGAAGGCAGCAGGCGCGCAAATTACCCACTCCCGACTCGGGGAGGTAGTGACAAAAAATAACAATACAGGACTCTTTCGAGGCCCTGTAATGGGAATGAGTACACTTTAAATCCTTTAACGAGGATCCATTGGAGGGCAAGTCTGGTGCCAGCAGCAGCGGTAATTCCAGCTCCAATAGAATATCTTAAAGTTGCTGCAGTTAACCCTAACCCTAAACCCTAACCCTTCATAGATCCAAAGGATCCAAAAGACCTAGGATAGAATTTCACCAAACATTGTACGTGACAACAAAATACTTTATCACAATCAACATTTTTGTTTAAAAAATATCACTCAACACAACTTAAAACAAAATCTCCTGAGGCAGAGGGCTGACAAACCCCAATACAACAAAATTAACACACCACAACAAAATTGGCTGGCACCACTGAGCCACGTGAAGGCGCAACAAGAAAAGACCAGAGGGGGGAGGGTGCACTGCTCCATGTTGTGGGACACAGCACAGCGCTGCTCTTACAGAGTAAACTGATGAATCTGCATGCGCAGCAGTCAGTGCATGCGGGAGAGAAAAAAGCTTGAGTATCGATCTTTTTACACGAGGATCATTAAATATCAATACCAGCGTTGGTATCGGTATTATCGATATTAGGATCGATCCGCCCACCTCTAGCGGATACATCAAATCCTAAATGGTCGAATATTTTGCCACTATTGAAGCAATATTTTATGGTTGGAAATCTCACGCAATCAGATTTTTTTCAGAACAAATGTAATTGGATTAGAAATATGAGTATAGGGAATTTTAATTTTAGGGAATTGTGAAAAATGCAAAAGAAATTAATACAAGTACCTAGTTATGGAATTAAAATGATGTACAAGAATTACAAATAAAGTGAAAGTTAGCTTGCAATATCTATAGTAGACCAGCTGGATTTAGTGAAATGTTAGCATGACTTGTGGAAGTGAAACATACAAGTTATTGTTGTTATATTAATTGTGGTTAAAAAAAAATGCATTACCCAGGTAGTAAATATGTCGTAATTGCTACTCATTTTAAATAATATGGGAAATGCAAAAGAAACCGAGCTGCTACCTCTGCTAAAAGAGAAAGTAATATCTTTGCCTTTAAGTAGACGAGTGAAAATGGCACGAAAAAATGCACTAATTTCATGTAAGAATTCTAGGAAGCATTCAGGGAAAGAACAGGAACATGTCGGCTGTGCAGTGAGCAGCAGCTGAGCTTAGATGTGGATGTTTGAGGAGATTAGACGTCGTCTGAAACGCGACATGAGGAAGACTTGAAGAGGCGGAGTTCAACAGGCGACAACAGCGCCACCGCAGTCCGGCAGAGAGCGCCTCTCTGTCCGCTCAGTCTTAGGCAGCAGACCTGTCTTTAGGCTGGTTTAAATCCGATAATAACCCGCTAGTCCAATTAAAGACAATCCGCCAAGCCGCAGGCTGAGTAAAGTCCAGCTCTTCGGCTGGACGATGGAGAGGAGCGGCACAGAGGACGACGACCTGAGACCGCAGCCCGCCATCCGTCACAGTGCTCAAGTTGCATGATGTGTCGTGGGGGCTGGAAGTGAAGTGGCCTCGCGTACTTCAGTAGATATTTATTGTGAAGCTGTCGGAGAGGCTCCCGGAGGCCGAGAGTTCAGACGGACCGGTGTCTGAAGGTTTTTGCTGTCAACATGGACACGTACATTGATGTGCTACTTATCACCGCGAACGTCGGCTCCCTCTTTGACAATGTGAGTAAACAAGTATTTCAAAACCTTCCAGAACCGCTGGGCTGAATTTTGTTCGACTGATGAAGAAGTAATGGGTGTAATGACAGGCTACAGGCAGGGGCGGCTCCAGAATTTCACACACTAGGTGGGCATTTGAGTGTGAAGGTGGCACACTTAAGAAGAGTGCAACACAGGGGAGGGTCCACTGGTCCAAACCTCTTTATATTATTTCATGGTGTATATTATAACCCTAAACTGATTGAGCTCTGATGGGACAACAGGGCATCCCGTTATACCTCTGGAAATGCATATATGTAAAGGAACAAAATTAATCAGATTAACATGTACCAAAGATATTGGACTATTGAGGAGAAATCTAAGTCCATTAATCCAATTCCTCATAATTCGATAACGTTTGTTATCCGATAAAGCATATCACATTTTGCTGTTTACATGGCAGCTTGAATAATCAGATAACTCCAGGCTCACGTAAACTACTCACCATGAACAAAATCCACAGAAAAATGACCCATTTTTTTCCAGTTAATATATTATTATACATGCTCTATTATATAACAATTATTTATACATACAGTATATAGGATCTTCCTAGCCTTCAGCATGTAGCATACGGTGCGTGAACATGTGGTGAGTCCTCCCTATAATTTGTGTTGTCTGAATGGATGTTGCCGCCCGGCCTTATTCCACCAACTGTTCCACTAAAACGGGCCAGACCTCTGCCAAGGAGTGGATTATTATCAAGGCCTTCTAGATTAGGTAATTCTGAGTTGAAATTTTGTGTCAATGTCAAGTGCGGGTCGATTTCTTTCTGCTATGCATCTCCCGCTCTTCATCTTTTCTGCCATGATTGTTTTGATTTTGTTAACATCTCGCAGACCCCAAGAGTTCAGTATGGTTGCCAACATCATCCATCAAAATCACTGCTTTAATGCCCTCACCTTGATCACATCATGAGCCACAATTTGAGAATACATGTAGCACTTGCCAATTAATAACAAAAATAAAAGCTACATTTTTTTTGTTTATTGCTGACTGCAAACCATCTTTAGAGGTGCATAGTGCCACCTACTATATCGAATTGTGTGGAATAATAATACAATAACATGCTTTTGGAGGGCGGTATGCATTTTCAGAGGCCCGACGTTCATGACCAGTCGCCCGCAATGACAGATATTCGCACGAGTTAGACAACAGTATGTTATTTGCATTATTATCACTTTTTACTGAGATGCACAACACGTAACGCGTACATAAAAAGTTGGCTCACTTAACTTTTGTCATGCCGGTTGGCGTGCGCTGCTCTCCAAATTCGGCAGTGCGTCCTCATCAAGCTGGCTGCTCTGGATGCTATTCATTGTCGTACTATCCATGAGAAAATCATCCGGAATATCCATATTGGGAGCAACACACACTTCTCGCCTTTTTAGTTTTTTTTTTGCCTCTGCGGACAGTTCTTGGGCTGCGCGCGCGCTATGACGTCATTTGTTTACGCACAGTGGGCGGGTATAGCCAGGTAGTGTCAACGTAAATCTACGATACCGGCCCAGCAACGCCTCTGTAAAGTGATAATATTGACAATTATTCTAAGTCTGTACTGTAAAGAATGTGAAAAAATAAAATATCCAAAATGTCCAATTAATATCTCGACACTTAGAAAAAAGGCACAAGTTTGAGCATTTTACTACAGTCATACAGCACTTTTAAAACACAGCATCAATGCGCTGATTCCAAAGGTGTGCTTATGTTTTTAAATGGAAAAACATGCAATTTTGTACCTACTCTTCACCTGGGTGGATACATCTGATACTAACTCCAGTAAACCTTAAAATTTCTTGCAGTGCTACGGGTAAAAATAAATAATCTCTGTAATAAAATAAAATTTTATTACAGAGATTAGAGCATGCCATAGGTATTAAAGGCACTGCGCTGCGGTGGTTTGAATCATATTTATCTAATAGATTACAATTGTTCATGTAAATGGGGAATCTTCTTCACAGACTAAGGTTAATTATGGAGTTCCACAAGGTTCTGTGCTAGGACCAATTTTATTCACTTTATACATGTTTCCCTTAGGCAGTATTATTAGACGGTATTGCTTAAATTTTCATTGTTACGCAGATGATACCCAGCTTTATCTATCCAATTAAGCCAGAGGACACACACCAATTAGCTAAACTGCAGGATTGTCTTACAGACATAAAGACATGGATGACCTCTAATTTCCTGCTTTTAAACTCAGATAAAACTGAAATTATTGTACTTGGCCCCACAAATCTTAGAAACATGGTGTCTAACCAGATCCTTACTCTGGATGGCATTACCCTGACCTCTAGTAATACTGTGAGAAATCTTGGAGTCATTTTTGATCAGGATATGTCCTTCAATGCGCATATTAAACAAATATGTAGGACTGCTTTTTTGCATTTGTGCAATATCTCTAAAATTAGAAAGGTCTTGTCTCAGAGTGATGCTGAAAAACTAATTCATGCATTTATTTCCTCTAGGCTGGACTATTGTAATTCATTATTATCAGGTTGTCCTAAAAGTTCCCTGAAAAGCCTTCAGTTAATTCAAAATGCTGCAGCTAGAGTGCTAACAGGGACTAGAAGGAGAGAGCATATCTCACCTATATTGGCCTCTCTTCATTGGCTTCCTGTTAATTCTAGAATAGAATTTAAAATTATTCTTCTTACTTATAAGGTTTTGAATAATCAGGTCCCATCTTATCTTAGGGACCTCATAGTACCATATCACCCCAATAGAGTGCTTCGCTCTCAGACTGCAGGCTTACTTGTAGTTCCTAGGGTTTTTAAGCGTAGAATGGGAGGCAGAGCCTTCAGCTTTCGGGCTCCTCTCCTGTGGAACCAGCTCCCAATTCAGATCAGGGAGACAGACACCCTCTCTACTTTTAAGATTAGGCTTAAAACATTCCTTTTTGCTAAAGCTTATAGTTAGGGCTGGATCAGGTGACCCTGAACCATCCCTTAGTTATGCTGCTATAGACGTAGACTGCTGGGGGTTCCCATGATGCACTGAGTGTTTCTTCTCTTTTTGCTCTGTATGCACCACTCTGCATTTAATCATTAGTGATTGATCTCTGCTCCCCTCCACAGCATGTCTTTTTTCCTGGTTCTCTCCCTCAGCCCCAACCAGTCCCAGCAGAAGACTGCCCCTCCCTGAGCCTGGTTCTGCTGGAGGTTTCTTCCTGTTAAAAGGGAGTTTTTCCTTCCCACTGTCGCCAAGTGCTTGCTCATAGGGGGTCGTTTTGACCGTTGGGGTTTTTTCCGTAATTATTGTATGGCTTTGCCTTACAATATAAAGCGCCTTGGGGCAACTGTTTGTTGTGATTTGGCGCTATATAAATAAAATTGATTTGATTGATTTGACTTTTTGAAAAATGGTAAAGCCCTTTTGTGGTTTGTATTGTGCTCTGACAGTATTTCAACAGTGTGCTTGCTGCAGCCTACTCCATTAAAACAGGCTTAAATATAGATGCCGCAGACTCCTTGATAACAGAAAAACATCACGGTAAACATTGGGCATATTTAATGACTTAAACGATTTACTTTGTGCTTGTTTCTTTAAGTTAGTTTTGTGGTGTTGGGGAGTGGAAACAGAAAAGAAACCCAACATCCAATTAGATTAGATAGAACTTTATTGATCCCTTGGGAACACTCCCTCAGGGAATTTGAGGTTCGAGCAGCAAACATTGTATAGCAACACACAGGGTAAGAAGCACACAGAGTATCAAAAGTGAAAGTAAAAACAGCTTGCAAATATAAATACATTGATTTTGTACTCACCCTGTGTCATCCACAACACCACACACCACACCACACACAAACACACACACACACACACACACACACCACACACACACACACACCTCTGCATCTCGTGTGTGACTATCACAGCTGATGGGAGTCTCCGTTCCACTGACAGAACACAGCATAATATTTATCGGCTGCTTAAATGCCTTCAGTGGAACAATTAAATTCACAGATTTTATATTTTTTTTTAAATCACAAGTACACTATGTGGGTGAGTTTGTGTGCCACAGAGCCCACGGGGTTGTGGACACAGACATAGAACACTTTCAGCCGCTGTGCAGCACGTGAAGCTGTGCAAAAAAAAAATTCTGATTAATTCCTTGTAACTCTTACAGTTTCTTAAAATACAGAGCAGAAAGCTGTGCCACACCTGTGAATAAAGTGTAGAAACAGTTAAATCCAATCACCAACCAGAGCCAGGAGGCGGGTTAAAGCACAGGTTTTCCTGGGCTGAAGACCAGCGCCCCAAAGTGACATGGGGGCCCACATTAATGTCCTCCAAAATGTTTTCCAGAACACACATAACACGTCAGTGACTTATGGAACATAGGAACCTGATCCATGTAGACCCAGCCCCAGGCACAGATTTGCGGAGGGGCCTTGCATTGCCCCAAGGGGGGGCAAGTCTAAAGTCCTGTTTAATTGGAGGTTTCTCCCCGGGATATTTAAAAATCTGTTGAATATGCAATTATAACATAGTTTGAGAAAGAAAAAAGCAATCTTCTCATGTCTGACGCACGTAAACAAAGTGCAGGTCTGTAGCGCAACCGCAGGCTAAACACACGTGAGCGCAGTTTAAAGTACCTCTAATATCGAGCCAATGAATAGGATTTAAAAACTTCATGCACCTCCTTTATGCACCAAATGCAAGTATAGGCTAAACGTTCTCGAGAGACTGCTTATTATTGTTATCAACAGGACTCATACCCAGCTAGGACCCTCCATGGGTCTTGATGAAAGAAACGCCGTATATCCATCTTAGAGTTCAGTATAGTTTCTTCACTTCTCATTCTCTTTCACACCTTGGTCCAGTAGTCAACACTACACATATTATTTCGTTTTACCCAGATCCTTTCATGAACCAATTGAATCATTCACAATTATTTTACTGTAGCAAGGTGAAGTCCAGATTGAAAAGATGTTCCTGCTAGCTTGGCTAACAGGGAATTCCCCTTTGGCTGACCTGGTAGAGTCTTGGTCTTCAGTTGGAGCAGTCCGGGGTTCGAATCCCACCGCCGTCCCTGCCACAAAGATAGGTCCTCTGGTCACATTAGTAAAAATCAGATAAAGCACAGTGTGTTTACCAATCATGAATCAACTATGTTGGAAATTTGTATTTGGGTGACTGACTGGCTTGTCTGCCCAGGGCGGTCCCAACTATGGAGCCGTGTGTGTCTTTTCCTGACTAATAATCAGATCCAGATATTTGTAACTCTGTTATTTAAAAAAAAAATGTATTCAGTCCTTCTTGGAATTTGTAATAAAGGTTATGAACTCTTAAACCAAGAATGGTGCTGTGTGTTCCGGTGTGAGAGACCGAACAGTCTCTCCTAAAAATCGGTACGCCCTGCCTTCACTGCGCATGCATCATCAGCCGCGGATCACGAATCATCAACTCGTTTCTGCTTAAAGCTGCACTCCAGTCATCGTCTATCTCAGTGACAGATGTCTGAGGCTTTTGTACAAGAATCATTTCCACATAAATTCAGCATTATTTCATCTTAAAAGAGGGAGGAAGCACTCAGAGCGCCGCGGCTACACGAGCTGCTAGCTCATGTGTTCACGGCGGATCGTTCATTTCAAAGCGTCATGGA
This sequence comes from Thalassophryne amazonica, assembly GCF_902500255.1. Taxonomy (NCBI): domain Eukaryota; kingdom Metazoa; phylum Chordata; class Actinopteri; order Batrachoidiformes; family Batrachoididae; genus Thalassophryne; species Thalassophryne amazonica. The sequence goes on from NC_047107.1 coordinate 32,002,302, forward strand.
GTATTGCCTTGCTTCTGCTTAAAACTGACTTTAGAATGATTAAGAGGTTTTACCTTGTCATCTGATGGTTAATAATCACATTAATCCATTTGGTCGCTTTTGGTGAAGAGACTCTGTCTTAAATGAACGGCTGAGCTCCGAAATGACACAGTGGAGGCAGGGCGAACCAATTTTTAGGGGGGGGGGGGGGATAGCGAAGTGGACTAGTCACGACTCTGTCAACTACTGAAAACCGTTGACAACCTAATTTAGTAGTCGACGAGTCAATTTGATTTGAACCTTGAACCAATGAAGCAGTGCATCGATCCGCTGCTTCACTGGATCTTTGCTTCACCTCCTCTTCCGAAGCGGCAACTCCGCTGTTATCCCCTCTCAAAAGCCATTAAAATATGTCAATCGTGAGTCACTCTTGTGTGGATTAAAGTGACTAACTGGGACTCCTGTCTTGTTGCGAGAAAGAAACGAGAATCGTCCTCTGTTCTGTTGCTCCAAACGCTGCGCTGATGAGCAGCAGCCCAAGACTGTATGGCTGCAGACTCCAGCTGAGCTCAGCTCAGATGTATGGAGAGACATCCATGCCATTAATGTCTGCAAGGAAATGCTTTTGACAAAAACTACAGATTTTTTTCTGTCTATGTCCAGAGATCAAGGATCCAGTGACCAATTTCGTATTTATTTACTTTAAGACTTAATAAAATACTGTTGACATAGAAGACCTGTAAAGCCTACTTTTAGTACACAGAAAATTCACAGTTTGAACATGCTGCCCGTGCTGGAAGCTACACAGCTACAGCACAGAAACACCCTGAGAGCAGCCGCAATGCTCCGGTCAGGCGGAGGTCTTGGAAAATAAAGTCATGCTGACTTATGGTTTTGTGTGAATACTGATAGAATAACTCCATTAATGTCAATTCTGTCATTTGTACAAAGTTAATTAGGGGAGTTAAGTTAGGGGAGGTGATGGTCTAGTGGCTAAGGTGTTGGGCTTGAGTCCAGAAGATCATGGGTTCAAATCCCCACCTGACTGGAAAATCACTAAGGGCCCTTGGGCAAGGCCTTTAATCCCCTATTGCTCCCGGTGTGTAGTGAGCGCCTTGTATGGCAGCACCCTGACATCGGGGTGAATGTGAGGCATAATTGTAAAGCGCTTTGAGCATCTGATTCAGATGGAAAGCGCTATATAAATGCAGTCCATTTACCATTTACCATTTAGTTAAAATATAACATATATCTTTTAATGTTGAATAATGCACTAATTCTGAGGTTTTGTGACAAACACAGACAGATCGCAAAGGATTCTGGGTGAAGGTGCCTCTGCTAAAGACTGATGGTCAGTCATTCATTATGTAAACCAACACGTTAATGTGACGTGTCTTGTGTTGGTGTTTACATATAAATGTGCTTTTGTAAAATATTCCATTTTTTATTTGTAAAAACAGGCATTTTTACGGAGCCCTGGAACTGTCATCGCAAAATGTTTTGCATGTGGAGAGAATGTGCGCACGTTTTATTAGTGCCGTGCGCACGTTTTATGATGTGCACACATTTTATGATGTTGTAAAACGTGCACTCAATATTGTCTTGACACATAAATGTTGGCTTTACACTGTGCGAGTTTTGGCCCTTTTTCACATGATTTTTCATTCATGCGAGAATTTCTTGGACCGAGTTTCAGGTTAATCACATGTCCTGCATCATGTAGTGTACATGGAGTAACAAGCTGCATTCAACATCTCACGACCACCTCCTGATTGCCGATCGTATGGTCAGATGAAAATCAAACCTGTTTGATATTATTCTGGTCGGCCGTCGTGAGGTTATCCTGCTGCTGAAGAGCTACAAACATCCAACTGCTCGCACTGTGCATGTGCAAACACCACAGAGCTGTCTTGTAATGTTTTTGTTGTTGTTTTATTCTGTTTTTAAACTTAATTTGTAATCCGTGTCTGCTACATTTAAGATGCGTGGAGTTTAACAAACGCAAATACAATAACGTCTGTAAACCCAGAGAATATATTCACGAGAGTTTTAGGCATTAGAGTATAATGCTGCTGTCCGTGGAGCCTGAACAGAGTGTCTGAAATGCATTTGTCCTGTCGTGAACGTACTGAGATTACCCTATCCTACCCATAATGCACTGCTGGGCACAGCATGTGCTCACAAAACAAAAATTAGCACATTACTTTAAAACTAAAACATATATCTGATATTTTCATTTTATAAAACTTCAGACATGACAGTAATTTTAAATAACTTGTCCAAAATGAGTTTGGATAAAATTTGAACCATAAGTTAAAAATGTATGCGTCTGGATGACTTGGGTGACATTGCCAGTGTATCAGTATGGTGTTAAAGAAAATTATTTTTTTTTTTGGTGACCAGTTCTCCTTTGCCTGCAGAGGATAGAGTGGTTTCTCTTAAAAGCAGCTTTCTTTTGTTTGCAGAGGGTAGAGCTATACATCTCTTAGGAAACTTTTAACAGGTAGGTCTCAACAGATTTTAAAAATGTTTGCCGTTGTTCAGCTTGGTTGACTATGTTATCGGTCTAAAAGTTATTGGACGACAATTTATCAGAAGATAATTAGTCTGATAATGTTTTTTAAAGTTATCTAAAAAGATAATCTGATAATGAAAATATTATCTTTGATAATTATCTGTTATCGGATTATCGGAAGTGTGCCCACCACTGTCGATAAGGAATCTGATTGATAAGCGGAATCGATAATGGTATCGATATCAATAAAATGCGATAAGCTGCAATTTACCTATGATCCGACTAGCTGACTAATCGCAAAAATATTGACTAGTTGACTATCAAATCAGATGTTAGTGGCAACTCTATTTAATTCATGCCCGATGCCCTTAATTGTGGCTGTACTGTTGGTTCATGCCCAAAAGATGTATCATCAAAGAGAATTACTGTGCAAACAAATGACTTCTGTTTAATTATTGACAATGCAAAAAAAGTGTGACATTTACCATTACTCTCACATACCTCTGTTAGTCCATGAGCCAGTCATCAATTTTGACCTAATCGGTACCACTGAAGGTGACTAAACGACACTTAGAATCAGCCTCAGTATAACATGGTCTACACAAAAGTGTGATAGCCATCCAAGGGTGGTAGCTGTAGCCAGGTTGGGGTCAATGAAGAATTACATAGAGGTCAAAATTTTAAAGTGCTCCAGTCACGTTGAAAACTATATCATATTATTTGTCTGATTATAACAATTCCAAAAAAGTATAGTTTGTACTATCTATGATGGAATGTTCTGGGGTTATGGGAAGAAAACAGCAAAAATGGTGACAAAGGTCAATTTCAGTTTGTACAGGGGTCAAAAGTTAAAGTTGCTAAAATTCAGTAAAAAAAAAAAAAAAAAGATGCAAATTATTGTTTGGGTTAATAGGGTTCTAATAAGGAATAGTTTGCACCCTCTGTCATGCTTAGTTATTATGTTACAGGGTAATATATGTCATATGTCATAGAATCAAATAGATGTTGACCTTGTTTGACCTTTATCTTGGAGACCAAACGTTCAACACAGTCAAAACTATTCAATTTATTAATCCTTTTATTTCAACCAATAATTTACATCATTCTGTACTGAAATTGGAGCAACTTTAACTTTTGACCCCTGTACAAACTGAAACTGACCTTTGTCACAATTTTTGCTGTTTTTCATTTCATTTCATTTCATTTATTTATTTATTTCATTCATTTAAAAGAAAAAAACAGAAAAGCAGAAATAAAGCATCTCCATTACCAGAATGAAAAGGAGCAGAGAGAAGAACAAGTCTTATATTTTCTGCCCCTTTTTACAATACAATCTTTCAATATCCAGCGTCAATTTTTCAACATTATTTAACAGATTGTATTTCTTTAACTTGTCACATACCACTGACTTTATTTCATAATTATGACCATTATTAAATAGATTACATCTCTGACAGGTTACATTTTTAAACTTAAAAACATTTTTATACATTATTAACAAATTACATTTTTTTTTTTAACTTCCTTACAGCCCACTAACTTATTTTATAGTTTCATACTTACTTAATACATCTAGTTTAATACGTTTTTTAAATAATTTAAGCGACCTTAATTCTTTAATTTCTTTATTGAGATTGTTCCATAATTTTACACCATTTACTGCAATACTCCGTTCTTTTACTCTGGTTCTGTATCTTGGTTTTCTAAAGACTTCTATTCCTTTCAGTTTATAACTACTTACTCTTTTCTCAAACATATTTTGAATGTTTGTTGGTAAAGTATTTTTATTTGCTTGGTACATTGTAATATTTTCAAATCGACCAAATCACGAAATTTAAGTACCCTGTACTTAATGAACAATGGATTAGATGGATCTCTAAAACCACTGTTGCTAATCACCCTTAAAGCCCTTTTCTGCAGAATAAACAAAGGTTGTATATAAGTTGTATATGTTGATCCCCAGATTTCTACACAATAAGTTAAATATGGGAAAATCAATGAATTGTACAATGTTAATAAACCATAACTATTTAATGAATATTTTACTTTATGCAAAACAGCAATGGCTTTCGCTATTTTTCCTTTTATGTAATTTATGTGTGACTTCCATGTAAGATCTTCATCAATTATGACTCCTAAAAATTTCATTTCTTTTACCCTTCTATATCCATTCCATCTATTTGTAATGACACGTTATTTTTTTGCTCTGTCATTAAACAATATGAAATTTGTCTTATTAATATTTAGTGACAGTCTGTTTATATCAAACCAATGCTTAACCTTTTCCAATTCTGTTTTTATCACTTGTGCTACTTCCTGTATATCTGATCCAGAGTAAAACAGCGTTGTATCATCAGCAATAAAATGCTACCAAGCACATTAGATACATTCACAAAATCATTGATATACAAAATAAACAGTTTGGGTCCAAGTACTGATCCTTGTGGTACTCCATAAGCAATATTACACAATTCTGATTTGATATTATTTATCTGAACAAACTGTTTTCTGTTTTCTAAGTAGCTTTTTTACCCACTGATGTGCAATACCTCTTATTCCATATTGTTGTAACTTGTGAAGCAATCTTGAGTGGTCAATAACATCAAAAGCTTTTTTCAAGTCAATAAAAATACTTACAAAATAATCCTTATTTTCTATTGTTGTTGATGTTTTCTCTATTAATTCCATAATTGCCATAGCTGTCGAATGTTTTGTTCTGAATCCATACTGAGCATTATTTAAAATATGATGTTTCTCAGTGAATTTATCCAACCTTGTCACAAAAACTTTTTCCATAATTTTAGAAAACTGTGGAAGCAATGATACTGGCCTGTAATTAGAGAATTATGTTTGTCTCCATTTTTATATAATGGGACTACCTTGGCAATTTTCATTTCATCTGGAAAAATCCCTGTTGACAGAGACAGATTGCAAATATAAGTAAATGGTTCAATAACAGTTTCTATTATACTTTTTACAGTCATCATGTCTAAATCTTCATGGTCAGTTGATCTTTTGCTTACACAGTTTTGTACAATATTTCTTATTTCATCTTTTTCCACATTGTCCAGGAAAATACTATTGACCGTATTTACAAGTGTATGTAATGTATCTTCTACTATTGGTTTATTTCCCACCAGACTTGATCCTACATTTGAAAAATAATCATTAAACCCATTTGCCACTTCTTTTATGTCATATATCTCTTTATTTTCTTTGACAAAGTAATTTGGAAAAGTTGCTTTCGCTCCATCACTTTCAATCACACTTTTTATAATTCCCCATGTTGCCCTCATATTATACCCCATAACTCCAAAACATTCCATCACAGATAGTCCAAACTATACCTTTTTGGAATCATTATGACCAGACAAGTAATGTGATATAGTTTTCAAAATGATTGGAGCATTTTTAAAGTTTGACCTCTGTGTAATTCTTCACTGACCCTTACCTGGCTACAGGTGCCACCCTGAGATTGCTATCATAGATTTTTGTGTAGGCCATGATACACTGAGGCTGGATTCTAAGTGTTGTTTAGTCACCTTAAGTGGTACCGAAAACCTGCTTGGCCCATGGACTATGTACGAGGTCTATTAGAAAAGTATTCAACCTTATTATTTTTTTAAAAAACCATATGGATTTGAATCATGTGTGATTGCATCAGACAAGCTTGAACCCTCATGCGCATGCGTGAGTTTTTTCATGCCTGTCGGTTGCGTCATTCGCCTGTGAGCAGGCTTTGAGTGAGGAGTGGACCACCCCTCTCTGCTATTTTTTATTGTGAATAAATGTCTGAACGATTTGGAGCTTTGCTGCATCAATTTTTTTCCATAAACTGTGAGAGACCTCCAGGTGGACACCGTTCAAAAAATTAATATGACTTTCAGAGACGATTTTATGGGGATTACACAGATTAAGGAGTGATCCAGGCGGTTTAAAGACCGCCCACAACTGCTGAGAGCGCGCTGCGCTCCAAGCGCCGATCGACAGGCTCCAACCCCGCTGGAACAACCAGATCATTTCCAACGTGAAAGCTTTGTTGATCCGGGACCTCGTCTGACTTCCACAAAAGGCAGAAGATGTGGACATCAGCACTTTATCGGACATTCCACCGTTACAGGAGTTTTTTTCATGGAAAAGGAAGCGGAGGGACGCGGCACAAAACCACCTCGGTGTTGGTCTCTCAGGACAGCTTTCAGGTGGATTTCAGACGGATTCCGGTTGCTTTCCAGTCGTGTGAATATCCGATTGTGATTGTGCATGAGCTGGACATGGCAGAACATGTCATGGAAGGCTTCATCACGGCGTTGCTTTGCGCCGAGCGTCTGCACCGCGACGCACGGTGGAGCAGCTTCTCTTTCCATGACAAAAACTCCTGTAACAGTGAAATGTGCCATTCATTTTTAAACTGGACGCTTTCTTGATCCGGTATGTCATCTGACTAGCACAGGAATTGTAAAAAGACGTGGACATCAGCACTTTTTTCCGCACACATCGCGGTGCAGCCGCTCGGCGCAAAGGAACGCCGTGATGAAGCCTTCCAGGACATGTTTGGGCATGTCCAGCTTATGCACAATCACAATCGGATAATCACACGACTGGAAAGCAACCGGAATCCATCTGAAATCCACCTGAAAGCTGTCCTGAGAGACCAACACCGAGGTGGTTTTGTGCCGCACCATGAGCGGCACGTTGGCGCACCCCTCCGCTTCTTTTTCCGTTCAGACATTTATTCGCAATAAAAAAATAGCCGAGAGGGGTGGACCACTGCTCACTCAAAGCCTGCTCACAGGCGAATGACACAACCGACAGGCATGAAAAAACTCACGCATGCACACGAGGGTTCAAGCTTGTCTGACGCAATCACACGTGATTCAAATCCATATGGTTTTTTAAAAAAATAATAAGGTCGGATACTTTTCTAATAGACCTCATACTTTATGTGAATTTAGAGGATTATACTCTCCTATCCATTGTTAAAAACAGGTGATGGTTGCGGCCCTTTTTTTTGTTGTTTTTTGAATGGCTTATTTCACACAAGTATGAGTGAAATTTAGTTTCTTTTCAAGGAAAAACAGTTGCTGACCCAATAATGGTGGAGGTTTTTGAGGGAAGGCTGTAGGTATAACACCTTTACAAGAGGTTTGACAATTTCTGAAGTGGAGAAATATGCCTATTGACGACTGGCCACACTTTCACAAGTACGAGGGCTGTCAATAAAGTATAGGTCCTTTTTATTTTTTTCAAAAACTATATGGATTTCATTCATATGTTTTTACGTCAGACATGCTTGAACCCTCGTGCGCATGCGTGAGTTTTTCCACGCCTGTTGGTGACGTCATTCGCCTGTGAGCACTCCTTGTGGGAGGAGTCGTCCAGCCCCTCGTCGGAATTCCTTTGTCTGAGAAGTTGCTGAGAGACTGGCGCTTTGTTTGATCAAAATTTTTTCTAAACCTGTGAGACACATCGAAGTGGACACGGTTTGAAAAATTAAGCTGGTTTTCAGTGAAACTTTTAACGGCTGATGAGAGATTTTGAGGTGATACTGTCGCTTTAAGGACTTCCCACGGTGCAAGACGTCGCGCAGCGCTCTCTGGCGCCGTCGTCAGCCTGTTTCAAGCTGAAAACCTCCACATTTCAGGCTCTATTGATCCAGGACGTCGTGAGAGAACAGAGAAGTTTCAGAAGAAGTCGGTTTCAGCATTTTATCCGGATATTCCACTGTTAAAGGAGATTTTTTTAATGAAAGACGTGCGGACGGGTCCGCGCGTCGGGACGCAGCCGGCGCGGTGCGGCGGCACCGGAAAAACACCTCCGTGTTGATAACCATTTGTAAAATCCAGGCGGCTTTTGATGGGTTTCAGTGGAGTGAGTATATGAGAAATTGTTTAACAGCTGGACATGTTCCAACTTGTCCTTAAGGCTTCCAACAGAGGTATTTTTCCTGGGGCGGAGCGTCGCGGCGGCTGCGAGCCGACGCTGCAATCTTTCATTAAAGTCTTTCATTTCAGTCTTTCATTACAAAAATCTCCTTTAACAGTGGAATATCCGGATAAAATGCTTGAAACTGACTTCTTCTGAAACTTCTGTGTTCTCTCACACGTCCTGGATCAATAGAGCCTGAAATGTGGAGGTTTTCAGCTTGAAACAGGCTGACGATGGCGCCTGAGAGCGCTGCGCGACATCTTGCACCGTGGGAAGTCCTTAAAGCGACAGTATCACCTCAAAATCTCTCATCAGCCGTTAAAATTTTCACCGAAAACCAGCTTAATTTTTCGAACTGTGTCCACTTTGATGTGTCTCACAGGTTTAGAAAAAATTTTGATCAAACAAAGCGCCAGTCTCTCAGCAACTTCTCAGACAAAGGAATTCCGACGAGAGGCTGGACGACTCCTCCCACAAGGAGTGCTCACGGGCGAATGACGTCACCGACAGGCGTGGAAAAACTCACGCATGCGCACGAGGGTTCAAGCATGTCTGACGTAAAAACATATGAATGAAATCCATATAGTTTTTGAAAAAAATAAAAAGGACCTATACTTTATTGACAGACCTCGTAGACTATTGTGTACTTGTCTTTTGAACATTGATTACATTTTTGAATTAACTATCATTGAGTTCACATCAACACATTGTTTAACCCTTGTTTTTGAAAGTCATTTTCTTTTTTATTCATTACTTTTTTCTCCATGGATAAACAGGGTGTTCCACAAGTGATATAATTGGAATGAGTATGTGGTGGCACGCCAGGTGCGGGGAAGCCTCAGCAAATTTAGGTGAAAATTTATGGAAAAAAAGGTTCCCAGTTCCCAAAACAGTTCCCATATGCTAATGTATGTGATATAATAACATGTTATAAATCTAAAATGTGTACCGTATTTTCCGGACTATAAGTCGCACTTTTTTACATGTTTTGGCCGGGGGTGCGACCTATACTCCGGTGCGACTTATAAATGAAAAATATACCGGTAGGATCTCAATTAATTTACTGTAACAAAACAATTTTACGTGACAGAGTCGATCTATGTTTTAAAATGGCCACCAGAAAAGGAAATGCAATGCATCATGGACACTGTAGTATGGCGGCCGTCCTATAAGTCACGCTGGTCGCAATAACCAATCAGAGAACAGAACGTTGGACGCGTATTCCTCACCTCACCCACAGCGTGTGAAGCTGACGAATACGGTGCTTGCTGTTATTCCGGCATGGCGAACAAAACAGCTTCAACCCTTGGATATCAGTGTGAGCAGAGTGTTTAAGTTGACGCTGAGAGCTGCGTGGGAGCACCGGGTGAGCGACGGCAGAGGATTAGTGTGTGCACTTGGAAGGAGCTGGCGTCGAAGATTGTGAATAGCGTTTGAAGCAGACGAACATGGTGTTTATTCCGGGACGGCTAACAAAACAGCTTCAACCCTTGGATATCAGTGTGAGCAGAGTTGACGCTGAGAGCTGCATGGGAGCACTGAGCGACGGCGGAGGATTAGCGTCTGCACTTGGAAGGAGCTGGATCGACAACGCTGGGTGGTCATGAGCTGCGCAGGTAGGTGCTGCATGGTTCGGCTTGCAATGTGGTCCGCAAAATACAAACATATCTGTAGGTAAAATGCAGCTCACGAGAGGGCACTCAAGGCTTGTGTGACTGTTCCTGCGACTTCTGACTACCATAGAAAAATAAAAATTTCAACGTTACTGATAACTTAACAAGACAACGGAGAAGGCCCGAAAAAATGCCACCAAAAAGAAAATCATACTCTGCAGATTGTAAGTTACGACTGGTGAAATATGCATCTGAAAACAGTAGCCGTCACAATATTATCATCTGAACTTTTCATGTTAAGTTAAGATACCTGTATGTCCATGGGACTTATAGTCCAGTGCAACTTATTTATGGTTTATTTTTCTTTATAATGATAAAGTGGCTGGTGCGACTTATACTCCGGTGCGACTTATTTATGGTTTATTTTTCTTTATAATGGATAAAGTGGCTGGTGCGACTTATACTCCGGTGCGACTTATAGTCCGGAAAATACGGTATGTTAACATCTGAAACCTGTTCTGAAGAGCACAGCATGCCTTTCATGCGATTATGGATGTACCGTACGTCTGGAAAGTATTCACAGCGCTGCACTTTTTCCACATTTTGTTATGTTACAGCCTTTTTCCAAAATGGATGAAATTCATTTTTTTCCTCAAAATTCTACCACATAATGAAAATGTTAAAAAAGTTCTGAGATTTTGCAAATTTGTTAAAAATAAAACTAAGAAATCATGTATACCTAAGTATTCACAGCCTTTGTCATGAAGCTCAAGATTGTGCTCAGGTGCATCCTGTTTCCACTGATCATCCTTGAGATGTTTCTACAACTTAATTGGAGTCCACCTGGGGAAAATTCAGTTGATTGGACATGATTTGGAAAGACACACCTGTCTACATATAAGGTCACACAGTTACAGTGCATGTCAGAGCACAAACCAAGCATCAAGTCAAAGACATTGTCTGTAGACCTCTGAGACAGGATTGTCTTGAGGCACAAACCTGGGGAAGGGTACAGAAACATTTCTGCTGCTTTGAAGGTCCCAATGAGCACAATGGCCTCCATCATCCACAAATGGAAGAAGTTTGGATTCACCAGGACTCTTCCTAGAGCTGGCCACCCATCTAAACTGAGCGATCAGGGGAGAAAGACCTTAGTCAGGGAGGTGACCAAGAACCCGATGGTCACTCTCTCAGAGCTCCAGCATTCCTCTGTGGAGAGAGGAGAACCTACCAGAAGGACAACCATCTTTACAGCAATCCACCAATCAGGCCTGTATGGTTGAGTGACCAGATTGAAGCCACTTCTCAGTAAAACGCACATGGTAGCCCACCTGGAGTTTGCCAAAAGGCACCCAAAGGACTCTCAGACCATGAGAAAAACAAAATTCTCTGGTCTGATGAAACAAAGATTGAACTCTTTGGAGTGAATGCCAGGCATCATGTTTGGAGGAAACCAGGCACCATCCCTACAGTGAAGAGTGGTGGTGGCAGCATCATGCTGTGGGGATGCTTTTCGGTGGCAGGAACTGGGAGACTAGTCAGGATTGAGGGAAACATGAATGCAGCAATGTCCAGAGCATCCTGGATGAAAACCTGCTCCAGAGTGCTCTTGACCCCAGACTGGGGTGAAGGTTCATCTTTCAGCAGGACAGTGACCCTAAGCACACAGCCAAGATATCAAAGGAGTGGCTTCAGGACAACTCTGTGAATGTCCTTGAGTGGCCCAGCCAGAGCCCAGACCTAAATCTGATTGAACATCTCTGGAGAGATCTGAAAATGGCTGTGCACTGGCACTCCCCATCCAACCTGATGGAGCTTGAGAGGTCGCTGCAAGAGGAATGGGCAAAACTTCCCAAAGTTAGGTGCGCCAAGCTCATGACATCATATTCAAGAAGACTTAAGGCTGTCATTGCTGCCAAAGGTGCACCAACAAAGTATTGAGCAAAGGGTTTTTTATTTTTAATAAATTTGAAAAAAAACTTTTTTCATTTTGTCATTATGGGGTGTTGTGAGTAGAGTTTTAAGAGAAAAAAATAATTTACTCCATTTTGGAATAAGGCTGTAACATAACAAAATGTGAAAAAAGTGAAGTGCTGTGAATACTTTCCGGATTCACCGTAACCATCTATTTGCTGCAGCCAGGTGAAACTGGTAAAGTTAAGAACATTAAAACATGATTTCATTGGTACTATTCAGTGTATTTCAGTGCAAAAATCTAAAAAAGAATATTGTTTTCACATTGTCATTATGGGATTTTGTGTGTAGAATTTTGAGGAAAAAATTAATTTCATCCACTTTGGAATAAGGCTGTAACATAAAATGTGGAAAAAGTGAAGCTCTGAATACTTTCCGGACGCACTGTATTTTAGAGATGTGGTAATGGACTGGTTGTCTGCCTCAGTGGTTGGCATCCATGACCCAAGGCAGATCCGTGGTGTTGTGGATGCGGCACTGGGCAGCACCAGCGCATGCTCCTAGACTCAACTTAATTTTTGCCCCATGACAAATGGAACAACATTCCTTTGTCTACAAAAGAATTCTCATACTAGCTTACTATATAGTAGGTAAAAATGAATACTTCCCAGTCTGTAGGGTATCTGAATACTCAGTAGGAATTTAGTTGCAGTCGAACAGTACCTGCATGATCCTCTACCTCCATAGTGTGCAAACAGACTACACTAATGAGACTGCTGGAGTTTGGTAACGGAATTCCTGGGAATATTCAAAGAGCATAGCGGACATACAAGAAAACGATTGTGACATCCAAGGGGCAATGGCATTGTGTGTATATACATTTATTAAGTATCAGGAAGTGTTAACCAAAAAGTCTGCCATTGCAAAGCAGAAATGTTGGCAGCATATGTGGGTATGTGTGTATCCATCGTCTGTAAACATCCGGGTCAAAAGACAGGTAAGATGGTGGCAATGTAGTGTGTCTGAATTGTGTCCGTACTTACTCGCTTACTTCTAGTACATACAACAGTAGTGGTTGGGTATTAGGTTCCTCCCCGACATGAGTACATACTGAGATGGATGGTTACTGGATGCAGGGTCCCTGTCAGTTAGTGAATTTCACTTGATCAGGCATCTCATAACGTACATTTTTAAAATAAGATCAAAAAGGCTGGTTTCAGGCAGTCTAGATTGCTACTTTTAAGCTTTTATGTTTACAGGTATGTCCCTTGTATTGAGTTAAAGGTAATTTGTTTCCTATCAAACAAATGGCACGTAACATTTACTTAAATTAAGTAAAAGAGCTGCTCCTTAGATAGCAGTAGATAACAAGTGCAATCATTGATTTCTGATGTCCTCCAATCCGAATCCAGATCACCTCCAAAATTCAGTGGAGTTTTCCATGCCCTAATATCTATCTGTGGTGCAAATTTGGTGAGAATCCGTGAAGTAGTTTTGACGTAATCCTTCAAAGTGTATATAAAGTGTAATCTTGATCCAGAATCAGGATCCAGATTCGAATCACCTCCAAAATTTAATGGAGTCTTCCTTGGTCTAAAATCTATCTGTGGTGAAAATTTCTTCAAAATTCGTGCAGTAGTTTTGATTAAATTTCGCTAATAGACAGACAAATAAATAAATGCCAATGATTATGTTACGTCGTTGGCGGATGTAATGATACTAAAAAGGAGACCACAGATTTTGAATCTAAATGTAAGTAAATGCAGTGTATTTTGATCACAAGTTAACAGTACTATACCTGCAGGCTTTAGGAACTCCTCAACTTCATGTATACAAAAAAGAGGTACAGCTCAGTTTCTATTCATGTGGTGCTCCTCCTTTGGGCTCACTCCACTGATGTTATGTTCACAGTATTTTATTAAGTCCTCTTTTGTGTGTCTGCTGACAGCCACATTTTAAATACACAATTTTGTCATTGGTTGACACAGGAAATTTGCAGACAGGTTGAAAAATGACTGGGCAGGAAAAAAAGTGAAATTGTAGGAGGTCACTCATAGTTTCGTTGTTGGTAGTATCTAAAGTAGTACTGGCACCTCCCAGAGCCACAGACAAAGTCCACCACATACTGTGAGTTTGAGAGACGCACTTCTGTTTGTTCTCTGTACAACACTGTAAGATGTTCAGGCCCTGGCTTTAAAGGAGGTGTAACACCATGTGCCTTGGAACAATATTGCTACGAGCTCTGTTCTAATTTTTATGTAAAGTATAGGAGTTTTATTGGGCCTTCTCTAGCTGCAGGCCCCTAAATTGATTACATCTCAAACTGTACCAGCAATCTGTGATTGAGATACTGAGCTGCGATACACAACAAAAAATTTGAAGTAGTGTTATCACATGGCATGTTATTCATTACTTCAATATTACTGCAATAATTCGATAATACTATGTATTTTGAGTCTCATATAGTATAATTAAAAGGTTTGTTCTGTTCCAAATGACTTGATAAGCCTTTACTACGTTTATACTTTGGCTAAGGCTGTGCTGACAAAACATTCAAACACTGGACAGACGAGGAATGAAAATTTGGCTCAGGGCCAAGTTTCCAGTGGCCAGATCTGGCTTCAAGAAAAACATGTTTGATCCTCTGTGGAATACAGCTGTAAACAGATGAATATCCTCTTTGGGGGCCGTGAGCTTTTCTACTTACTTAGGCTCCCATATTTCTCTCAACAAACACTTGTAAACACTCAGTCAGCCTTCAGGATGAGGGCACAACCTTAAACACATCTTAGTTTAAATCCTGTTGCTTTGTAGTTTTGAGTGTCTTGTCCAAGCAGGAAGCTTTGATGTTGAGAGCTGCATTTGCATTGGGTCCCACCGGGTCCTGCAGGACCCAATGCAAATATGGCGGGAGCAGGCAGTCAGAACTTCTCTGTGGGCGGAAGCGGCCGACTTAAAAAACACTGCGGGAATGGAAGTGACAGGATGACTCAGTTAACAAATGAGAATAGTGTAAAGTGTGTGGCGTTCACTCACTACTTTAAGCTTAAATAGAACGTCTTTAATTTAACAGGAGCAGCAGACATAACACGAGTGAACAGGTACACATACAGAGAGACACAGACACAGCGCAGCAAGATACCGTAGCAACACTGCATGCCCACATATGCCACACACGTGAAACTGTCTTTAAACTAAATGAAAACCACCAAACAGTAGCGCTATTCCTGACCAGTGTGTCAAAAGGCATAGAGGCCAGGGAGTTGAAACAAACAACCCCATGAATCTCTGTTAATAGCCTAAATGACATGTTTTCTCCCACAGGATGGGAGGAGACAGAAAATTAATGCATCTCTATTACTGTGCGGGCATAAATTCTTCACATTTCCTGGGTGAAGAATTCATGGGTGACTAGACAGGCACATTGCGGGAATGGGCGAGAGTGCAACACACGTTGCGGGTGCAGGCAGTAACGACCCGAAAGCAGGAATGGGACGAAGAAATTAGTTCCGCACAGGCCTCTACTTTGATGGCCTCAAATGAAGCCCTGCTGGAAGAAGAAAATGTTGCAGTTCCTTGACTGGTCGCTTGAGGCTGGCTCCAAAAGGGAGCACATTTCCATAGGAGACCATGTTAAAATACCCACGTTTAGAGCAGAAATAAACATGTTTACAGCCTGGGACAAAAACTGAGTTGGTTTCTACATAGTTTCCTCTTCCATGACAACTGTATGGGGTGAAATTTTTTGTAATCTCTTAGTTTAAGAAGTTTTATGCCATAAAATTCTGTATAATTGGGGGCGTGCGCCCTTTGAGTGACAGTAGTTGAGCCCAGTGTCCCCGCCTCTTGTACCATCCGACCGTAACTCAGAGTTCGCGCGATGTGGCTGCTGGCTGTTGTGGAGGGCTGCGTGTTTTATTATTTTTTTAGTATTTTATTAGAAATACCTGCAATAATATGGCTAGGTTTGTGGTGAAACATCCTGATATATCTGCTGCAATATTTGTGCTGAGGGAAATTCTTGTAGTATTTAATGTTGTATGCTGATGACATTAACAGTTTTAGCAGCTATCAGTAGCCTGATCCATTAAGCCCCATTAATGCACGATTACTGAGAAAATAAGTGTCTCATAAGTTTTAGTGCCCACACCAAAGCAAATTGTTAGGAGAACCATTGCTCAGTCCCCAAACATATGATAAACACCTGAACCAAGGTTAGCCTGTTAGCTTAGCTTGTTTGAACTTGAAGAGAGGGATGTATAAGGGGTTGGTAAGGTTAGACCTTACTCATGTGAAGTGCCTTGAGGCAACTTTGTTGTGATTTGGCGCTATATAAATGGAATAAATTGAATTGAAAGTGTTCAGGGGCTATCACTCAAAGCGCGTCATGTTGATGCATCATGTCCAATGCACTGGAGTTGCACTTGTCACTATAAGTGTGTGCGCACATGTACGAGGAAATGAAGCAGTGAAGTGTAGTAATGTCACATAGCTGCACCTTTGCTTTCCTTGTGGCACCTGTTTTTTGGACTATATGTGACACAACACAGAACAAGAAGCACGGAAAGTAAAACATTTCTGTGCACCTCATTGCAATGCACGGGTGCGTGCACACTGGCTGTGCTGCACTCATGTCATGCACTCATGTAAGAATAATTAAAACACGAACAAGTGTTGTGATAATGATGAAACTTTGTTGCGCTGCTGATTTGCTTCAGAAATGATAACACATTGTCATTTTGTGCACACGCATTCTTATTTCCAATGGCACAAACTACGTGGGCTCCAAAACGGTGCACCACAATGAAAAAAAGTTGGTGAGTTGATTTTAGGTGCTCTGCTATAATGCACAGCCATGGTCCTCAGCATATAAGATGTTTACAGTGTTTCTTTATGAAACAGACTAGTCTGCTTTCACTGGAAGGGTCAGCTGAGCATTTAACGGGCTGACGGAGGGTGAAGAAAAAGTGGACATTTGCTTTTGTGTTGCAAGCAAGTGCTGTCATGTAACTGTTTATTGTTTAGTCTGTGAAGTTAAAAACTGTGTTCAGATGGAGCCAAAACGTATCACTACGTGCTTCTTGTTCTGTGGTGTGTCACATATCATCCAAAAAACAGATGGTTTTCTGTTTCATTTCACCTGCAGCTCTACGCTGTCCCCCACAGTTTGTCCCTTTGGAAATAAAAATGCGCATTCACAAAATGACAACAGACATTGTGTGCTGATTTCTGCAGCAAATCAGCAGTGCTACAAAGTTCACACTTGTTCCTGTTGTAATTATTCTGACACAAGAACAAAGTGCATGAGTGCAGCACAGCCAGTGTGCATGCTCCCGTGCGTCGCAATGAGGTGCACAGAAATATTCTACCTTTCTTGCCTCTTGTTCTGTGGTGTTTCGCATATTGTTTAAAAACAGGTGGATTTGTGTTTCGTTACGCAACCTAGCAGACAGAAGGAAACTGAAAGTTTGGCACAGAGTGCAGCTCTGTGACATTAAAAAAATACACTCCACCTCTTCAGTTCCTCGTATGCGCACACACACACACACACACACACACACACACACACACACACACACTGTTTAGCAACAAGTGGAAGTCCAGTGCTTCGGAAGTGATGTGTCAACATGACACGTGCTTTCGGTGATAGCCCTGTTCAGGCTTCTTTCGTCACACACTGAGCCACCCATGCTCCACCTCTTTATGCATTAATGAGTTAATTGTGCCAAGCTGTCAACATGACGATGCTCACACATGGGCTTCATATAGTTTTTTTCCGGTGTCGCCGATCAAACGTCTCCCCTAAAAATTGGTCTGCCCTACCTTCACTGCACATGCGTCATTTCGGAGCCTCAGCAGCGATTCACCGATTATCACCTTGTTTCTGCTTAAAACTGCACTCCAGTCATCATCTGTCTCAGCGACAGATGGCTGAGGCTTTTGTACAACAATCATTTCCACATAAATTCAGCATTATTTCATAATAAAAGGCAGGAGGACTGATCACAGCACCACAGCAGCACGTCTGAGTCTGACGTACGTCATTTCGGAGTATCAGTAGCAACTCACAGATTATCCCCTTGTTTCCACTTAAAACAGCCTCGTTTTTGCTTAAAACTAACTTTAGAATGATTGAAGAGATTTTACTTTGTCATCTGATGGTTAATAATCACATTATTCCATTTGATCGTTTTTGGTGTAGAGAGTCAGACTCAGACGTGCTACTATGGTCCCAAATGAAGCATGCACAGTGAAGGCAGGGCGGACCACTTTTAGGGGGGACTGTTCAGTCCAAGACACCGGGTCTCTATTGAAAACCTACTGGTGATGTCACACAGGCTTTGTCCAACACACACACACACACACACACACACACACACACACACACACACACATATATATATATATATATATATATATATATATATATATATATATATATATATATATATATATATCTTCATCCAGCTCTTTGAGCAGCATTGTTTTGTGCAACCCAAATTACACAATGTAACAATATCTAGAAGATAACATAACCTAACTTTTTACAACACATATACAGTCAAAAGTTTATATACCCTGGAAGAATTTTTGGGTAGGGCAGCACGGTGGCTTAGTGGTTAGCACTGTTGCCCCACAGCGAGAAGGTCGTGGGTTCAATTCCCATGGCCTTTCTGTGTGGAGTTTGCATGTTTTCCCCGTGTTTGCATGGGTTTCCGCCAGGTGCTCCGGTTTCCTCCCACATGCAGGTTAGGTGGATTGGAATCTTTAAAATTGTCCTTAGGTGTGTGTGTGTGTCTGTGTTTGTTTGTCTGTTTGTGGCCCTGTGACAGACTGGCATCCTGTCCTGGGTGTACCCCGCCTCGTGCCCTATGACTGCTGGGATAGGCTCCAGCCCCCCGCAACCCTGAATTGGACTAAGCGGTAGAAGATGAATGAATGAATGAATTTTTGGGTTTCCCCCTGCCTTCACTGTGCATGCTGCAGCAATCATTTCCACATGAATTCAGCATTATTTCATAACAAAAGATGGAGGAAGCGATCAGAGCGTGACGGCTGCACATAAGACTCTGTTGTGCTATGGTTCCTACATCATTTCAGAGTATCAGTAATGACTCACCGATTATCGCCTTATTTTCTGCTTAAAATGGCCTAATTTCTGCTTAACACTGACTTCAGTCTGATTTAAGAGGTTTTACTTGTCATCTGATGGTTAATAATCACATTATCCCCTTTGATCGCTTTGGGTGTAGAGACTCACGAGCTGCTGTAGTCCCAAATGACGCATGCGCAGTGAAGGCAGGGTGGACCAATGTTTAGGGGGGACTGGTCAGTTTGTGACACCGGCAGTGACAACTGTAATGATAAATAATTTTCTACTTTTTTCTGTTAATTGAACAGTTTTATGCGTGTTCTTGTTGCGAGCCTGTTAAAGCTTATTAAAGTTATGCACATAAGTGACTTTAATGTCTAAAATAAGCTACATGGGTTATGGTCATTACTGGTTGAGTTCAAGAGTGTTGGAGGACTCACCATGGCCATTTATTTATTTTTCTTTATTTTTGTTATCCCACTGCTGTGACTACAGATAAGCACCTCAGTGTCTTTTTCACAAAAGTTTCTTTTCTTTGCTCTCTTGTTCTGTTATTCCAGTGAGGAGTACAAGCAACACATTGTTTTTAAATGAATGTTTTTTGACCATATTATGGTTAATTGAGGGCGTTACGGAATGCCATGAATGTGCACAAGCGTGGTGGTTTAGAACAAGTGAGATTCATCAATATCTGATATTTAATGATGCGTGTACAACTGGTATGCACCTGTTTGATAAATATGATTTTTTTTTTTTTGGCCTTACTCATAAGCCAAATGTTTGTTTGTTATTCCTACAACAGAATTTAGAAATGTTTCTGTGCACAGTTTCAAAAATGACGGCCCTGAACTCAACTTTGGTGTTCAGCGTAACAACTCTGTGACAACATAAAAGCAGTAAAGCTTAACATAGCCACCTTTGTGATTAGTTAGATTTTTTTTCAAAGGGTGTAGCAGTTTGTCTTGAGACTGCTGTAACTCAGAATTTTCTTGAAATTCACATTATCTCTTGTTAATCTTTGAGGAAAAAAAAAGAAATCCTGCACAGAACTGCTTGTGCAGTTCAAATGGCTAAGGTAGGAGATCAAACCTAGTCACCAGAAATAAGTAAAGTCAGAACGGGATGCGGCTGCCATGCAAATACATTATGCAAACCCCGACTGGACGGATCTGTACGTGTCTGCACTGCAGGGTAAAGTGTGCATTCCTTCCACTTACCTGATGTGGGCTTATGGGACAAATGCAAACTGTTCACTGATGAATCCTACTTTGATCTTTATGTCTTTCTGAGCAGGAGAAGCCACAAAATGTTTTGTAATCATAGGTTCAGAGAAGCAAAGGCCCTTTATTTATTTATTTGTTGTTATTTGGCATGCAAGGGATATATTTCTCAAAATTATTTCAGCAATTTCTGCATCTTCAAGGTAACTTTGTAGATTGAACGAACTGTTACCAACAGGAAAAACAGGTATGTTGTTTAACAGATTGCTGTGTGTAAGCAGTACCCATCTGTGGTCTTCATACAAGTTTAACAGCTATGAAGTGACCATGCATTATTAAACTCACCATCATGAATGGGGAGTGGCTTGTAGTTAAATTATGATGGATGGGACCATACCTAAAGAAGACCACATCCTGAAACACAAACCCATGTCCCATACAGGATACAGTTTTCCAATAATCCTTTGTGTTTGTTTTAACAAGCTTGGGAATTATGTTAGTTGACAGTATTGACTCTGTGACCAACTTTCTAACATTCTTGAACAAATCTCATGCTGTTTTATTTCATACAACCAATAAGTATAGGTGCATCTCAGAAAATCAGAATATCAGGGAAAAATTTTAGACATTCCAGACTGATTATATATAAACAAAACTGTAGTTTTATTCATTTTAATTATTTTGATAATTACAACCTACAGCTCCCCAAAACATTGAAAATGTGAATTTCAAAATATTTGAACATTTAATTTCAAGTTAGTGTTTATGCTGTATAAATACCATGAATGTCTGTCTGGTTTAGTACACACAACCACAATCATGAGCAGTACTACTGACTTGATCGTTGTCCAGAAGACACTCATTGACTCCCCCCACAAGTAGGATAAGCCACAGAAGGTCATTGCTGAAAGCGCTGGGTGGTCACACACACCCATAACCCCAGCCTTGAGAACATTATCAAACATCATGCTCGTAGATCACAAAGCTCCACCAACACTAGTTTTCGATTCCACAAATTTTACCTTGGAAAAAATTTTCAAGGGTAAAAAATCCTGTTAGAAGGGGCTTTTCATAAAATATAATACAAAATATCGACCAAAAAGGCTTTTCAATGTTAAAATCAAATATCCACTAAATCTGCAATACAGATCAGATGTGGATCAAACTTAGTCTACTCATTGAGAGTTCCAATTTACACCTCATTGTTACAAATGAAGTGATTGAGGCCATTTTGATTGAGATATAATGCAAAATGTACATCAAATGGGCTTTTCAATATTAAATTCAAATGTCCACAAAATCCACAATCCGGATAAGATCTGGATCAAACTTTGTCAGGTGATCGTGAGTTCCAGTCTGTACCTCACTTTCAAATATGAAAGTGATTGGGGCAAGTTTGATTAAGATATAATGTCAAATATACATTAAATTGGGTTTTCAATGTTAAATTTAAATGGCCACAAAATCTTTAATCTGGATCAGATCTGGATCAAACTTTGTCAGTCAATAAAGAATACCATCCTACATAACGCTCTCAAATATGAAAGAAACCTGATCTTTTTTTGACACATTAAATTTTTTCATTCTTTCAAAGTTAAAGATAGGCATTTTTTCCAAGATTTTTTCTGACTTTGCCCTTTGACCTAATGACCTTGAAAATTGAATCAGTTCTTGCCTATTAGGATATGAATTGTCACTAAAAATTTCATAACAATATATGAAAAATTGTGGGCTCCAGGCTGTTCACAAACACACAAAAGGGGTGAAAACACAACCTCCTCCAACTTTGTTGATGGAGTTAACAAAGCCAATTCAAGAGCTTTGGGAGAACTTGACAAAGAGTAGACTGAGGCAGGAGTCAGTGATGTGTCCAGGAAATGGGCTACATGTGTCACATTCTTAGTGTCAAACCACTTTTGACTCAGACAGAGTGTCAGAAGTGTCTTACCTGGGCTACGGAGAAAAAGAACTGGACTGCTGTTTTGTGGTCCAGAGTCCTCTTTTCAGATGAAAGTAAAGTCTGCATTTCATTTGCAAATCAATGTCCAAGAGTTTTGAGGAAGAATGGAGAGGCACAGAATCTAAGTAGCTTGAAGTCCAATGTGACGTTTCCACAGTCAGTGATGATTCGGGGTGCCATGTCAACTGCTGGTGTTGGTCCACTGAGTTTAATCAAGTCCAAAGTCAACACAGCCATCTACCAGATTTCAGAGCAGTGATTCTCAAACCTGGTCCTCAAGTACCACTAACCTACACATTTTCCATCTCCCTTTTCTGTGTCACAAGCTGATTTAGGTGTGCAGCCAGTCAGGTAATAACAGACACCTGAATGAGCTAATCAGCTTGTGGTAGAACAAGGAGAGATGGAAAATGTGTAAGTTAGGTGGTGTTTAAGAGCCGCTGTGTTAGAGCACTTCATGCTTCCATCTGCTGACAAGCTTTATGGCGATGCTGATATCTGTTTCAAGCAGGATATGATCCCTACCCACAGTGTCAAAACTGCTTGTAACTGCTTTCCTGATCATGGTGTTACTGTACTAGATTTGCCCCATAGAAAATACTGCATAGAGAATCTATGGGGTGTTGTCAAGAGGAAGATGAGAAATATCAGGTGTAACGATACAGATAGATAGATAGATAGATAGCTTTTATTATCATTGTCATTACAACAACGAGATTTCCGCACTCACATTCCACATACAAACAGCAGTTAATCAACAATTATTACTTGTTTACCGTAATAATGGCACACATCAGAATTAGGACAACATATATACATTTGACGTTGTTTATGTGCACTAAACTTCAAACATGATAAGCCGCAGGTTGCTATCAAAGCAACCACTTGTTCCATAACACCTCAGCAGTACCACAGGCTGATCTCCTCCATGCCACATGGCGTTGATGCTGTAAGTTGTGCATAATGAGCCCCAAACAGGTATTGAGTCCATAAGTGAACATACTTTTCAGACGTTTGACATGTCTGTGTTATGATCCTTTATATAATCTATGATTTCATGATTCCTCTGATATTTTGAAATACCTGACAAAAATATAAACCTCTTTCCACAATATTGTAATGTATTGAGATGCACCTGTGTATATATGTATATAGTCTTAAAGTTAGCACACTTTGTTCGTGTCTTTTAAAATGAATGCTTCAGTTAATAAAATGTCATTTTACCCATCATTAGGCATAATTAGGTTCAGTCTAATTCAGTTCTGATACATTTGACTCTTCAAAAAGTACAGTTCTGCAATTACAAGCTTTATTTAAAAAAAAACATTGAGTCTTCAGTAGGGATGTGAATCGTACAACAACTCACGATTCAATTCGATTCAGATTCTTGGGAAGACGATTTGATTCAGAATCAATTATCGATTCAAAGAGCTCTGAGAAATAGTTATATTACTTAAAATGTTTATGTTTAAGAAAATGCAGCTTTACAAGGTTAATCAAGTGATTCTAGATGTAAATTTACTTATCTGCTTTGCTCGTTAGGAGTTGGCTGGCAGTTTAGCGAAGCGCTGGTCAGTAGTCGGCAGATACGCTGCTCCCCTCTTTTAGCTCCGGGTGATGGCGTAGCATGTGGGCTTGCAGATTTGAAATGTTTCCGAAGTACATGTTAAGCTTCTTCTTATGCAGCAAATAATAAAATCCAAAATGTGCCCAAACATTTGCCTTCAGCAAAGATGCTCTTCATCCGCCATGCTAAGCTACAGCCACTGAACTCTGCAGCTCACGAGTGTTTGAAGCACGACGGACCCCCGCCCCCCCCGCGGGGACGCTGTAGTACAGAAGCCGTTGCCTGACAAACAGTAGATGCAGCGAATAAGCAAGAAAATGTTTTAAAAAATGCTTTTTAAAAATCGATTCTTGGACATTTTGGATCGATTCAGAATCGTAATAAATAAGAATTGCGATTCAGACGTGAATCGATTTTTTCTGACACCCCTAGTCTTCAGTAGTACTGGAAGCTTGCTCATAGGCACTCTGACACCATTAGTATTAGGAGCGTAAGCCTAAGAGCTCTTATTGCAGGGTTACTCTGAGATGGATTTGAACACCCTGATCTAAAGACAACTACGTTACCACTAAGTCTCAGTGCTTTTATCACGCTGGCTTACCAATTGATGCTACTTAATTTCACACCAACGAATAAGAGTCAAGACTCGGAACATGATAGCCAGCATTGTAAATGTAAACCAGAATGATTTTTCCATGGAGACCGTATGTCTGTGCTGATTCTACTTATTGATATTTTGCAGGTGGGTGAGATGCAAAGCGAATGGATACGAGAGTTATGTAAGGTAGGTTTTTGCCTCCTACTCCAAGTAAACTCAGTTCATAAACGATTCCCAAAGTGTCATATTTTCTCACATTTCATGAACAGTTATGTGTTTATTTAGACTAATTAAAACTTATTTATTTGCAGCTTGTTTTTTGTAACCCACTTTTAAAGGCATTACAAACACAAGTACTCTGTGTTCATTTTGGAAAAGATACAGTATAGTGCTGAAACGGAAACATAAGCAAAGGAAAGAAGAGCATTCTTAATAGTTCATACCTTAGCACTATGGCCACCAACTGGGATTATTAGGAAAAATCTCATTTCTGGTCACTTAACTGACCCTATTTCACATGCTCACTGAGGTTTTCCACTTCTGTCATTTTCATATGTCACAAACCTGTTTTATAAGCTTTTTGGAGTTGGGTACCAAAGACCACTGCAAACGCGATGGTTGTGTTGGTTGTGTATATACCCACTTTCTTCTGGCTTGGTATCGTAACCGACCCTGTTATATACCCAATGTTGCAAAAATCATTTTGGGGGAGGGGGGACCTGTGTGGAAAGGGTCAGGGACTTCTATTTCCTGGGAGTCCACATAGATGAGAAACTGACCTGGGACAGGAACACCACTGTTACACCCTGGCTCTTTGGGTGCAACATAAAGGAAGACAAAATCAAATATAAAGTTTAACAAATTTATTGTAAAAAAAAATCTAGGGGAATTAATAAATATAATGGGGAAAAGAGGAAGAAGATTGTAGCTGCTGCTGCCTTGCTTCCAGGTGGAGAGTGAGAGCGAAAGGGTGGGTTCAAGGCAGGCTTTTATAGGCTCCAGGACTCTGCAGGCTGGAAAACCTGGAAACTGGAGTAAACAATTACTCTCCCACATAACACCCCCTCCCATAAGCAAATTTATTTTTATCAACATGCAACATTTTGCAGGAAACTCATGACCTGGATAAAGCATCAGCCAAGATGTTGTCGCGTCCTCTGATGTAGTGGATGTCCAGGGAGAAGCCCTGCTAAAACAGGCTCCATCTCATAAGGTGCTGGTTTGTGTTCTTTATACATCCCAGAGCCACCAGTGGATTGTGGTCAGTATAAACCATGACAGACTAGCTGGAAGAGACATACCTCAGAATGCTCGAGGGCAAGGATTAGAGCTAATGCGTCTTTTTCTATAGTGGAGTATCTGCACTGATGGACATTAAATTTTCTTGAAAAATAGCAGACAGAATGTTCTATTTCAGCTCTATCCTGTAGGAGGACAGCTCCAGCACCAACCTCACTAGCATCCACCACTAGTTTAAAGGGCTGACTAAAGTCAGGAGCAGCCAAGACTGGAGCAGTGGCCAACAAAGCCTTCATATTGTCAAATGCTAACTGACATTCTTGGGACCAAATGAAAGCAACCTTAGGACTAAGCAGGTTAGTAAGTGGAGACACAACTATAGCAAAATTTTTGCAAAAACTCCTGTAGTACCCTGCCATGCCTAAAAATCGCTAAAGGTCACATCTGGTAGTGAGAACAGTGTAGTTTACAATGGCTTTGATTTTAGCGCCAACAGGATACACCATTCCACAGCCCACAATTTTACCCAAATAGGTCACAGTAGCCTGCCCAAACTCACACTTTGCGAGGTTTAATGTTAAATTGGCAGCTACTAGTCGTGCAAAAACATCATTAAGTCTTGACAGATGGTCAAACCAAGAAGAACTACAGATGACCAAGTCATCCAAGTAGGCCTCACAACCATCAGCACCTTTCAGAACTATATTGACAAGACGCTGAAAAGTGGCTGGTGCGTTCCTCATACCAAAGGCGACTGTATATTGACAAAAATCATCTGGAGTAACAAAGGCTGAGATCTCACAGACCCTAGCAGTCAATGGAACCTGCCAGTAGCCTTTTAAAAGATCTAGTTTAGAGACAAAAATGGCAGATCCTACCCTGTAAATATAGTCATCAAGGTGAGGTAACGGGAAGCAATCAGGCTGACAGCATTCACTTTTCTGAAATCGGTGCAAAAACGAGGTGACTTATCGGACTTTTCAACCAGCAGACATGGAGAGCTCCATGGACTGGAACTGGGCTGGGCAATACCATGCTGCAGCATATAATGTACCTCTTTTTGCATCATCTGGCGCTTCTCAGGGTTCACTCTGTAGGGGTGTTGCTTTATGGGAACTGCATCATCAACATCAATGTCATGGTGCAACACACTGGTACAGGTGGGAACATCTGAGAAGAGTTCAGTATGCCTGCGAATAATAGCCACAAAGTCAGCACGCTTGTCACAGTCTAAATAGGAAAGATGAACATTCAGGTTCGACAGTCTTCTTTCAGGAATATATTTTTTCCCAACCACACCAACTGTATCCTCCAGTTCTGACACTGCGGTAGTCGGCACAGCAACAGATTTCTGACCGGACAGGACATCGTTCCTGTTAAAATAAGGCTTGAGAAGAATTATAATATGACATAAACGTACTTTCCTCTTCCTATCAGGGGTCTTGACTAAATAATCAGTATCACTGACTTTCCGCTCAGTCTCAAAAGGCCCGCTATACTGAGCATGCAAAGCAGACCCAGGAAGTGGCAGTAGAACCAGTACTCTGTCCCCTGGAGAAAACACTGTATTTAGCTTTCTTGTCAAACCTGTGTTTCATTTTTCCTTGAGACTTCTCCAAGTTTGCCTTGGCAGGCTCACATGCCCTCTGGAGTTTGGATCTGAAACTGCACAGAAACTGCAAAAGACCAGACTGAGCAGATGAGTCTTCTAACGATCTCTCTTTCAAGAGTTTTAATGGCTCATGCACTATATGACCAAACACGAGCTCAGCTGGGCTAAAACCCAACAACTCCTGAGTCACTTCTTGAGCTGCAATTAGCAGCAAGGGAACACCATCATCCCATTCTTTCTCAAACGCCTTGTAGTAAACTCTCAACGTGTTTTTCAGAGTTTGGTGGAACCTCTCCAGGGCCCCCTGGGACTCAGGGTGGTATGCAGAGGATGGGCAATGTTTGATTGACAACTGCTGAAGCACCTGAGAAAAAAAATCTTTGACATAAAATTGGACCCTTGGTCAGTCTGCACAACTTTTGGAAGGCCAAACAGAGTGAAAAAACTTAACAAGGGCCTTAGAAACAGTGATGGCTGTAATCCTTCTGAGGGGAATAGCCTCAGGGAAACAAGTAGCCATACACATAACTGTTAGAAGATATTGATTACCAGATTTTGTTTGAGGAAGAGGTCCTACACAGTCTACCAAGATGTGTTCAAAAGGCTCTCCAGTAACTGGAATAGGATGTAATTGGGCTTTGGGAATAGTCTGGTTAGGTTTACTCACAATCTGGCACACATGACAGGTTTTACAATAGTGTGAAATGTCAGACTTAACCCCAGGCCAATAGAAGTGTCTCCTCACTCTATCTAGAGTTTTCTTTACACCCATATGTCCCGCTAAACTATGGTCATGAGCAAGTTTGAGAAACTCAGTACGATAAACTTCATGGACCAACAATTTGATAAACAGAACTCCATTCATCCTCACAGACCAATGCTGGAGGAGTCCACTTTCTCATGAGAACCCCATGGCTAATAAAATAAGCACAAGGGATAGCTGTGTGCTAATTCCCCACTTCAGCGATGCTGAACTTGGGCAGCAGCCTGGTTTTGGATTTTGCTCAGTGTAAACCTATCCACTGAATGCATACGTTTTTGGAAGCTCTTTTCAGGGTGTTGGGGCAGTCCCAATGTTACTGCCACCATGATGATTTTCTATCGATTTGGAGGTGCCATTTTCATTTCAAAATTTTGCATTGATTGGGATAGCTTACAAAACACCCTTTTTCTTCTAAAGGTAAGTAAAATACGGCTTCAGAGTTTGATGTATCATTCTGTATGTTGTTGTCAATATTTGAGTGAAATTTGTGCAAAATCTATCATCTACCAAGCGAGTTTTTGAATTAGCCACAATGGTAGTTGGTCAAGTTGAAGGTGACCAAAATCAGGCTAATTTGGCATGCTTCAAATTGGCATAATTCCCTTAATACTTGTCATATCAAGATAAGCTTGGTGTTATTGGAAAAGTATTTTCAAAAGCTTTCTAATGATGCTAATAATTCTGAAATCCATCAACTTTTCATTTTTTTTGTCACATAGCTACAAGGGAGCTTCTTAATTTCACTTTCGGAAACAGCATTGTCGAATAAGACAGTAAGTCCAGAATCTCTCTGTTGAGCGGACTTCAGCTCATTGTGAGAAGGAAAATGTTCAGTAAAACCAAAAGTACTACCTTTGGCTAGGAATGTGTCAGACAGATCAATCTCAGCATCACTCTTAGCCGAGAGTTGTTTACACACAGCTCGAGTGATCGCACATAGAGGAAAAGCATCAGTATATTGCTGCTGCATTTCATCTGGGAACTCACACAGTGTAGGAGTGGAGACCACTACAGGGGCAGCTAAAACATTGTCACCGACCAAGTCATTTCCTTGGATCATGGACACACCCTCCATGGGAATGGAGGAGCACACAGCTACAGGAACATTTCCAGAAACTAATGCAGTATGCAGGTTAACAGTATGCAGAGGCAAGGTTAAATAGCCCCCAAAACCCTGCACAATCGCACTACATTTTAACTCTGACGGCTCAGAAAAGGGAAGGACATCCTGCAAAATTACAGACTGAAAAGCTCCACTATCCCTCCAGATTTTTACCGGGCGTCCATTAAAAATAAAGAGGAACAGGCCACTTCACTCCTTGACTCAGGCACAGCCTCTTGACTCAAGCTTGGACCTTGTTCAGTCTTTAGAAAAGCCAAAGGTTTAGATTTCTTTTTACTTAGGCTGGGACAGTAAAAAATCAGGTGGCCAGGTTTCTTACAATAGAAACAAAGTTTCTCATTTAAACCATTGCCAGTAGTAGAAGCCTTTTTAAAGCTGGGACCACGAGGTGAAGAGTTCGGCCTAAAAGATTTCAGTTTAGACTCCTTCTTCTCAATGTTAAAACTTGATTTATGAGTCAACACAAAGTCACCACTTAGCACTGCAGCTTTGGAGTGTTAACTTTCTGCTTGGCTATGTATGTGCAAACCACTCCAGGCAAATAGTTTTTAAAGTCCTCTAAGAGAATCAACTGTTTCAGCTCATCTACTGATTCATCTTTTTGACACCATTGATTGAAAAGTGTTTCTTTCTCTCTAGCAAATTCAACATATGTCTGGCTTTCAAGTTTAACCAGACCTCTAAATCGCTGACGATATGCTTCAGGAACCAGCTCATAAGCTTGAAGAATAGCATTTTTAACAGTGTCATAATTTTCACTTTCCGTCATCGTTAAAGATGAATAAACTTCTCACATTCTCACGAGTGCTACTAGCTTAGCTTATGATAAGCTAAAAGTGAACGCTCTCGTTACAGGCAAACAACATTCCACAGTTTCTGGGTATTCTGTGTTAGTACGCGCCTGCGGCCGATGTGCTTGATGAATTCCTACGCAAAAAGTATTCCCAGATAATTGTGATATATTCCTGTGAGATAATGAGTATATCTCACCTAAATCAATTCTAAAATTTACCAGTAATAAAATTATAAAGAGAACTGAAGTTTTAAGAGTGGCCATAATAAATATTTAAGAAACTTAAAAGTTTATGAGCATTGTAAACATTGACATGATGGAGTTTGATGCGGAAGAGTTCAGAAAGATACGATTGGAATGTTTTGATTACCATTTACAGTTGGCGATGAAAGACTTGGGTGTTAACTTCGTGTTAAAAGTCAGAACAAGAAGTTGCACTGAAAGAGCTCTATCTGGGAAGAGACACATCCTGTGTGTTGTTGCTCCAACAAGAGCGGCACCCTGAGCAGTTTCGCGAAAGTAGTCCGGCGAGTTCAATCTGTGGGCGTGAGCTATCCCACAATGCTAAAATAGCAGCAGGGTGTAAACTTCTTGGGCTTTCCCAACCCGAACACCCTGCAAGAGTAAGGTCAAGAAATGCTTAGGCCATCTGGAAATGGTGGCAACACGCTCAAAATGTGGAAAATATTTCTCAACATCTTTTTCTACAAAAGATCTTGTGTTTCTAACCACATCAAACTCATTTTGTTCAGGCTGGACATTCAAGGAAGCTCTTTTAAAACCTAATTCTTTTAAGAAAACGTTCATGGTCTAAATAAATCTGTTTCTCTTTTAGTTGCAGCTCTCATTCTTTAAGACTTAGTTCTTTTAGTCTCACCTATTGAAGGATCAGGAGGGTCCAGTGATGAAATTGCAGACTCAACAACATTTACGGTCACGCTGTCCACAGAAGGACGGGCCAACAAGTCTGACGATGGTTCAAACAGGCCTTGCTCAATGAGTGAAGCACAAAGTTTATCCTTAACATTATCTTTGAGACGTTTGTTCCAACCAGATGTATCAATGTTATAATGTGCAGCTAAACTTAACAACTGCTCCTTTGTAAACTGCTCAAGTAACTGTCCGGATGGTGACAAAATAAAATCCTCCAGAGAAGCCACGGTAACTCCCTTACCTAAAGCTAAAAATTACAAAGAGAGCACCAAACTCCACACAAACAAAAACAAAGTGTTGTCGCGGCTCGTCTTTTTGGTCTTCTCAGGATGTCGTCTTTTAGATAACACAAACTAATTGCAAGTGATATGCTAGAAAGAGGACACAACACTTTAGAATAATTCAGCCTTAAGCAAGATAAAATGCACAGAGTTTTTAAGTTTATTTAAGCCTTCGACACAAAGCTTAGACAAACTGAGTCCTCTAGAGAGACTGAATATGACAACCGCGCTCATCTATTTATTGGAGACCCGCGGGCATCGCTCCTCCTTCAACTTTTTTATTTATTTCATTCCTAAGACATGGTTTTCTATTGGAAGCGTCCTCTAGTGAACCCTAAGCAGGTGTTAGGCCATTATTTCAATGTGACAAACGCTCCCATTAAAACGTGAAGGATTTACAACTGATTTTTTTAAAAGACCTTCAGCCACAGGTGCAGCTGGCCTGAGGCCCCCTCCGCACGTGGCCTCAGCCACACGTGCAGCTGGCCTGAGGCCCCCTCCGCACGTGGCCTGCGGGAAAGCACCTAAAAGGCCTTGGAAAGCCCCTGACAG
This sequence comes from Thalassophryne amazonica, assembly GCF_902500255.1. Classification (NCBI taxonomy): domain Eukaryota; kingdom Metazoa; phylum Chordata; class Actinopteri; order Batrachoidiformes; family Batrachoididae; genus Thalassophryne; species Thalassophryne amazonica. The sequence goes on from NC_047107.1 coordinate 32,033,982, forward strand.
ACTGAATGACTAATAAAGCCCCTTTTTTTTGGGTTGAACACCTGCTAGTTCAACCAGAGGACATACAGTTCGGATCAGGACACTTGATAGTTCATCACAGTTCAAATATGGACCTAAAAATTCTTCTACAGTCCCTCCTCTGGGACTCGAAAGAGTCCCATTACATCAACTATACTCTTGGGTTGTTTACTGACAAGACATCCTCATTTGTGCATTGCAATAAAAAAAAACAAAAAACACAGCACTCGACTTACTGATAACTCTGGTGCGGATATGAATATCAGTGATACTTCACACGGTAAATATATTGCAGTGCAGGTGAACCTACATACTAAGGCACAAGGTGAGCAATTAGCTGGATTATATCAACACAAGGTGACATTCAAACATTGAGTTTTGGTGTAATTCAAGGCACTTAAAATGGCCACATAAAACAAGTTACATCAACCTCTTAATCATGGCAAAGTAAAGGCTTCACATTGACATCAGTGCAACCAATCATCTTCTGGCATCTATTGACTCACTCAACCAGAGGCTCCAACCCATTATACTTGGTTCTACATATTATTTTGTTAAAGCGTCACACATTTATTATTTAAATGCATCAAATAACCCCTACGTTACCACTATTTAGTCAACCAATCAAGTAACTATTCTAAGGTTAGCGCAGCTATGTCTAGTTAAATGATAAACACAATAAATGGTTTCCCTTCATGTCCGTCCTTAAGTCATTTGCCTTAGTCAATCGTATAATGGTTTTCATTATAGGCCATTTCTCAACATTCTCCACTTTGTTTTTCTTCTTTTTCAGCTTGTTTTCTAATGCCCGTTTTGGCCAGACACCAAATTTAGGCAATGCATGTCTCTTGAGGCATGCTATAATTTAAGAAAAAAGGGGTCCCTATGGTGCATCTTTACTACTAAATCTACAAACACGCCGTGTAAGGGTCCCCTTTTTATAACGTTGCAATGTGATATCTATGTGTATGCATTTAGCTTTATCTGTGTTACGCAGATGATGGTAAGGACAGACATTTACCCAACCTTCGTTACTAACATATATCCTTCTTTGTTTTATTTACACTCAGATTTCTGAAACCAGTCCGCAATTCAAACTCAAGAACCAAGATCATAGTCCGTGTTCAGTGCCATTACGTCAGTCCGCGCTCCTCAGCATTTACTCAGCATCTGAAGTTTTGGGAGAAGTTGGGGAACATGGGGAGGTTGGCCTTTCAGGGGTAGTGGGGGGAGGATCAGGAATTCTGGCTTTCAGACAGTCGTGCAGTTCTCTGATGGATCTTTCCAGCTCCTTGTGCTGCTTGGCCAGGTTGTACAGGGCCCCCAGAGAATTCTTGCCCACATTCAGGGTGGTGGTGGCCAGCCCTAGCTGTTCCCTTTCCATATGCTCCATCATGCAGGCTAGCATGTCCATACTAGACTGAAGACCACACAGTTGAGTATGGAGGCCCTCCTGAGCACAAGAGATGTTGGCATTGTCACGGTGTATCCTGAACAGGTATGCAGCTGTCTGACTTAGTTGTGGCATGATTTCCTCAAATAGCTCATGGGGAATGTGATTTGTGAGGGGCAGGAGCTGCTCCAAGGTTTTGGAACAGACTCTTGTGGAAGACGAAGCTCTCGAACCAAGATTGCCATGTCCAGTGGGGTGACCATGACCAGATTAAGGTTGTGCAGTCCAGGGGACAGGAAGTACAAGGGGGAAGGCATTTCGTGTGTGGGGGGAGTATTGTTGATGTCGCACAGGCAAGTGGTTGGGACACTCTGGGCATTTAGTAGCCTGTACAAAGCTCCCCTCTGTCCTGGTGGGTGAGTTCGACTAAGGTCCACCCCTGCTGATCCTCCTCCAGAGGTACTGGGCTGATCAGAATATCTCTCCTGCCTTGGGGGTGGAAAGCTGGGGACAGGTCCTAGCAGTGAATTGGGTCTAGGATGCACTCGGGCGGTTGCTGCATATGGCCGACCTTGGCTGCCTCCCCTGGAGGGTATCGTTGCCACTGGCACATGTGACTGTCTCCATGGCTGTTCCTGAGTCCAAAGGGTCTTTCAGGTGATGGTGGAGTCCTCGGGCCGACTCTTGCTGCAGGCAGATTCTGTGAAGCCGTCATCGCCAGGTGCTGGAACGATGAAGATCCTTCTGTTGCCAACTGGTTTAGCTGCTGGATGGAAGGCGGCTGTGGCGACCAATCATGTCTCGACCATCCCTCCTGTATATCCTCTTCTCCAAACAGTTCTGAGAGTCCAATCAGACTTGATAGAGGCAGATCAGGCATAGGTCCCTGATCAGGGGAGTCTGGTCTCTCAGCCATACTCCTGTGTCCTAGTAATATACATATACGTTCATTATTACAGCTCCATGTCATTCTTTCAGATATTGTCTATCCTATCCCTCATTTTTGTGGGTGCATGTGTGTGAATGTAAATGTGCGTGCATGTCTTCTTCCTCGTCTACAATATCACCAAGCACGGTCCATCCCAGTCCTCCCTATCTGGGGTGTACGCCACAATATTAGGGAGCTGGGGGCTGTCGGGGAGGATAATTGGTATTTCATCCATTTCCATATATTCTGGTTCTCTGTCTGTTTCGTTTGTGCTTTCTTCTAGGGCTCGGATGGCTAACAGTGGGAGCTGTCCTACTGTGGATGAAAGCAATTTATTGACCAGAAATTTTATCAAGGGAATACCACAACATATTACCAGCAAGACCGCCACCCCTGTTAGTGCCAAGATTACACCTATCTGGTATAACCAGTCTTTCCATGATATCCACCCTCTCCTTAGAGTCCCAAACAGTGAAAACAGTGGGCCAATATTCATTCCATTCCCTACAATGTATCCAGAATCGTCAGTTTCATTTCTCCCTCCTATGGAGTTACTTAACAGTTCCTGTTGCATCTCTTCAAGTGTGATTAAGAGCTCTGTCAAATTTCCGTCTTCCCCTGTACGCATGGGAATAGCTGTGCAACATTCGGTGGCTTTGATCATAATACAAACTCCTTGTTCGTCAGCCATCATCATCTCGATAGCTAATCTATTTTGCATTGTCATTAGCGAGGTGGCGTGAAGTTGTTCGGTTAAGGCTCCTACTGCTGCCAATGTCCAGTTCAGGTATCTTTGCTGATTATACCACAAGTAATTAATCCACTGCACCTCCTGGAACCTAGAACGGATTTTTGGAGTAACCCCGAACAGAGCCAATGCCCATCCCCATTTATCCGCATCTTCATCTGCTTTAACTCTGCTACTGTCTATGGCTTCTAACTGTCGGGGTATCCCTTCTGGTATCCCGTTTCTTACTGTGATGTTGTAGTCTGTTTTAAACGTCATTATTCCTCTTTTCTTACGAAGTTTCTGTGGCATGGGTTGTATTGAATTTGGCATTTCAATTACTGTTATAGCTCCTGTGAGCATCACAGGAGCACAAAGGCCCTTCCAATTAGGGGACAGCGATGACAGGAGTTTCCTTCTTTGTCCGCATATCCAAAAGATGTCAGCTAAGGGTACCGTTCCCTTAGCTAAATTTGGAGTAGATACCCATGAAGCATGGGTGAGATTCAGTCCAATTACCGACCCCCCTGTGGCCGGTACTATTTGTTCACACTGTATGCCTGCTGCTGGCAGGGTGTGACAGACGGTAATGTTCCATGCTGTTTTAGCCGGTTTGTATTCTTGCTGCTTTTGCATACACTGTATGTGGTGTTTTGGCTGGGTCGTCCCTACCTGCCAATCGCTTATGTATTGTGCTACTAAGCCTTTAGCTATACAGAATGGGTGTATCATCCCTTTCTCTATTTTAACGGTGTGGTCAATTTGGTGGCGGGATTCACCGTGTGACAACGTTGTATTGTTATTTCTGGAGCGGACAACACAACTTCATATCCAGTGCGTCTAGCTTGTGTTAAGACAAAACGTTGACTGGTTAGCAGGGCATGTAACTGATGCGATGTGTACAACGTTACTGCATGTCCCATGATTATGGATGATGCTTTTTGAAATGCAAAGGCAGCTGCTGCTAGACCCTGATAGCATGGTGGCAATCCTGTTTCAATGTTGTCAAGCTTTGTACTATAATAGGCCAATGGTTGTTTTCCTTCATTTGTTTCCTGCATTAGTACAGCACAAGCATATCCAGCTTTTTCAGTAACATACAAATGGAAAGGTTTCCCATAATCTGGGTTATCTAACGCGGGAGCAGATTGCATGTCTGTTTTTAGGGCCTCAAAAGCTCCCGTTGCCTGATCTGTCCAGACGAGGAGAGCTGCATTGCTTGTTTGCCCCACTGCTCTAATCATGGCACGCAAAGGTGCAGTTTTTATAGCATAATCACAAATCCACGGCCGACTGTACCCTGCCATCCCAAGGAATGAAAGCATCTGTCCCACTGTTTGGGGTTTGGGAGCCTTGATTATAGCCTCCACTTGGCTTGGGGCTATACATCGCGTGGTCCCACACAACTGTCTTCCCAAGTATTCTACTTGTTGTTTGCAAAACTGCAATTTGTCCTTACTTACTTTATGACCTCCATCTGCCAATGCATGCAATACAATTAATGAATCTTTTTCACACTGTTCTTGAGTCTCTGATGCAATAAGGAGATTATCCATATATTGCACCAATGTACTGGGTATGTCAAGGTGTTGTAAATCTTCAGCCAGGACTTTGTTAAAGATGGCTGGGGACAGGTTCAGTCCCTGAGGTAGCCGTGTATACGTTAGCTGTTGTCCCAGAAATGTGAATGCAAACAAATGTTGTGAGTCTGGGTGCACAGGCACACTGAAATAGGCTGAACACAGATCTATTACTGTATACCATTCTGCTCCAGCAGGGATGCTTGATAGTATAGTATGCGGATCAGGTACTATAGGTGCATCCATTTCTATTATTGCATTGATAGGACGCAGATCATGTACCAGCCGATACTCTTTGGTATTGTTTTTAGGGATAGGATAGATAGGAGTATTGCATGGGCTTGCAGTTTTTATTAAAACTCCAGCTGCCATTAGTCCCTTGATTACTGGTTTTATGCCTTCAATAGCCTGAGGTTTTAATGGATACTGCCTTTGGTGAGGCAGTTTTGCTCCCGGTTTTACTTTTATTTTTACTGGTAAGGCTGTTTTTACTAGTCCTACATCCGTTTTGCTTTTGGACCACACCACTGGTGGTATTTGCTCTAACAATCTCTCTTGTTGGGCCGATAACACCATCTGTCCCTCTGGTCTAGGATTGAGCTCCACTTTTTGAGCTATAGCCTCATCATTTACTTTTAAATTAATTCGTATAAACTGCTGGTCTTTTGACAGATGTACTTGTGGACTTTCCATGTTTTGCCATTCTTCAACTTCTGAGGCTGTCTTTACCATTGGACCTAGGTCATGGGATTCGTACTTTTCTGAGACTAAAAGGGTCACATGAGGTGTGGCATTCGGCACTTGATACCATTGTTGTTCAGCTGAAGTTAGCTTGACAGAAGCTGCGGCCCCTTGGGGGCCTAAATAAATTTCTGTGGTGGTTATGTGAAACAGCCGTTGATTCATCAATGCATCCCAGCAGCATGCATAGTCAGTTTGTTCTTGTTTGGCATCGAACATCAGGGTGACATGTAAAGGTAAACTAGGTGTATATACTGCTTCATAGTGTTGTTCGGCCCAGGGCTTCCATTTTTCCCATTGCAGTTGAAGATTTGAATTTTCTGGTTGTAACTTCAGCCAGTATACCATGGGTTGCACAGGTCGGACCTTGTTTTCCATGTCCATAAGCACCATAATGTTGGCGAGTGCTTCGTCAGGAAAGTGTATTTGCAGTCCTTGATGGGTACACACTATCTGGGTTTGTAGCTTACATAAAATGTCTCTTCCCAGCAAATTCACAGGTGTATTTTGTGAGTATAACAGGGGTGCTTCAATTGTTTTTCCTGCAATCGTTACAGGAAGTGGGCGTGTAAAAGGTATTATTTGAGTTTTCCCAGAGAAGCCGATGGTCTTAATTACAGACCCAGAGAGGGGGAGATGAGCGCCCATTTTCCCTATGCAAGAGTATGTTGCCCCTGTATCCACCATGAAAGGGAAATCTCTGTTTTGTATATTAACAGTGACGGTTGGCTCTTCCTTAGGTATCATCGAAATAGCCAATGCCACCGTTTCCCCCTCTGTCTTCTCTAGGCCTCCCTATTGCCAATAGGCAGAGGGTCCAACCCAAGGTCGGGCCGGACAATTTCTCATTCGATGTCCAGGTTGTCCACAGCTCCAACACTCATTAGAGGGTTGATCCCCTATTGGGGGTGTTGGTCCCATAGGCGGTCCCGCTTGACTGTTCCTGGGAGCTGAGTTCTGGAATCTGCTTCCAAATGAAGGTTGGCGAGATCCTCTTCGCCACCCTCCTCTTTGACCTTGAAAGTTCCGTGACTCTCCTCTCCACCCATGACTGTAGGTGGGTCCATTTCCGGGTGTGCCAGTGCTATGGTAGTGATAGTGATGCTCCACTGGTGCTGAGACTTCTCCTGCAGCAGTGCTCCCTGCTGCTCCTTGGGGGCTCTGTGTGGCTGTTACCACAGGTGCCTGTAAGGTGGCAGCAGTGTTTGCCGTAGGGCCTGTGCTTGCCGACTCAGAAGGAACAGGGGTCATCATTGGTGCCTGGGTCTTTGTTTTTTCTTTCTTGACTTTGGTTAGCTCTCCCAACTGCATCTGCACCAATTTTTTCGTCAGGGATTTTGCTGCATCTTCTTCTTTTTGTTTTTCTTTCTTGTAGATTTCAAGATGGTGACAAATATGCTCAGAGTATAAAGCCCAATTCATTTTTGATAGTCCCACAACTCCATCTAGGGCTTTCTGAACCTCATCTGGTAGAGCCTTTTTTACAGTTATTTTAAACAGGATTTCAGTTGCTGGAGAATGGTTCCATGCATTTCCTGTTTCCTCCGCCCATCTTTTCTGGAATCGGTGCAGGAACTTCTTTGGGCACTCTTCAGGTGTCCACTCCTCATCATCCAATTTAGAGGGATCCAAGACCTCAGGGTACTTTCTTCTCAGTCCTTCCCACATGGAGTTTCTATAGCGATTAAAGGGGACTTCATCATGTTGATTTGTGCCCATCATCTGTGTTAGTCCAACCTTTCCTGCTAATTCTTCAGTGTCATGTTTTCCCATGACATGCATTAGCAAGGCTTTTATGTCACCTAAAGACAAGGTTACCCCTGCAGTGCCTTCTTCTAAGGCAGTTATCCATCTCCCAGCTCCTTGGGTGATGTCTGGCAGCCTGTTGGCCAGCCCCACCATGTCTGTCCAGCTCCATGGGGTATACACATGATGACCATTTCTAACCACCAATGGGCATATGAGGTCTTCGTCCTCCTCTTCTTCTGTGCGGACTCCATACTGTCTTCCAGATCGAGTGCGACTGACTGGTTCCAGGCAGTCCATCCAGTCGGTTATATTCTGTTCTAAAGCCGCTATGTCTTTGGCTACACATTGTTGTCTTTGCCTGAGTCGGGCCTCTTTTGCAGTCTCAATGATGATCTCACCAGAAATTTTTCGGGTGGGTGGCTCTATAATGTGATTCCCTTGATTGGGCGTCGATTGTTGTAATATTCTTCTTTCCTCGGCGTCCCTATGTCTTTGTATTCTTTCCTTCGCTAGCCGAAGTTGCTCAGCTAGTTCTTCATTATCTCTTCTGGCCAGATCCAGTGTGTCACAGAAGCTCTTGTGCCACTCTTCGGAGCCTCTATAGCCTGTGAAGGTCCAGTCGGCTGACTTATGGTGGGAGGGGACGGTTTTCAGTGGACCTCGATGTGCAGGCGGAGCCTTCAGGTCTCTCTCTTTATCCTCGTCTGCCTCCGTGTCACTGTTATTTGTGGCCCCCCCTGCTGGTCGTGGTGTGCGACCACTTACTTTCGGACTTGGAGACCTTGTATGATCCATTTGACAGACTGAGGACCTGTCTCCTTGTGGCTCTCGAGCTTTTAGTGTCAGTGTGAATTTGCCCTCCACATCCATGCCTTGGTCCTCTTCACGAGTTCCTAATACAAATTGTCCAGCTGTCTTCCCCATATCATGACGTTTATATGGGGGTGGCTCTGCTTCCCAGCTCGGTGCACTGGCTTTAGTCTCTTTGGATCTTTCCTCTGTCATTTTTTCTCTTTTCTGCTGTAGCCTCTGTGCTTCCTGCTTGAACAAGGCCAAAACTTCTTTTTCTTCAGTGCGTTTTTTGTTGTTTTTTACGTTCTTCTGCTGATCTTTAATTTCTTTTTTCTGTATTTCTACCGCAACTGCTTCACACATCACCGGATCAAATGATCCCACCAAAGGCCATTGCCTGCCCCCATGTGACCTTTTGTGCCACTTTCTCATACATTGGTTGGCCTTAGTGCGTTTTCCTGGATATTTTCTTAGTACTAAGTCTAGCGGGGTACTTTCCCGACCTTGACCTTGAGAGTTACCCATGTAACCCTGACAAACGCTATGTGAGGTGTTTCTATGGTGTTCTGGTAGTCCCTCAGGGGCTGTCCTGCTCCAGACCAATAACTTGCTGGCTGTAACACCTGTTTTGTATTTTAAACCCTTAAAAGGATTAAATTTCCAGCTGCTATGCCCGTCTTCTTTTTCTTTAACTAAATATGAAAATTTACCTGTTTCCCACCGAACCTTCCTTGGGACCACAGTCAGAGTCAACCTAGGAAACAGTTCTTCACCTGGATCGGTTGGTAGTGTTACTAAATGATTTAATGGTATGCTAAGTTCTTTATTAGGGTCAGCACAAAGCAGCTCCAGCCACGGGGTTAAACCCTGATGCCACAGACGTCTTATCAGCAGCTCCCAATTAATTAGAGGGAATTGTTCTTTCTTTTGCTTCAGATTGATTACCTTAGTAATCTGCCATAATTTCTGATTGATCTCTTGTTCGTCCTGCCAATGTTCTGCTCCTACCCTGTCAAAATAGGTCCTTTCCAGCCAAAAATGTGTCCTGATTCCCTGGGTTTCGATGTCTCCGTCAGTCAAGTAATGTTCTGGGAGTATTATTTCATCATCACTTAAGTCTCCCATCAAAGACTGTCCCAAGCATTGATCAGTCTGTCAGCTTTTTCACTATAATCTAAGCTTTAACTCTTTTGATTTATAACCAACTTTATTTATTTAATCCTCTTACAACCCTAACACCTCCTAATGTCTTTGCTCCCGACTTTCTATTTCCCTTCTAATTTTTATTTTATTTATTTATTTTTTTTTAACTTTCTGCTTCTCGTCTTTTTCTGCTATGTTTGTTTATTAGTTTTCTCTCTTTGAAATAATATCTACCTTCTCTGTATTTACATAGCACTCTTCTCCTGTCTTTTTCTTCACTGCCTCTGTTTCACACTTTCCTCTCTGCCTGTCATGCACCTCCCAAGTCCTCCTGTTGGGTCTAAATACCTCCCCCTCGTACTCTTTCACATTAATCTTGTATGTCAGCCAGCCTGCAAGTTCTCACAGCTTTACACAGATTACTCTCCACTCTCCCACACACCAATCTTCAAAAGCTTTATACACAAAAATTATTAAAAACAACTTTCTATATATCTCTATCTAGACTTCTGCCACTTTTCACTCCGCGGCTTTAAACAACCTTTTTATTCACTTAACACCAATGTGTTCTGTTTAAGCATGTATCTCTTCTTCACGTTAGACAGCTTCTCCGGCGCTGTCAGCAACTTCATATATTACTTTTTCAAGCCCTCTTTGAGCGTACAATATTTCATTTACTTCTACGCCTTACCGCGCCTCGCGTGCGTATCCTGTGCTTAATATATTATTTTCCACCAGCTCCTTTCTGAGCATACAATATTTCATTTACTTCTACGCCTTACCGCGCCTCGCGTGCGTATCCTGTGCTTAATATATTATTTTCCACCAGCTCCTTTCTGAGCATACAATATTTCATTTACTTCTACGCCTTACCGCGCCTCGCGTGCGTATCCTGTGCCTTTCTGCACTTTCTTCTGCCTTTTTTTTTTTTTTTCACTTACTGAGCTCCTCGTGAGCTTAATGTGCCTTTGCACTGAAAATATTCTCTTTTTCTTTTCTTATAAAAAAACTCATATTACTGTGTACTTAATTACTTATTCTTCTCCCACGCCCCACAAGCGTGTATTTGGTGCCTTACTGCACTATTTTCTGCTTCATTAATTCTCATGTATTCTGCACTAACTCTCTATTTATTTTATTATTTTTTTATAGTTTTTCTCTTTTCTTAAAAAATGACGTCCTTTATTGAGCTCTTTTACTTACTGTCAGCTGTGCTTCTTTGCACTTTTCTCTTTAAATCTCTTTATCACGTACGGTATTTCTACTGCGCCCCCTCAGGTGCTTATCTTGTGTTTTCTCTGCACGTATTCTCTTGTTAAACTCTTTTTTCTCACTTATTTCACTTCAGTCTCTGTTAAACTCTTTAAATAACCTTGTATTACCTTGTATCTATTTGTCAGTATACTCCCCTAAATTAACCCCTACAGCGCATGCTATCAGCCGGCACGTTAGTAACGAATTTCAACACCAATTATTCCCCAAGCATCCAGGTTAGTTCTCCACGCACTCTTTCCGCACCAGAGTTCATGAACATTCCTGAACTTTCACTCACATAGACATTCTTTTTCCCGGGAACACACACACCTTCTGAGCATTTTATCTACAAGGCCTGATAATTTTCAATCTTATCTTTTTTTAGTCTCTTATCAATTTTCTTAGTCCAGGTTCTTTTGGGTAAGAGGCAATTAAAAAATATCACCTGTCAACTTGGGCGGAAATCCCGACTCACTCCTCCAGATCGTGCAGAAATTATAAAAGGTTTCTGCTTACCTTTTAGTCGTGATCACTGTTATTTACGGTCTGGAGGGATGAGCTGGACTGCCCCAGGCTGCCGGAATGCCCCTGGACCCTCCTGAAGCTGGCTCGCCAAGTTCTGTCGCGGCTCGTCTTTTTGGTCTTCTCAGGATGTCGTCTTTTAGATAACACAAACTAATTGCAAGTGATATGCTAGAAAGAGGACACAACACTTTAGAATAATTCAGCCTTAAGCAAGATAAAATGCACAGAGTTTTTAAGTTTATTTAAGCCTTCGACACAAAGCTTAGACAAACTGAGTCCTCTAGAGAGACTGAATATGACAACCGCGCTCATCTATTTATTGGAGACCCGCGGGCATCGCTCCTCCTTCAACTTTTTTATTTATTTCATTCCTAAGACATGGTTTTCTATTGGAAGCGTCCTCTAGTGAACCCTAAGCAGGTGTTAGGCCATTATTTCAATGTGACAAACGCTCCCATTAAAACGTGAAGGATTTACAACTGATTTTTTTAAAAGACCTTCAGCCACAGGTGCAGCTGGCCTGAGGCCCCCTCCGCACGTGGCCTCAGCCACACGTGCAGCTGGCCTGAGGCCCCCTCCGCACGTGGCCTGCGGGAAAGCACCTAAAAGGCCTTGGAAAGCCCCTGACAGACTGAATGACTAATAAAGCCCCTTTTTTTTGGGTTGAACACCTGCTAGTTCAACCAGAGGACATACAGTTCGGATCAGGACACTTGATAGTTCATCACAGTTCAAATATGGACCTAAAAATTCTTCTACAGTGTCTACACAAAAGCAGCAAACAACAAACGCTCTCAACACACGAAGCAGGCCAACACCACAACTACAAAAGTAGCAACCAAACAGTCTGCAGCAAAACTGCTAGACTACAAATTAAGCTCACACTCAAAGTCAAGCCACATACCAAAACTTGACAAAGCACAAAAGCTGCTAACAGTTAGGATCAAAGACACAGAAAGCTCAACTCACCTAACTAAACAAATTCTCGCTAAAAACCCACACTAAGTGTACAACATATGAATGGTCCCCTGGTACCTACCTAACCAGGACTAAAGCCTAAGCTGTCTTCTGAGGAGTGCCGGGCAAGAGGTGGCAAACATCAGCGAGCACAAGGCCCTGACTCGCTTACCCCTAACAGGGAGGAATTCCCCACCCAGGATTTCCTCAAAAACAAAAAAGGCAAAAAAAAATAAAAAAATGAGTGGCCAAAGGAAAGATGACAAAGTCAGTCTAGCCGGCAGACTCTAACCAGAGGGACCAAACCAAACCAAAAGGAGACTTACCTGACAGCTAACAAAAGACAACAGCACCTCAACCAAATTACCCCCAAACTAACAAACTTAACATAGAAAAACTGAAAACCCTAACCCAAGTACAACAAATCCTAGATGAGCCCCCAATATGTTACACCCTGGCTCTGGGGGCGCAACATAAAGGAAGACAAAATCAACTATATAGTTTAACAAATGTATTTATAGTTTAACAAAGGGGAATTAACAATAAATATAATGGTGAAAAGAGGAAGATTGGAGTTGGAGCTGGAGCTGCCGCTGCCTTGCTGCCAGGTGGAGAGTGATGCCCCATTCACCGGACGACGTGCGACGCCACAAATTTGCATCCCTTGCCTGGTGATGGACACGCCACCATCGGCCGGTGGGGCGCTCTGCTTTCACTGTGAAAATTTGCCCCAATGTGTCATCAAATAGGAGGAGCTTCCATTCCGCTCGCTGTCAAGTCAACATGTCGGACCTTGATCACACGGAGCAAGTTGCTGTGCTCTATTTGTTGTGGAAAGCTGACAAACATTGCCAGCAGCGCCATTCCTGGGTTCACAACATCCTCATGAGACGTTCCCAATTCGGGGAGTTTCATTATTTGCTGCAGGAGCTGCATCTGGATGACGGCCGCCTCAGCTGTACTTCCGCCTCTCCAGGACCCAGTTTGAGGACCTCCTGTCCCATTCGCGCGCACATGTGAACAATTTAAAAAAAACTGGCTGCTGCTGCGGTGCTGCTGCTCGCTCTCCCCTCAAACTCTGTCATAATTGTGTTATAAACCAGTCACCATTTGCTTTATTATACGTCTGTGTAGTTAATAAAATTATGTTCACAGATGATTTGTTCGTGCGCGCACGTGAAAAAAAAAAAAAACTGGCTCCTGCCACTGCTGTGTTGCTGCTGCTCGCTCTCCCCTCAAACTCTGTCATCATTGTGAAATAAAGGACAAAAGGGACATAAGTCCTGCTCACAGGCTGGCTTCCAGAGACAGGACATGTCCACATCAAGTATAAACTCCAGACATCTCCACGTCACTACATATCCAGTCCCTGATTGGTCATTGCGATGCAACATGACGAAAAAGTTTAGATTTTTTAACTTGGGGAGGAGGACAACGCGATGCGATATCGCGCCACAAATGCGCCAATTGCTCAAAATTGCTTCATTTGCGTCCATCGTGTCGCATTGCGTGACTTGGACTTTTGTGTCGCCACAACGCATCCTTCCATAGGGATTACATGGCAACCTGTCACTGCCGTCGCTCGCGTATTGTCTGGTGTGAACGGGGCATGAGAGCAAAAGAGCGGGTTCAAGGTGGGCTTTTATAGGCTCCAGGACTCTGCAGGCTGGAAAACCTGGAAACAGGAGCAAACAATTACTCTCCCACATAACACCACACACTTGGTAAAGAAGGCACAGCAAAGACTCCACTTCCTCAGGAAAAATAACATAAACCAGAGATTGCTCGTGTCTTTTTACCGCTCCACCATCCTCACATACTGCCTCCATATGTGGTTTGACAGCTGCACGGGGGCAAACAGGAAGGAGCTCCAGGGGGTTACCAAAATAGCTGAGAAGATCACCCTCTACCCACACTGGGGGACCTTCATGCTCTTACTGTCTCCGGAGAGCCAACACCATCCTAAAGGACTCATCCCACCCTGGACACACTCTGTTTGAGCTACTGCCATCAGGCAGACAGTACTGGACCATTAAAACAAGAACAAATAGATTGAAAAACAGTTTCTACCCAACTGCTGTTAGAGCTTTGAATGCCACTGGAACCAAATAGCCAGGTCACGTACCACACGTTGAGTGCAGTATTTTTTTGTGCAGTATCCACTGCCACTGAAATATTCCACAGTATTGTATGTACTTTTCTCTTTTTAATATGCAATCTCGTTTTTGCAACTGTGATCTTTTTTTTTATTCTTTTTAAATTTGTGCTCTGGACTTTTTTACTTTTTGACCTTTTTACTTTTTTTTTACTTTTTTACTGTGCTCCAACGCCTAAGGAAGACCTCTAACGGTCGAAACATCGCGACGGAGCACTTTTATCAGCTAACTTTCATTAGCGTTGGCAAGCTAACTAGCTTGCTAACGCTTTCGTTTTTATTTTTTTATTTTTTTTTATTTTTATTTTATTTTAGCACCGTTGTCGTGCGTTCGCTGTTGTCGTGCGTAGCCTGTGCTGCTTCATGGCCTGTTTGGTGCCTTGATTGGGGCACTCCTTCTGCTGAATCACCTCTGGATTATTTGCACATTATTCACTTTGTGTGTTTTTGGGAATCCGCTAGCTTAGCGCAGCTACTAGCTCTTAGCCGGTTTTAGCATGGCGGCTTCTCCTGTCTCTCCCGTACTTTTCTGCTCTGGGTGTGAAATGTTTAGTTATTCCTCGGCCTCCTTTAGCAGTAACGGTACTTGTAATAAGTGCAGTTTATTCGTAGCTTTGGAGGCCAGGCTGGGCGAATTGGAGGCTCGGCTCCGCAACGTGGAAAATTCTACAGCTAGCCAGGCCCCTGTAGTCGGTGCGGACCAAGGTAGCTTAGCCGCCGTTAGTTCCCCCCTGGCAGATCCCGTGCAGTCGGGAAAGCAGGCTGACTGGGTGACTGTGAGGAGGAAGCGTAGCCCTAAACAGAAGCCCCGTGTACACCGTCAACCCGTTCACATCTCTAACCGTTTTTCCCCACTCGACGACACACCCGCCGAGGATCAAACTCTGGTTATTGGCGACTCTGTTTTGAGAAATGTGAAGTTAGCGACACCAGCAACCATTGTCAATTGTCTTCCGGGGGCCAGAGCAGGCGACATCGAAGGACATTTGAAATTGCTGGCTAAGGCTAAGCGTAAATTTGGTAAGATTGTAATTCACGTCGGCAGTAATGACACTCGGTTACACCAATCGGAGGTCACTAAAATTAACATTAAATCGGTGTGTAACTTTGCAAAAACAATGTTGGACTCTGTTGTTTTCTCTGGGCCCCTCCCCAATCAGACCGGGAGTGACATGTTTAGCCGCATGTTCTCCTTGAATTGCTGTCTGTCTGAGTGGTGTCCAAAAAATGAGGTGGGCTTCATTGATAATTGGCAAAGCTTCTGTGGAAAACCTGGTCTTGTTAGGAGAGACGGCATCCATCCCACTTTAGAGGGAGCAGCTCTCATTTCTAGAAATCTGGCCAATTTTCTTGGCTCCTCCAAACTGTGACTGTCTAGCGTTGGGACCAGGAGGCAGAGCTGTGGTCTTATACACCTCTCTGCAGCTTCTCTCCCCCTGCCATCCCCTCATTACCCCATCCCCGTAGAGACGGTGCCTGCTCCCAGACCACCAATAACCAACAAAAATCTATTTAAGCATAAAAATTCAAAAAGAAAAAAGAATATAGCACCTTCAATTGCACCACAGACTAAAACAGTTAAATGTGGTCTATTAAACATTAGGTCTCTCTCTTCTAAGTCCCTGTTGGTAAATGATATAATAATTGATCAACGTATTGATTTATTCTGCCTAACAGAAACCTGGTTACAGCAGGATGAATATGTTAGTTTAAATGAGTCAACACCCCCGAGTCACATTAACTGTCAGAATGCTTGTAGCACGGGCCGGGGCGGAGGATTAGCAGCAATCTTCCATTCCAGCTTATTAATTAATCAAAAACCTAGACAGAGCTTTAATTCATTTGAAAGCTTGTCTCTTAGTCTTGTCCATCCAAATTGGAAGTTCCAAAAACCAGTTTTATTTGTTATTATCTATCGTCCACCTGGTCGTTACTGTGAGTTTCTCTGTGAATTTTCAGACCTTTTGTCTGACTTAGTGCTTAGCTCAGATAAGATAATTATAGTGGGCGATTTTAACATCCACACAGATGCTGAGAATGACAGCCTCAACACTGCATTTAATCTATTATTAGACTCTATCGGCTTTGCTCAAAAAGTAAATGAGTCCACCCACCACTTTAATCATATTTTAGATCTTGTTCTGACTTATGGTATGGAAATAGAAGACTTAACAGTATTCCCTGAAAACTCCCTTCTGTCTGATCATTTTTTAATAACATTTACATTTACCCTGATGGACTACCCTGCAGTGGGGAATAAGTTTCATTACACTAGAAGTCTTTCAGAAAGCGCTGTAACTAGGTTTAAGGATATGATTCCTTCTTTATGTTCTCTAATGTCATATACCAACACAGAGCAGAGTAGCTACCTAAACTCTGTAAGGGAGTTAGAGTATCTCGTCAATAGTTTTACATCCTCATTGAAGACAACTTTGGATGCTGTAGCTCCTCTGAAAAAGAGAGCTTTAAATCAGAAGTGTCTGACTCCGTGGTATAACTCACAAACTCGTAGCTTAAAGCAGATAACCCGTAAGTTGGAGAGGAAATGGCGTCTCACTAATTTAGAAGATCTTCACTTAGCCTGGAAAAAGAGTTTGTTGCTCTATAAAAAAGCCCTCCGTAAAGCTAGGACATCTTTCTACTCATCACTAATTGAAGAAAATAAGAACAACCCAGGTTTCTTTTCAGCACTGTAGCCAGGCTGACAAAGAGTCAGAGCTCTATTGAGCTGAGTATTCCATTAACTTTAACTAGTAATGACTTCATGACTTTCTTTGCTAACAAAATTTTGACTATTAGAGAAAAAATTACTCATAACCATCCCAAAGATGTATCGTTAGCTTTGGCTGCTTTCAGTGATGCCGGTATTTGGTTAGACTCTTTCTCTCCGATTGTTCTGTCTGAGTTATTTTCATTAGTTACTTCATCCAAACCATCAACATGTTTATTAGACCCCATTCCTGCCAGGCTGCTCAAGGAAGTCCTACCATTATTTAATGCTTCAATCTTAAATATGATCAATCTATCTTTGTTAGTTGGTTATGTACCACAGGCCTTTAAGGTGGCAGTAATTAAACCATTACTTAAAAGCCATCACTTGACCCAGCTATCTTAGCTAATTATAGGCCAATCTCCAACCTTCCTTTTCTCTCAAAGATTCTTGAGAGGGTAGTTGTAAAACAGCTAACTGATCACCTCCAGAGGAAT
The DNA here is from genome assembly GCF_902500255.1 of Thalassophryne amazonica. NCBI lineage: Eukaryota > Metazoa > Chordata > Actinopteri > Batrachoidiformes > Batrachoididae > Thalassophryne > Thalassophryne amazonica. The sequence continues at coordinate 32,051,151 of NC_047107.1, forward strand.
GGTCTATTTGAAGAGTTTCAGTCAGGTTTTAGAATTCATCATAGTACAGAAACAGCATTAGTGAAGGTTACAAATGATCTTCTTATGGCTTCGGACAGTGGACTTATCTCTGTGCTTGTTCTGTTGGACCTCAGTGCTGCTTTTGATACTGTTGACCATAAAATTTTATTACAGAGATTAGAGCATGTCATAGGTATTAAAGGCACTGCGCTGCGGTGGTTTGAATCATATTTGTCTAATAGATTACAGTTTGTTTATGTAAATGGGGAATCTTCTTCACAGACTAAAGTTAATTATGGAGTTCCACAAGGTTCTGTGCTAGGACCAATTTTATTCACATTATACATGCTTCCCTTAGGCAGTATTATTAGACGGTATTGCTTAAATTTTCATTGTTACGCAGATGATACCCAGCTTTATCTATCTATGAAGCCAGAGGATACACACCAATTAGCTAAACTGCAGGATTGTCTTACAGACATAAAGACATGGATGACCTCTAATTTCCTGCTTTTAAACTCAGATAAAACTGAAGTTATTGTACTTGGCCCCACAAATCTTAGAAGCATGGTGTCTAACCAGATCGTTACTCTGGATGGCATTTCCCTGATCTCTAGTAATACTGTGAGAAATCTTGGAGTCATAATTGATCAGGATATGTCATTCAAAGCGCATATTAAACAAATATGTAGGACTGCCTTTTTGCATTTACGCAATATCTCTAAAATCAGAAAGGTCTTGTCTCAGAGTGATGCTGAAAAACTAATTCATGCATTTATTTCCTCTAGGCTGGACTATTGTAATTCATTATTATCAGGTTGTCCTAAAAGTTCCCTAAAAAGCCTTCAGTTGGTTCAGAATGCTGCAGCTAGAGTACTGACGGGGACTAGCAGGAGAGAGCATATCTCACCCGTGTTGGCCTCTCTTCATTGGCTTCCTGTTAATTCTAGAATAGAATTTAAAATTCTTCTTCTTACTTATAAGGTTTTGAATAATCAGGTCCCATCTTATCTTAGGGACCTCGTAGTACCATATTACCCCATTAGAGCGCTTCGCTCTCAGACTGCGGGCTTACTTGTAGTTCCTAGGGTTTGTAAGAGTAGAATGGGAGGCAGAGCCTTCAGCTTTCAGGCTCCTCTGCTGTGGAACCAGCTCCCAATTCAGATCAGGGAGACAGATACCCTCTCTACTTTTAAGATTAGGCTTAAAACTTTCCTTTTCGCTAAGGCTTATAGTTAGGGCTGGATCGGGTGACCCTGGACCATCCCTTGGTTATGTTGCTTTAGACGTAGACTGTGGGGGGGTTCCCATGATGCACTGTTTCTTTCTCTTTTTGCTCCGTATGCATCACTCTGCATTTAATCATTAGTGATCGATCTCTGCCCCCCTTCTCGGCATGTCTTTTTCCTGGTTCTTTCCCTCAGCCCCAACCAGTCTCAGCAGAAGACTGCCCCTCCCTGAGCCTGGTTCTGCTGGAGGTTTCTTCCTGTTAAAAGGGAGTTTTTCCTTCCCACTGTGGCCAAGTGCTTGCTCATAGGGGGTCGTTTTGACCGTTGGGGTTTTTCATAATTATTGTATGGCCTTGCCTTACAATATGGAGCGCCTTGGGGCAACTGTTTGTTGTGATTTGGCGCTATATAAGAAAAAAGTTGATTGATTGATTGATTGATTGACATACCTCTTTCATTCTGTTAAATTTTATGTTTATTTTTCTTTTCTTCTGCTTATCTTTCAAGTCTGTGTGTGGTTTACTCAGGTTTATATTTGCACTGAAATGCTTGCACTTTACCTTTCATTGCACGTCACAATGACAATATACAATCTGTATCTGTATGTACTTTGTACTCAGTGCAGAAACACACAAAGGCCCTTTCCATGTGAAGGGCAGTGAAAGACAAACACATCTTTTACAGACTGAGGCCTGTCAATTTCTAGGATTTTAAAAAGACTGAGGCCTGTCGATTTCTAGGATTTTATACAGACTAAGGCCTGTCGATTTCAAGGATTTTTTATAGACTGAGACCTGCTCATTTCTAAGATTTTAGACAGACTGAGGCCTGTCCATTTCTAGGATTTTAGACAGACTGAGACCTGTCTGTTTTTAGGATTTTAGGCAGACTGAGGCCTGTCTGTTTCTAGGATTTTATACAGACTGAGACCTGTCCATTTCTGGGATTTTAGACAGACTGAGACCTGTCCATTTGTAGGATTTTTTTTACAGACTGAGGCCTGTCGATTTCTAGGATTTTTTACAGACTGAGGCCTGTCCATTTCTAGGATTGTATACAGACTGAGGCCTGTCCATTTCTAGGATTTTACACAGACTGAGGCCTGTCCATTTGTAGGATTTTATACAGACTGAGGTCTGTCCATTTCTGGGATTTTATACACACTGAGACCTGTCCATTTCTAGGATTTTATAGAGACTGAGGCATGTCCCTTTCTAGGATTTTAGACAGACTGAGGCATGTCCCTTTCTAGGATTTTATACAGACTGAGGCCTGTCCATTTCATGGATTTTATACAGACTGAGGCCAGTTGATTTCAAGGATTTTTTACAGACTGAGGCTTGTCCATTTCTAGGAGTTTAGACAGACTGAGGCCTGTCCATTTCTAGGCTTTTAGACAGACGGAGACCTGTCCATTTCTATGATTTTTAGACAGATTGAGACCTGTCTATTTCTACGATTTTAGACAGACTGAGACCTGTCCATTTCTAGGATTTTATACAGACTGAGACCTGTCCATTTCTAGGATTTTATACATACTGAGGCATGTCCCTTTCTAGGATTTTATACAGACTGAGGCCTGTCCATTTCTAGGCTTTTAGACAGACGGAGACCTGTCCATTTCTACGATTTTAGACAGATTAAGACCTGTCTATTTCTACGATTTTAGACAGACTGAGACCTGTCTATTTCTACGACTTTAGACAGACTGAGACCTGTCCATTTCTAGAATTTTATACAGATTGAGGCATGTTCCTTTCTAGGATTTTATACAGACTGAGGCCTGTCCATTTCATGGATTTTATACAGACTGAGGCCAGTTGATTTCAAGGATTTTTTACAGACTGAGGCTTGTCCATTTCTAGGATTTTAGACAGACTGAGGCCTGTCCATTTCTAGGCTTTTAGACAGACAGAGACCTGTCCATTTCTATGATTTTTAGACAGATTGAGACCTGTCTATTTCTACGATTTTAGACAGACTGAGACCTGTCCATTTCTAGGATTTTAGACAGACTGAGACCTGTCCATTTCTAGGATTTTATACATACTGAGGCATGTCCCTTTCTAGGATTTTATACAGACTGAGGCCTGTCCATTTCTAGGATTTTAGACAGACGGAGACCTGTCCATTTCTACGATTTTAGACAGATTAAGACCTGTCTATTTCTACGATTTTAGACAGACTGAGACCTGTCTATTTCTACGACTTTAGACAGACTGAGACCTGTCCATTTCTAGAATTTTATACAGACTGAGGCATGTTCCTTTCTAGGATTTTATACAGACTGAGGCCTGTCCATTTCATGGATTTTATACAGACTGAGGCATGTTCCTTTCTAGGATTTTATACAGACTGAGGCCTGTCCATTTCATGGATTTTATACAGACTGAGGCCAGTCAATTTCTAGGATTTTTTACGGACTCAGGCTTGTCCATTTCTAGGATTTTAGACAGACTGAGGCCTGCCCATTTTTAGGCTTTTAGACAGATGGAGACCTGTCCATTTCTATGATTTTAGACAGATTGAGACCTGTCTATTTCTATGATTTTAGACAGACTGAGACCTGTCCATTTCTAGGATTTTATACAGACTGAGACCTGTCCATTTCTAGGATTTTATACAGACTGAGGCCTGTCCATTTCTAGGAGTTTCGACAGACTGAGTTCTCTCCGTTTCTAGGCTTTTAGACAGACGGAGACCTGTCCATTTCTAGGATTTTAGACAGACTTAGACCTGTCCATTTCTACAATTTTATACAGACTGAGACCTGTCCATTTCTAGACTTTTATACAGACTGTGACCTATCCATTTCTAGACTTTTATACAGACTGAGGCCTATCCATTTCTAGGATTTTATACAGACTGAGGTCTGTCCATTTCTGGGATTTTAGACAAACTGAGACCTGTCCATTTGTAGGATTTTATACAGACTGAGACCTGTCCATTTCTAGGATTTTATACAGAATGAGGTCTGTCCATTTCTGGGATTTTAGACAGACTGAGACCTGTCCATTTGTAGGATTTTTTACAGACTGAGCCCTGTCAATTTAGAATTTTATACAGACTGAGGCATGTCCATTTCTAGCATTTTATACAGACTGGGGCCTGCCCATTTCATGGATTTTATACAGACTGAGGCCTGTAGATTTCTATGATTTTTTACAGACTGAGGCCTGTCCATTTCTAGGATTTTAGACAGACGAAGACCTATCCATTTCTAAGATTTTAGACAGATTGAGACCTGTCCATTTCTATGATTTTAGACAGACTGAGACCTGTCCATTTCTATGATTTTATACAGACTGAGACCTATCCATTTCTAGGATTTTATACAGACTGAGGCCTGTCCATTTCTAGGGGATTAGACAGACTGAGGCCTCTCGGTTTCTAGGCTTTTAGACAGACAGAGACCTGTCCATTTCTAGGATTTTAGATAGACTGAGGCCTGTCCATTTCTACGATTTTAGACAGACTGAGACCTGTCCATTTGTAGGATTTCTTTTACAGACAGAGGCCTGTCCATTTCAAGGATTTTTTACAGACTGAGGCCTGTCCATTTCTAGGATTTTATACAGAGTGAGGCCTGTCCATTTCTAGGATTTTACACAGACTGAGCCCTGTCCATTTCTGGGATTTTATACAGACTGAGGCTTGTCCATTTCTAGGATTTTAGACAGACTGAGGCCTGTCCATTCCTAGGCTTTTAGACAGATGGAGACTGGTCCATTTCTACGATTTTAGACAGACCGAGTCCTGTCCATTTCTACGCTTTTAGACAGACTGAGACCTGTCCATTTATCGGATTTTATACAGACTGAAACCTATCCATTTCTTGGATTTTATACATACTGAGGCCTGTCCATTTCTAGGATTTTAGACAGACTGAGGTCTGTCCATTTCTGGTATTTTATACAGACTGAGACCTGCCCATTTCTAGAATTTTATACAGTCTGAGACCTGTCCATTTCTGGGATTTTATACAGACTGAGGCCTGTCCATTTCTAGGATTTTAGACAGACTGAGGCCTGTCGGAGACCTGTCCATTTCTGCGATTTTAGACAGACCGAGACCTGTCCATTTCTAGGATTTTAGACAGACTGAGACCTGTCCATTTCTCGGATTTTATACAGACTGAAACCTATCCATTTCTCGGATTTTATACATACTGAGGCCTGTCCATTTATAGGATTTTAGACAGACTGAGGCCTGTCCTTTTCTACAATTTTATACAGATTGAGGCCTGTCCATTTCTAGGATTTTACACAGACTGAGGCCTGTCCATTTCTAGGATTTTATACAGACTGAGGTTTGTCCATTTCTGGTATTTTATACAGACTGAGACCTGCCCATTTCTAGAATTGTATACAGTCTGAGACCTGTCCATTTCTGGGATTTTATACAGACTAAGGCCTGTCCATTTCTAGGATTTTAAACAGACTGAGGCCTGTCCATTTCTAGGCTTTTAGACAGACGGAGACCTGTCCATTTCTACGATTTTAGACAGACCGAGACCTGCCCATTTCTACGATTTTAGACAGACCGAGACCTGTCCATTTCTTTTTTTTTTTATTTATTAGAAGACAAAGACAACATGACAACATAAAACAAAACAGGCATTAACGAGCACTGGCAACAACGGTAATATAAAGAAATAAATGCATGAGGATAATAACCATATAACATAAAACAATACAGACATGATACACAAGGAGGTATGTATACATATGCATACATACATACCCACCCACACACACACACACACACACACACACACACATATATATATATATATATATATATACACATATGTACATGTATACATATACACATACACATACATACATACATACTTACATGCACACACGTCTACAAAACACATATCTGTGTATATTAATAGCAATAATCATAACAACATCAATCCATACCACAGCAACAACAACAATGATTAAACAACCTTTCAAAATAGTGTGACATTGATTATTGCGTTGTATCTGACGCATTCTTTTTTTTTTTTTTTGTCTGTGTGTGGGTCTCATCTTGTATGGTGCGTTAAAAACATTGTGGAATGTAGTGCATCAAAAACACACAGACATAAATGTAGGGTTAGAATGGACAGGATCCTTGAATGTGCAGTGTTTTATTTTTAATTATCTTTAATGTATATATATTAAATATATATATTAATTCAACCTGTCCTTGTGTTGTTGTCACTATTAGTATTTCATGCAGCCGTTAATCATATAAGTAATCGTAAAATCTCATACATACATATACACATACACACACATATCATGTCATATATCATATGAAAACAATTATTATAATAATATCAATAATTATTATATTACCATCAATAATGAATACATAAATAGCCTATTTTTTTTATTATATATATATATATATATATATATATATATATATATATATATATATATATATATATATATATATATACATACATACACACACATACACATACACCCAAACATATGCAGTGCATATGTCGCATGAATGTATGTGTCTGTGCAGTTCTCTGTGCAGTGCATTCAAATTTCTGATGTGAGTCCCATTTTTGATAACCTTTCCACCGTGTAATGTGTTCTATGCAGTGTTTTGTATTGTATCAATTGTAAATTTGCATTATTAGTCATAAAATAAATATTTTTACAGATTTGATTCCAAAAGTTGGCATCGGGAGAAATTGACAAGTCATTTTCCCATTTGGATGTCGGCAGAGATATTTCTTGAAGAGGTTTTAAAATAATTTTGTATATTTTGGAGAGTAATTTCTTGGATGAAGATAGATTAATTAATTGTGATATTACAGGTGATAGTTGTAGATTTGATGATCTGAAATGTAATTCACGTCGGCAGTAATGACACCCGGTTACGCCAATCGGAGGTCACTAAAATTAACATTGAATCGGTGTGTAACTTTGCAAAAACAATGTCGGACCGGGAGTGACATGTTTAGCCGCATGTTCTCCTTGAATTGCTGGCTGTCTGAGTGGTGTCCAAAAAATGAGGTGGGCTTCATAGATAATTGGCAAAGCTTCTGGGGAAAACCTGGTCTTGTTAGGAGAGACGGCATCCATCCCACTTTGGATGGAGCAGCTCTCATTTCTAGAAATCTGGCCAATTTTCTTAAATCCTCCAAACCGTGACTATCCAGGGTTGGGACCAGGAAGCAGAGTTGTAGTCTTACACACCTCTCTGCAGCTTCTCTCCCCCTGCCATCCCCTCATTACCCCATCCCCGTAGAGACGGTGCCTGCTCCCAGACCACCAATAACCAGCAAAAATCTATTTAAGAATAAAAATTCAAAAAGAAAAAATAATATAGCACCTTCAACTGCACCACAGACTAAAACAGTTAAATGTGGTCTATTAAACATTAGGTCTCTCTCTTCTAAGTCCCTGTTAGTAAATGATATAATAATTGATCAACATATTGATTTATTCTGCCTTACAGAAACCTGGTTACAGCAGGATGAATATGTTAGTTTAAATGAGTCAACACCCCCGAGTCACACTAACTGCCAGAATGCTCGTAGCACGGGCCGAGGCAGAGGATTAGCAGCAATCTTCCACTCCAGCTTATTAATTAATCAAAAACCCAGACAGAGTTTTAATTCATTTGAAAGATTGTCTCTTAGTCTTGTCCATCCAAATTGGAAGTCCCAAAAAACAGTTTTATTTGTTGTTATCTATCGTCCTCCTGGTCATTACTGTGAGTTTCTCTGTGAATTTTCAGACCTTTTGTCTGACTTAGTGCTTAGCTCAGATAAGATAATTATAGTGGGTGATTTTAACATCCACACAGATGCTGAGAATGACAGCCTCAACACTGCATTTAATCTATTGTTAGACTCAATTGGCTTTGCTCAAAATGTAAATGAGTCCACCCACCACTTTAATCATATCTTAGATCTTGTTCTGACTTATGGTATGGAAATTGAAGACTTAACAATATTCCCTGAAAACTCCCTTCTGTCTGATCATTTCTTAATAACATTTACATTTACCCTGATGGACTACCCAGCAGTGGGGAATAAGTTTCATTACACTAGAAGTCTTTCAGAAAGCGCTGTAACTAGGTTTAAGGATATGATTCCTTCTTTATGTTCTCTAATGCCATATACCAACACAGTGCAGAGTAGCTACCTAAACTCTGTAAGTGAGATAGAGTATCTCGTCAATAGTTTTACATCCTCATTGAAGACAACTTTGGATGCTGTAGCTCCTCTGAAAAAGAGAGCTTTAAATCAGAAGTGCCTGACTCCGTGGTATAACTCACAAACTCGCAGCTTAAAGCAGATAACCCGTAAGTTGGAGAGGAAATGGCGTCTCACTAATTTAGAAGATCTTCACTTAGCCTGGAAAAAGAGTCTGTTGCTCTATAAAAAAGCCCTCCGTAAAGCTAGGACATCTTACTACTCATCACTAATTGAAGAAAATAAGAACAACCCCAGGTTTCTTTTCAGCACTGTAGCCAGGCTGACAAAGAGTCAGAGCTCTATTGAGCCGAGTATTCCTTTAACTTTAACTAGTAATGACTTCATGACTTTCTTTGCTAATAAAATTTTAACTATTAGAGAAAAAATTACTCATAACCATCCCAAAGACGTATCGTTATCTTTGGCTGCTTTCAGTGATGCCGGTATTTGGTTAGACTCTTTCTCTCAGATTGTTCTGTCTGAGTTATTTTCATTAGTTACTTCATCCAAACCATCAACATGTCTATTAGACCCCATTCCTACCAGGCTGCTCAAGGAAGCCCTACCATTATTTAATGCTTCGATCTTAAATATGATCAATCTATCTTTATTAGTTGGCTATGTACCACAGGCTTTTAAGGTGGCAGTAATTAAACCATTACTTAAAAAGCCATCATTTGACCCAGCTATCTTAGCTAATTATAGGCCAATCTCCAACCTTCCTTTTCTCTCAAAAATTCTTGAAAGGGTAGTTGTAAAACAGCTAACTGATCATCTGCAGAGGAATGGTCTATTTGAAGAGTTTCAGTCAGGTTTTAGAATTCATCATAGTACAGAAACAGCATTAGTGAAGGTTACAAATGATCTTCTTATGGCCTCAGACAGTGGACTCATCTCTGTGCTTGTTCTGTTAGACCTCAGTGCTGCTTTTGATACTGTTGACCATAAAATTTTATTACAGAGATTAGAGCATGCCATAGGTATTAAAGGCACTGCGCTGCGGTGGTTTGAATCATATTTATCTAATAGATTACAATTTGTTCATGTAAATGGGGAATCTTCTTGACAGGCTAAGGTTAATTATGGAGTTCTACAAGGTTCTGTGCTAGGACCAATTTTATTCACTTTATACATGCTTCCCTTAGGCAGTATTATTAGAAGGCATTGCTTAAATTTTCATTGTTATGCAGATGATACCCAGCTTTATCTATCCATGAAGCCAGAGGACACACACCAATTAGCTAAACTGCAGGATTGTCTTACAGACATAAAGACATGGATGACCTCTAATTTCCTGCTTTTAAACTCAGATAAAACTGAAGTTATTGTACTTGGCCCCACAAATCTTAGAAACATGGTGTCTAACCAGACCTCTAGTAATACTGTGAGAAATCTTGGAGTCATTTTTGATCAGGATATGTCATTCAAAGCGCATATTAAACAAATATGTAGGACTGCTTTTTTGCATTTGTGCAATATCTCTAAAATTAGAAAGGTCTTGTCTCAGAGTGATGCTGAAAAACTAATTCATGCATTTATTTCCTCTAGGCTGGACTATTGTAATTCATTATTATCAGGTTGTCCTAAAAGTTCCCTGAAAAGCCTTCAGTTAATTCAAAATGCTGCAGCTAGAGTACTAACGGGGACTAGAAGGAGAGAGCATATCTCACCCATATTGGCCTCTCTTCATTGGCTTCCTGTTAATTCTAGAATAGAATTTAAAATTATTCTTCTTACTTATAAGGTTTTGAATAATCAGGTCCCATCTTATCTTAGGGACCTCATAGTACCATATCACCCCAATAGAGCGCTTCGCTCTCAGACTGCAGGCTTACTTGTAGTTCCTAGGGTTTGTAAGAGTAGAATGGGAGGCAGAGCCTTCAGCTTTCATGCTCCTCTCCTGTGGAACCAGCTCCCAATTCAGATCAGGGAGACAGACACCCTCTCTACTTTTAAGATTAGGCTTAAAACTTTCCTTTTTGCTAAAGCTTATAGTTAGGGCTGGATCAGGTGACCCTGAACCATCCCTTAGTTATGCTGCTATAGACTTAGACTGCTGGGGGGTTCCCATGAGGCACTGAGTGTTTCTTTCTCTTTTTGCTCTGTATGCACCACTCTGCATTTAATCATTAGTGATTGATCTCTGCTCCCCTCCACAACATGTCTTTTTCCTGGTTCTCTCCCTCAGCCCCAACCAGTCCCAGCAGAAGACTGCCCCTCCCTGAGCCTGGTTCTGCTGGAGGTTTCTTCCTGTTAAAAGGGAGTTTTTCCTTCCCACTGTCGCCAAGTGCTTGCTCACAGGGGGTCGTTTTGACCGTTGTGGTTTTTACGTAATTATTGTATGGCCTTGCCTTACAATATAAAGTGCCTTGGGGCAACTGTTTGTTGTGATTTGGCGCTATATAAATAAAATTGATTGATTGATTGATAGTGAGTAAAAAATTCCAGTTAACCCTGTCAAATGCCTTTTCAGCATCTAGGCTAACTATGAGTGTGTATTTTTGTTGTACTGATGAGTAATGCATTAGGTTGTATAATCTGCGGGTATTGCTGGATGATTGTCTTCCTTTGATAAAGCCTTTTTGGTCAGGGTGAATAATATATGGTATGACTTTTTCAATTCTGAGGGCTAGAGCTTTACTGATGATTTTGAGATCTACATTGATAAGTGAAATTGGGCGATAATTTGATGCCAGGGTGGGGTCTTTATTGGGTTTGGGGAGAAGTGATATAAGAGCTGTGTTCATGTGTGTTGGGAATTTGAGATATTGTTTTATTTCGTCTATTGTTCTCATAAATAATGGAGATAAGATTGCCCAAAAGTGTTTGTAGAACTCAGCAGGGAAGCCATCAGGTCCTGGTGCTTTATTGCTGGGCATTAAGTTAAGAGCGGAGTAAAGTTCTTTTTCTGAAATTGATAATTCTAACGCATTTGTTTGTTCTATGTTAAGCTTTGGTAAACGAATGTTGTTGAGAAATTGATTTATGTCTTCTTGACTTGGGTTCAAATCAGAGGAGTACAAGTTAAGTGTAATAGTCTTGGAATATTTTATTTATTTCTTGTGGAGCACTGGTTGGCTCCCCTGCTGAGCCCATGATGGAATTTATTGTTGTTTTTTCTTTATTTCTTTTTATTGGTTTGCTAGGTATTTGCCGGATTTATTGCTATGGTGGAATGATTCTTGTCTCAGTCTATGAATAAGGAATAGATTTTGTTTGTTAATTATTTCATTTAGCAAAAGTTTATTTTTTCTGAGTTCTCGGTGTATAATTTCAGTTGGTTTTGTTGCATTAATTGTCTATAATTCTTTAATTTTCATTTCTAGCTGTGTTTGTTTTTCCTTTTCTACTTTCTTTTTATAGGCAGAGAATGATATTATTTTACCTCACAGAACAGCTTTCCAAGTTTCCCAGAGTATTGTTGGTGAAGACTTTGGGGAGTCATTTATTTCAAGGAAGGATGTCCACTCTATCTTAAAGTAACTGTCGAACTCTGAGTCCTGTAAAAGAGATGTGTTAAAACGCCATCTGCTAGAGCATTTCTGAAAAGCAGGCAAGTTCCAAGTGAATGTTACAGGGGAGTGGTCACTGATGGTGATTGGATATATTTGAGATTCGGAAATATTGGGTATGATTGAGTTGGTTGTTAAAAATCAATCAATACAAGAGTAAGATTGGTGAACTGATGAAAAAAATGTATATTCACGGGCATTTGGGTGTTGAAGCCTCCAACCATCACCAAGACCAAAATCACTCATGAACTGCTGTATGGTTATAGTAGAATGCCAAGGTTTATTTGAGGTTTTTGATCTGTCTATTGATGGGTTAATGACTGTATTGAAGTCACCTCCTACAATTACTGGGCAGTGAGAATAATTAGAAATAGATGAAAATAGATTATGAAAGAAGGAAGGATCATCGGAATTCGGACCATAAATGTTGACAATTGTGATTGGGTTATTGTTAATGGAAATGTTGATGATAATAAAACGCCCTTCTGGATCTGTAATTGTTGTGTTAAGACTAAAATGAATTTTTTTATTTAGTAGGATACATACTCCTCTTTGTTTTGAATTATATGGAGAAGAAAAGGAATTGGTAAATTGTGGGTTTTTTAAACTGTTGATTTGAATGGGTGAGGTGTGTTTCTTGTAAGAGACAGATGTCTGCATGAATGCTGTGTAAATAATTTAGAACTTTAATTTTCTTTGCTGGAGAGCCAACTCCCCGAATGTTCCATGTTACAAATTTAAGATGCATAATTTGTTATTTTTATGGTAATCTGGAATGCTATGTGTGTGTGAATAGGTCTGCAAGCGTGTGTGTAAGAGTGAGACTGTGATGTATGTGCACGTGTGGTTTGGAGCGCAATAAATGTTGAGAAGGGGAGAAAAGGGAGAAAAAAAATGGAGACATCCACAGACATACAACAACAAAAACAATAACATGAACAAATAAAACAAGAGAAACGACATAAGCGAGCAATGAGATACGTGCATGGTATATACAGTGTGATAAGCGCGGTGCAAATAGATTTAGCTTCTGGGTAGAAAGAGTATGAAAGAAAACACAGGTGGTAATGTAATGTTAGTAAAGCCAGGGTGTAATGTTTTTGTCTCTAAACAGTTGTCCGTCAATGTACAATTTGTCAACTGTGATGACTGCTTTTTTACCTTGCTTCATCATGTCCTTGCGTATGGGAAATAACTGCTTGCGTCAGCGAATGATCTCTTGCGGGTATTGGTCATTAAGTCCGTAATGGGTCCCTTTCAGCTGTCTGCCTTGCCTTTGGACTAATTATTTTTGTTTGAAATGTTCAAACTTCACTATAATGGGCCGGAGATGGAGTTGGGGAGCTTGCGTCCTAAACGGTGCACACGGTGGAAAGTGATGTTGACAGTATCTAGTGGGAGTTTGAGTTCTTTAATCATGAAGTCTTTTACCAGTTTTTCGGGGTCGTCCATGTGTGGGTCCTGAATGCCCATGAAAATCAAGTTGTCCCTCATGCTTGTAGATCCAGGACAGTTTCATTCATAGTTTTATTTTCGGTCGTGAGAGTCGCGAGCTGGGTTGAAACAGTGGAGAGTTGGTTTATGAGCAAGGAGACAGTGTTTTGTAGTGATGCATTTTCCTTAGTGAGAGATTCGATTTGATGTTGACTGTATTCTAAACTGCGGCGAAGTTCTTGGAACTCTTTATGCAGGAGTTCAATCAGCGCGACTCTTGAGTCCAGAGAAGATAATCGCTCCTTTATAGATAGTAAAAGGTTCGTCATTTCTGGGCTGTCCGATGGTTTAGCAGGAGAACACTGAGGTGAAAGATCAGATGATGATGAAGCGGATTCTACCGTGCGTGGTTTTTTTAGCCTTTTGAGTACGTCCCATGACGCAGAGTTTGTTGAAATATACGTCAATGTAATCCTCCAGGTGCTCTAGTCCTGTATTGTAATCCAGATTGTGTAAAATGGCACAGAATCGGATGAAAAGAGAATAAGAACTTGATGGGAGAAAAAAAGTTTGTTGCTGTTTAGCTAGCAGCAGCGCGCCGCTTGTTGTTTAGCTAGCAGCAGTGTTGTTTCATTTCAGCGCCGAAACACCTCATTTCTGCTTCAAACTGCACTCCAGTAATCATCTATCTCAGCAACAGATATCTGAAGCCTCCAGACCTGTCCATTTCTACGATTTTAGACAGACTGAGACCTGTCCATTTCTAGGATTTTATACAGACTGAAACCTATCCATTTCTTGGATTTTATACAGACTGAGGCCTGTCCATTTCTAAGATTTTAGACAGACTGAGACCTGTCCATTTCTAGGATTTTATATGGACTGAGACCCAGTGTTGGGGAAAGTAACTTTGGAAATTTACTTCATTAGTTAATCTATACAGTTATATTTTACAGTTACTTCTTACATTTACTTCATTAGTAGCTGCGGACACCTTGTCGGCAGCTGCTGAATGTAATTAATAAAGTTACTCATAATCTAATTTAGTTATTTTTAAGATTTAGTACTCAGAAAAGTAACTATTAGTTACTTTGCTGATTAGTTACTTTTCTGATTGCTCAATCTTACGAGTAACCAAGTTAGATTACTCGTTACCTTATTAGTTACATTACTTATTAGTTGCAAGTTTTCTGCAGATTCTAATAAAGTAATTGCATAAAGCTGCTAATGAAGTAACTGCATAAAGCACCTGTATAAAGCAACTAAAAAAGTAACTAAAAAAGTAACTTGTCAAAGTTACTTTCCACAACACTGCTGAGACCTGCCCATTTCTAAGATTTTAGGCAGACTGAGGCCTGTCCATTTCTAGGATTTTATACAGACTGACACCTGTCCATTTGTCGGATTTTTTTTTACAGACTGAGGCCTGTACATTTCTAGGATTTTTTACAGACTGAGGCCTGTCCATTTGTAGGATTTTATATAGACTGAGACCTGTCCATTTCTAAGATTTTAGATCGACTGAGACCTGTTCATTTCTAGGATTTTATACTGACTGAGACCTGTCCATTTCCAGGATTTTAGACAGACTGAGGCCTGTCCATTTCTAGGATTTTATACAGACTGAGGCCTGTCCATTTCTAGGATTTTATACAGACTGAGGCCTGTCCATTTCTAGGATTTTACACAGACTGGGCCCTATCATTTCTAGGATTTTAGACAGACTGAGAACTGTCCTTTTCTGGGATTTTAGACAGACTGAGACCTGTCCATTTGTAGGATTTTATACAGACTGAGACCTGCCCATTTCTAGTGTTTTTTTTACAGACTGAAGCCTGTCCATTTCTAGGATTTTACACAGACTAAGGCCTGTTTATTTCTAGGATTTTATACAGACTGAGGTCTGTCCATTTCTGGGATTTTAGACAGATTGAGACCTGTCCATTTGTAGGATTTTATACAGACTGAGACCTGTCCATTTCTAGGATTTTATGCAGACTGGGGTCTGTCCATTTCTGGGATTTTAGACAGACTGAGACCTGTCCATTTCTAGGATTTTATACAGTCTGAGGCCTGTCCATTTTTAGGATTTTACACAGACTGAGGCCTATCCATTTCTAGGATTTTATTCAGACTGAGGTCTGTCCATTTCTGGGATTTTAGACAGACTGAGACCTGTCCATTTGTAGGATTTTACATAGACTGAGGTCTGTCCATTTCTGGCATTTTAGACAGACTGAGACCTGTCTGTTTCTAGGATTTTTTACAGACTGAGGCCTGTCGATTTCTAGGATTTTTTGACAGACTGAAGCCTGTCCATTTCTGGGATTTTATACAGACTGAGGCCTGTCCATTTCTAGGATTTTACACAGACTGAGGCCTGTTTATTTCTAGGATTTTATACAGACTGAGGCCTGTCCATTTCTTGGATTTTATACAGTCTGAGGCCTGTCCATTGTTAGGATTTTACACAGACTGAGGCCTATCCATTTCTAGGATTTTATTCAGACTGAGGTCTGTCCATTTCTGGGATTTTAGACAGACTGAGACCTGTCCATTTGTAGGATTTTATACAGACTGAGACCTGCCCATTTCTAGTGTAGTGTTTTACATAGACTGAGGCCTGTCCATTTCTAGGATTTTACACAGACTGAGGCCTGTTTATTTCTAGGATTTTATACAGACTGAGGTCTGTGCATTTCTGGGATTTTAGACAGATTGAGACCTGTCCATTTGTAGGATTTTATACAGACTGAGACCTGTCCATTTCTAGGATTTTATGCAGACTGAGGTCTGGCCATTTCTGGGATTTTTGACAAACTGAGGTCTGTCCATTTCTGGGATTTTAGACAGACTGAGACCTGTCCATTTCTTGGATTTTATACAGTCTGAGGCCTGTCCATTGTTAGGATTTTACACAGACTGAGGCCTATCCATTTCTAGGATTTTATTCAGACTGAGGTCTGTCCATTTCTGGGATTTTAGACAGACTGAGACCTGTCCATTTGTAGGATTTTATACAGACTGAGACCTGCCCATTTCTAATGTTTTACATAGACTGAGGCCTGTCCATTTCTAGAATTTTAGACAGACTGAGACCTGTCTGTTTCTAGGATTTTTACAGACTGAGGCCTGTCCATTTCTAGGATTTTTTTTTACAGACTGAAGCCTGTCCATTTCTGGGATTTTATACAGACTGAGGCCTGTCCATTTCTAGGATTTTACACAGACTGAGGCCTGTTTATTTCTAGGATTTTATACAGACTGAGGTCTGTCCATTTCTGGGATTTTAGACAGATTGAGACCTGTCCATTTGTAGGATTTTATGCAGACTGAGGTCTGTCCATTTCTGGGATTTTCGACAGACTGAGGTCTGTCCATTTCTGGGATTTTAGACAGACTGAGACCTGTCCATTTCTTGGATTTTATACAGTCTGAGGCCTGTCCATTTCTAGGATTTTACACAGACTGAGGCCTGTTTATTTCTAGGATTTTATACAGACTGAGGTCTGTGCATTTCTGGGATTTTAGACAGATTGAGACCTGTCCATTTGTAGGATTTTATACAGACTGAGACCTATCCATTTCTAGGATTTTATGCAGACTGAGGTCTGGCCATTTCTGGGATTTTTGACAAACTGAGGTCTGTCCATTCCTGGGATTTTAGACAGACTGAGACCTGTCCATTTCTTGGATTTTATACAGTCTGAGGCCTATCCATTGTTAGGATTTTACACAGACTGAGGCCTATCCATTTCTAGGATTTTATTCAGACTGAGGTCTGTCCATTTCTGGGATTTTAGACAGACTGAGACCTGTCCATTTGTAGGATTTTATACAGACTGAGACCTGCCCATTTCTAGTGTTTTACATAGACTGAGGCCTGTCCATTTTTAGAATTTTAGACAGACTGAGACCTGTCTGTTTCTAGGATTTTTACAGACTGAGGCCTGTCCATTTCTAGGATTTTTTTTACAGACTGAAGCCTGTCCATTTCTAGGATTTTATACAGACTGAGGTCTGTCCATTTCTGGGATTTTCGACAGATTGAGACCTGTCCATTTGTAGGATTTTATGCAGACTGAGGTCTGTCCATTTCTGGGATTTTCGACAGACTGAGGTCTGTCCATTTCTGGGATTTTAGACAGACTGAGACCTGTCCATTTCTAGGATTTTATACAGTCTGAGGCCTGTCCATTTTTAGGATTTTACACAGACTGAGGCCTATCCATTTCTAGGATTTTATTCAGACTGAGGTCTGTCCATTTCTGTGATTTTAGACAGATTGAGACCTGTCCATTTGTAGGATTTTATACAGACTGAGACCTGCCCATTTCTAGTGTTTTACATAGACTGAGGCCTGTCTGTTTCTAGGATTTTAGGCAGACTGAGGCCTGTCCGTTTCTAGGATTTTATACTGACTGAGACCTGTCCCTTTCTAGGATTTTATACAGACTGAGGTCTGTCCATTTCTGGCATTTTAGACAGACTGAGACCTGTCCATTTCTGGGATTTTATACCGACTGAGGCCTGTCCATTTCTAGGATTTTATACAGACTGAGGCCTGTCGATTTCTAGGATTTTATACAGACTGATGCATGTCAGATAGATCACACACTCCAGTAATGCGGCTTCTATGCTTTGTTTGCTGAAGCGATATGTTTAGTGACTGTTGTTATAAACATGTTAATACATATTGACCATATCCCAGAATATTTGAAACAGAAAT
The DNA here is from genome assembly GCF_902500255.1 of Thalassophryne amazonica. Taxonomy (NCBI): domain Eukaryota; kingdom Metazoa; phylum Chordata; class Actinopteri; order Batrachoidiformes; family Batrachoididae; genus Thalassophryne; species Thalassophryne amazonica. The sequence goes on from NC_047107.1 coordinate 32,069,274, forward strand.
GAATTAAACTAAAGTGTGGATGGAACTCACACCAACACAATGGACTGTACAAACAAACAAACAAACAAACAAACAATCAAAAACCTTCCTACCCCAGTTTTGTTTTTTTATGTTACAGGAAACAAACTATTTTTTCTTTTTCCCTCACTATGCTAAACTTATTTAAAAGCCTCTTCTGACTAACCCCAAACACAAACTAATAAAATAAAATTTTTACCAAAGTTTGTAAAACCTGTTACATAATGTTACAAATTACATTGAAAATATGACCCTTCATGGATAGTTTTTTTTCATCCTGCTGTTCCTATTTAGTTCCTCGCTAAGTTGCAGTATTGTGTTTTGTAAGCTGCTGTTCTGTTTTTCCTAACAGATTGTCCACAGTCACAAACCAAAATTCATCGCCCTCCACTTCCAAGAGGTGGGAGGGAAGGACTATATGGTTAATATGGGTCATGCAGAAAATTTCGTACGGTGAGATTCTAATTGTACTCATAATTTATGTTTTTGTGTTACCATCTTCTTTATGCAGTACATCTTTGAATTTAACACAAAATTCCTCTCTGTTATGTTATAATTTGCATCAAAGAAATTATTGCTTCATTGCTTAATGGCATGCATTTTATGTATTTTTGTATTTGCTTTTTGTTATGAGAAACCGTCTTTTAAAAAATGTGCAGATTACGTGATTTCCAACACCAGACATAAAATTTAAAGGGACTTAATTTTCTCTTTCTCCTTTCTAAAACCACAAACAGAGTTTTTGACAGTTTTTTGAAAATGCAGATAATACAAGTGATGGTACAAGGCGGGGTGGTAGACAAGTGGTAAAGCGTGCTTGTTTCAGTGTGGAAGGTCCCTCATTTAATCCCTGCCCATTCTCCAACATGGCATTTTATCAGGAAGGATATCCAGTGTGAAACTTTTGCCAAATCAAAGTACAGATCCACCTAGGATCTGCTTTGGCAACACCGAGGGCCCCTTCAAGAATAAGTACAACTCATGTCAACTCACAGCGAAACAGCTCGTATATGCGAACCACGAAACATTGCGCTGACTGGCAGGCGTGCACGGTCCCGGTGCGACGGTGTCTTTCGAGCAGGAACACAGTGCGAGCAGCCGTTTTTATGTGTTTCCACACAAGCACATACACGCGCATGTCCGTCAAAACACGGGATGTGTGCTGCAGCTGTGATGTCCAGAGCTGGAGATGTCTCAACAGCTATGGGCAGCCAGCCACGCCCCCTGACCTGTCAGCGCACAGACCAAGATGTCACTCTCTGATCAGATGAGAGATGCCTCGCCTGCAGGGGGTGAACCAGACGTACACGTGTTGGGGGGGAGCAGAGGTGGGGATGCGAAACACATGCACTCATGTGTTGTGGGGGGAAGCCAACACTCTGGCATGCCACATGTGCAACTTCACACTTGTGGGGCACTTCGAGAGATTTCACATCCAGCTCGACACTGATCATGTGCTGACTGTTGTCGTGTTAATAGTGCGAATGGCCACACATTTTCTAAGTGCTATGTGAGTGGTGTTAGATGTTTGTACATGTCACCTGGAGTTTGGCCGACACCTGCTGCGACAGAGTTTGATGGGTTTGCACAGCGCACACTCTGTCTCCCAGCTGCTGGTTGTACAAATAGTTGTAGCAACAAGTGTACAAGGCAGCTACAATTTTACACATTTTGCACACGATTCCTGCTTCATGAACACTTAACTCATTGAGTGCCAGCCATTTTCAAAGTTCAGAACATCCCAGTGCCAGGATTTCTTCAGCATTTGAGTGTTTTTTTTCAAGATCCATAGAAAATTGAGTTCTATGTCCATGTCAACGACAAACATACCACAAGAAAAGAAAAGAGAAGAAAAGAAATTGGCTCGATGATGAGTCTTTGGCGCGGGGCGTTACTATGGGAAAAGATGCGTTTTAGAGTCAATGGCATCGAGTGAGTTAATGTGTGAAGGGGCCCTGAGTGAAAACAAGGGAGAAGCTGAAGGTACTGAGGTTGCGGAATGTACAAGTATTCTTGATGTCACAGATTTTGCCACAAAAAAGAAAAAAAAAACTGACAAAGAAGAAGATGTTCCAGCTTCAGCATTGCAAAAAGAGGCAGTTTTTCATTATCACATTTTGGGCCTGATTTACTATGATCTTAGATATCATTTGCAAAATTGCATGGGCAAGCCAAAATTTTGTGCATTGGGACTCTGGCTTGGGAGTGCACACCCCATGTGGCTGAGTTTAACACACACACCATCAGTATCTGCTAAGGGCCTGGTCCCACTGGGGAGAGGATTAATTGCGCATGAATTGAGTATACAAAGTACGGGCATTCGTTGTCGTCCGCAACAATAATGGCCAAAAATGATAAATGTCCCAGTATGAATTACGGATATTTTAATAATGTATAGCGAATATATGATGAACAATCACGGTTGTATAACGCATGTAGTGAGGAAATGGATCCAATGCATTGCAGTTATCATGGCAGTATCACGGGTGTATTATGAATGCATCACGCACGTGTTGCGCGTGCACGGCATCTGCATTGCGGTCATAAAACAAGCGCACCCGGGCCTTTCGGCATCACTATTCACACCAACAGTACAGCCTCTGGAGCATTTGCTGGACTTGGACAAGTTGATTGGAGTAAGCAAGCAGTGAACAGGGGAATGCATCACGCACGTGTTGCGCGTGCACGGCATCTGCATTGCGGTCATAAAACAAGCGCACCCGGGCCTTTCGGCATCACTATTCACACCAACAGTACAGCCTCTGGAGCATTTGCTGGACTTGGACAAGTTGATTGGAGTAAACAAGCAGTGAACAGGGCGAGTGGTGACATCAGCGGATCACATCAGAGCGCAGCTCCTCTGAATGATTATAACAAGAAGTTAAATCTGTTATAAACATAGGAATAAATACTGTAACAGCTGCAGACAAGAAGGAAAAAACACGCAACTTTTATCAAGCCTTGATAATGTAAACAGGTCAAATAATTACCTTTTAAGACAGCTCAAATGCTTTCTGCAGCTTGGTAGCCGTTCATGCGCGTGCACGGCCCAGCTGCAGCTTCCTCTGTGATTCAGGAGGTGATTAGGGCCGTTTTCAACAGCCAGTTTGCAGAATAAAGTGATTAATCTGCCACAAAATTATTATTTTATATATGCGGCATCCAGCGCAGAGCGCGTGGCATGGCAGCCGGTAGAACAAAGAATGGTGTCCAGCTGTGAACACAGAGCATCTGATTTGCAGCAGATGCAAATCAGATGCAACGCAGACGTAATAAAAATGCTTTATTCGTGGCCAATCTGTATGCAGTCGCTATAACTGATTTTAGTCCGTGATGTGGACATGATAGGCACGCGAAATATCCGTTTCACACACTGTCCCAGTCTGCTGCCAAGCCGCAAATCCCTGTCAGTTGTGGATATCAGCAGATGACGGCGAATATACAGCGCATAGCTTGTTTGTGTATGTATGGAGTATGTAAGGTGGATGTCATCCGCAGCCAAAATTTTGTGCAGCTCAAAAATCCTGGCAGTGGAAAAACGTGCCTCTGCGGATAATTACGGACGTGTGCGGGTGTCGGCCGACTCAGACAAGCATGTTTTACGCATATTGCAGATGTTAAGCGAATATGAGCCAATTTTGTGTGCAATCCATACGCAAATCCTCCTAAACGCCAGTGGGACCGGGCCCTATATTTATTTTTAACCTTGATGAATTGTATTGCATGTGCAAATCTCAGCTATTTACATGTTCCTTTCCACAGTTTTGCGCACTCGGGTGAACAGACACTAACTTGCACATTCATGAAGGCAAACATGCTAAATGGATAATACACTCTATTTTGTGCAGTTGGAAGATGCAGCTGACACAAACACACTCAACAAGCTCATCAGGAACTCTGTCTTGTGGGTTGAGCTGGAGTCTGTGGTGGAGGTGTCAGAGAGGAGGATGTTGAACACCTCTCATCCCCTGCATGCCACAGTGACATCCTGTCAGAGCACCTTCAGTCACAGACTGAGACCACCAAGGTGCACCACAGAACGCCACAGGAGGTCTTTCCTACCTGTGGCAGTCAGACTGTAAAACTCCTCCCCCTGCTGCAGGAGGAATACATAATAAAGTGAGTTATTCAGTTACTCAGTTATGTGCAATATTGTCAAACATCTTGTGCAAATGTCTTCCAGTCAGTTCATATAAATTTGTTGTACTTATTGTAAAAAAAACCCCAAAACATAAAAAACACTTCACTGTTTCGGTAAAGTAAGTCCCTTCAGCTGCTCCCTTGTTTGCACTCGGGGTCGCCACAGCAAATCCAAGGTGGATCTGCATGTTGAATTGGCACAGGTTTTAAGCCGGATGCCCTTCCTGACGCAACACCACATTACATTGAGAAATGTGGCAGGGGTAGGATTTAAACCCGGAACCTTCTGCACTGAAACCAAGCGCATTAACCACTTGGCCACCACCCCTGCTCACTGTTTACTGTTTTGGTAATCTGGCAAAATAATTTCTATTGGGATAAATAAAGTTGATCTTATCTTAAGTTTTTGATTTACAAAGGGAAAATGGGAGGTGTATCAATTTTCATGTTAGTACCACTCGTTATTGCCAGTGGTACCTTTATTTTTATTTTTCAAATACTTTTCTTTTTGTCACTGTAGTTGAACAAACTAAGTTCAGATACTCAAATACAGGTCCCCATAATAAATACTTTTCTGTTTTCAGGAGCATCGAGAGCAGTGAGGAAATTAAACACTTTGACAGGTCCTGCATTTATGTGGACAGCCAGTTTCAAGCAGAAGAAAGCTTCACGGTGAGAACCAAACCACGTCACATTTATTCATACACTTGAAAATCACATATGCCTCAGAGGTGTGTGCAAACATCTGAAATTAATACAAATCCTTTCAAACAACATAATCTAAACTGAAAGACTAACTAATCCAAAACTACTCACCACCTATTCAAAAACTGGAAAAAATAGGAGTTTAAGCTTAGACTATAAAGGACAAAACAGAATCAGCCTGTTACAGTGCACCTGGAGAGTATTCACAGCACTTCACTTTTTCCACATTTTATGTTACAGCCTTATTCCAAAATGGAATAAATAATTTTTTTTCCTTAAAATTCTACACACACTACCCCATAATGACAATGTGAAAAAAGTTTTTTTTTAAAATATTTCGAAATTTATTAAAAACAAGGGCAATCAGATTTCTGATGTCCGCCAATCTGGATCCGGACCACCTCTGAAATTCAGTGGAGTCTTCCATGGCCTAATATCTATCAGTGGTGCAAATTTGGTGAGAATCTGTGAAGTAGTTTTGTAATCCTTCAAAGCCTATGTAAAGTGAAATCTAGATCCAGAATCCAGATCCGGATCAGCTCCAAAATTTAATGGCGTCTTTCGTGGCCTAATATGTATCTGTGTTGAAAATTTTGTCAAAATTTGTGCAGTATTTTTTACATAATCCTGCTAACAGGCAGACAGACTGACAGACAGACCAACAGTGTTGTGTGGGCCGCTGAAGAGGAGGTACTGCTGGCCCACCACCACCAGAGGGCGCCCTGCCTGGAGTGCGGGCTCCAGGCACCAGAGGGCGCTGCCGCATCATGGGAGTAATCTGGGTGACAGCTGTCACCCATCACCAAACACAGCTGTTTCCACTCAGCACCGAGGTATATCAGGAGGACGGCGTCTCCACCTCAGTGCCGAGATATCACCTAAGACCAAGGTAGTATTCTCTGCAGGTATACTTTGCATTATTACTTAAGACTGTCAAAACTGTTTTTCAGGACTGGTGACTACTAAGAACCTTATTCCTTGGATAAGTACTCACCTTCCTGCTGAACTTTGTCAAGAGGTGGAGGCGGCTTCTCCCCTCTCTGTAACTGGGTGCGTTCATCCACTCCTGTGTGTTGTTGCTCTCTCCTGCCAGCAGTACCGGATCCGACGAGCGGAGGCAGTGGCCACCTGGGAAGTCGGGACTTGGCGGTTCCAGTATTTCCAGGGTTCGGTGGCAGAGGAGATCTGGGTGGTTCCGGTTCGACTGAGACGGACGTCTCCTACCTTCGAGCCTGCCCACACGACACCAGCGGATTCGACCCTAAATTGTGTTTGTTGTATTACTCTTGCTTGTTCAGTAGTAAATCTTGTTATTTACTTTCTCCATTGTCCGTTCATTGCGCCCCCTGTTGTGGGTCCGTGTTCCAACACTTTCACAACAGGATATCTCGGCCAGCGTCATGGACCCCGAGGGGCGTCAACCGGCTGTTGAACGGCCAATGGAAGACCAAGACGCGGCGGAGGCTTCGGGAGGGGTAATCGGCGAGTTGCAGCGGATCCTCACCGCTTTCACCTCTCGGATCGATTCAATGACCGAGCAATACGTTCTCCTAAACCGCAGGGTGGAGGCTCTCGCCGCACACGTGGAGGCGCGCCCTTCGGGCGCCGCTGCGGCTCTCCCTCCCGAGGACCCTGCGCGTAAAAGTGACGTTCCACTGGTCGTTCAACGGTCCCTTCCTCCGTCCCCAGAAGCATACATAAGCCCTCCAGAACCGTACGGAGGCTGTGTGGAGACGTGCGCGGATTTCCTGATGCAGTGTTCGCTCGTCTTCGCACAGCGTCCCGTGATGTACGTGACTGACGCTAGCAAGGTAGCTTATGTAATAAATCTGCTTCGCGGGGAGGCACGCGCTTGGGCTACAGCGCTCTGGGAGCAGAACTCACGGCTCCTTCATACGTACGTTGGGTTTGTACGGGAGCTCAGAACGGTGTTCGACCATCCCAACAGAGGAGAGTCCGCTTCAACCGCACTACTGTCAATGAGACAGGGGCGTCGGAGCGCAGCTGCCTATGCAGTCGCCTTCCGCATCGCGGCGGCGAGATCCGGCTGGAATAGCACTGCCCTCCGCGCCGCCTTTGTAAACGGACTGTCACTGGTCCTAAAAGAGCATCTGGTGGCGAAGGACGAACCGCGGGACTTAGACGGGCTCATCGATCTAGTCATACGACTCGACAACCGGTTAGAAGAACGCCGTCGGGAACGAGGCGAAGGGCGTGGCCAGGCACGCGTCGTCCCTCTCCCTTCCGGTTCCGATCGAGCACCGCCTTCCCCACGCTCCACAGCCCCTGCACTCCGTGGGGTCACAGCTCCCCCTACTGACGAAGCTAGGGACACGAGTAGGGCAACATTTAGGGCACCAGATGCACAGAGGAAATGGACCCACGGAGCGTGTCTGGTTTGTGGTTCAATAGAGCACCATGTGAGAGACTGCCCCGAGCGGTCAAACGCCAAATGCCCGCCCCTAGAGACTGGGCCAGGGGTGGGTCAAAACATTCACGTGGGACACACCCACATTGCTACACGACTCCCAGTCACGATCCTGTTTGAGGATTCAACCCTGAAGGCCCCAGCACTGGTGGACACGGGCTCTGAGGGGAATCTGCTTGACAGTAGATGGGCCAGGGAGATAGGGCTCCCTCTGGTGGCTCTTACCTCGCCTGTGCAGGTTCGGGCACTGGATGGCTCCCTACTCCCACCAATTACGCACAAGACACCTCCAGTAACTCTGGTGGTGTCAGGTAACCACCGGGAGGTGATCGAGTTCTTCGTGACTAAGGCCACCTCCCGTGTGGTTTTAGGGTTTCCATGGATGCTTAAACACAATCCCCGGATTGATTGGCCGTCCGGGGTAGTGGTTCAGTGGAGCGAAACCTGCCATCGGGAGTGTCTCGGTTCCTCGGTTCCTCCCGGCTCCCAAGCTAAAGAGGAGGTCCGAGTCCCGCCCAATCTGAAGGCGGTGCCAGCGGAGTACCATGACCTCGCTGACGTGTTCAGCAAGGATCTGGCTCTCACGCTTCCTCCCCACCGCCCGTATGATTGTGCCATCGATTTGGTTCCAGGCAGTGAGTTCCCGTCCAGTAGGCTGTACAACCTCTCACGGCCGGAACGCGAATCAATGGAGACCTACATCCGGGACTCATTAGCTGCCGGATTGATCCGGAATTCCACCTCACCGATGGGCGCAGGTTTCTTTTTTGTGGGTAAAAAAGATGGCGGGCTTCGTCCATGCATTGATTACAGGGGGTTGAACGAGATCACGGTTCGCAACCGATACCCGTTGCCCTTGTTGGATTCAGTGTTCACTCCCTTGCATGGAGCCAAAATCTTCACCAAGCTGGATCTTAGAAATGCGTATCATTTGGTTCGGATTCGGAAGGGAGACGAATGGAAGACGGCATTTAACACCCCCTTAGGTCATTTTGAGTACCTGGTCATGCCGTTCGGTCTCACTAACGCTCCCGCGACTTTCCAAGCATTGGTAAACGATGTCTTGCGGGACTTCCTGCACCGGTTCGTCTTCGTATATCTAGACGATATACTCATCTTTTCCCCGGATCCTGAGACTCATGTCCGGCATGTCCGTCAGGTCCTACAGCGGTTGTTGGAGAACCGGCTGTTTGTGAAGGGCGAGAAGTGTGAGTTCCACCGCACTTCTTTGTCCTTCCTGGGGTTTATCATCTCCTCTAACTCCGTCGCCCCGGACCCGGCCAAGGTTGCGGCGGTGAGAGATTGGCCCCAACCTACAAGCCGTAGGAAGCTGCAACAGTTCCTCGGCTTTGCAAATTTCTACAGGAGGTTCATTAAGGGCTACAGTCAGGTAGTTAGCCCCCTGACAGCCCTGACCTCTCCAAAAGTTCCCTTCACCTGGTCGGACCGGTGCGAGGCCGCGTTCAAGGAGTTGAAACGGCGCTTCTCGTCTGCACCAGTTCTGGTGCAGCCCGATCCTAGCCGCCAGTTGGTGGTTGAAGTGGATGCCTCGGACTCAGGGATAGGAGCGGTGCTCTCCCAGAGCGGGAAGACCGATAAGGTCCTTCACCCGTGTGCCTATTTTTCTCGCAGGTTGACCCCCGCTGAGCGGAATTATGACGTCGGCAATCGGGAACTCCTTGCTGTGAAAGAGGCCCTCGAAGAGTGGAGACATCTGTTGGAGGGAACAGCCGTGCCATTCACGGTTTTCACTGACCATCGGAACCTGGAGTACATCAGAACCGCCAAGCGTCTGAACCCCAGGCAAGCCCGCTGGTCACTGTTCTTTGGCCGTTTTGACTTCCGGATCACCTACCGCCCCGGGACCAAGAATCAGAGATCGGATGCATTGTCCCGGGTGCACGAAGATGAGGTCAAAACGGAACCGTCGGATCCCCCGGATCCCATCATCCCGGAGTCCGCTATCGTGGCCGCCCTCACCTGGGACGTGGAGAAGACCGTCCGGGAGGCCCTGACCCGTGTCCCGGACCCCGGAAACGGACCAAAAAACAGACTATACGTCCCACCAGAAGCTAGGGCTGCAGTCCTGGACTTCTGTCACGGTTCTAAGCTCTCCTGTCACCCAGGGGTGCGAAGGACCGTGGCAGTCGTCCGGCAACGCTTCTGGTGGGCATCCCTGGAGACCGACGTCCGGGACTACATCCAGGCCTGTACCACCTGTGCCAGGGGCAAGGCAGATCATAGAAAAACCTCAGGGCAACTACAGCCATTGCCCGTGCCTCATCGCCCCTGGTCCCACATCGGCCTGGATTTCGTCACGGGTCTCCCGCCGTCCCAGGGAAACACTGTCATCTTCACGATAGTGGACCGTTTCTCCAAGGCGGCCCACTTCGTGGCCCTCCCGAAGCTCCCTACGGCCCAGGAGACAGCGGACCTCCTGGTCCACCACGTCGTCCGTCTGCATGGCATACCATCAGACATCGTCTCCGATCGTGGTCCCCAGTTCACCTCACATGTCTGGAGGAGTTTCTGCCGGGAACTGGGGGCCACGGTCAGCCTCTCGTCTGGGTACCACCCCCAGACCAACGGGCAGGCAGAGCGGGCGAATCAAGAACTGGAGCAGACACTTCGCTGTGTGACAGCCGCGCACCCGACGGCCTGGAGTACCCATCTGGCCTGGATCGAGTACGCCCACAACAGCCAAGTGTCATCAGCCACCGGCCTCTCCCCGTTTGAGGCGTGCTTGGGGTATCAGCCCCCCTTGTTTCCGGTGGTTGAGGGAGAGGTCGGTGTGCCCTCGGTCCAGGCCCACCTACGGAAGTGCCGTCGGGTGTGGCGGGCCGCCCGCTCTGCTTTGTTGCAGGCCCAGACGAGGGCGAAGAAACATGCAGACCGGCGACGGGCCCCGGCTCCCAAGTATCGTCCTGGGCAGGAGGTCTGGTTATCCACCAAGGACATTCCCCTACAGGTTACCTCTCCTAAACTGCAAGAACGATACATCGGACCATATAAAATCCTCAAAGTCATCAACCCCGCCGCAGTGAGGCTCCAGCTCCCGGCCCTCACTGCGGATCCATCCAGTTTTCCATGTTTCCCGGATCAAGCCTCTTCGCACCTCACCCTCTGCACCCCGGGTCCGGCACCGCCTCCTGCCCGGATCATCGACGGAGCACCGGCTTGGACTGTCCGCCGGCTCCTTGACGTCCGTCGGATGGGCCGGGGTTTTCAGTATCTGGTGGACTGGGAGGGGTACGGCCCCGAGGAGCGCTCCTGGGTGAAGAAGGGCTTCATCCTGGACCCGGCCCTCCTGGCCGACTTCTACCGTCGCCATCCGAACAAGCCCGGCCGGGCGCCAGGAGGCGCCCGTTGAGGGGGGGGTCCTGTTGTGTGGGCCGCTGAAGAGGAGGTACTGCTGGCCCACCACCACCAGAGGGCGCCCTGCCTGGAGTGCGGGCTCCAGGCACCAGAGGGCGCTGCCGCATCATGGGAGTAATCTGGGTGACAGCTGTCACCCATCACCAAACACAGCTGTTTCCACTCAGCACCGAGGTATATCAGGAGGACGGCGTCTCCACCTCAGTGCCGAGATATCACCTAAGACCAAGGTAGTATTCTCTGCAGGTATACTTTGCATTATTACTTAAGACTGTCAAAACTGTTTTTCAGGACTGGTGACTACTAAGAACCTTATTCCTTGGATAAGTACTCACCTTCCTGCTGAACTTTGTCAAGAGGTGGAGGCGGCTTCTCCCCTCTCTGTAACTGGGTGCGTTCATCCACTCCTGTGTGTTGTTGCTCTCTCCTGCCAGCAGTACCGGATCCGACGAGCGGAGGCAGTGGCCACCTGGGAAGTCGGGACTTGGCGGTTCCAGTATTTCCAGGGTTCGGTGGCAGAGGAGATCTGGGTGGTTCCGGTTCGACTGAGACGGACGTCTCCTACCTTCGAGCCTGCCCACACGACACCAGCGGATTCGACCCTAAATTGTGTTTGTTGTATTACTCTTGCTTGTTCAGTAGTAAATCTTGTTATTTACTTCTCCATTGTCCGTTCATTGCGCCCCCTGTTGTGGGTCCGTGTTCCAACACTTTCACAACAAACAGGAGCAATCAGAGATTTCTGACATTTGCCAATCCGGATCCGGATTACCTCTTCATTCAGTGAATTTTTCATGCCCTAATGTGTTTCTGTAGTGCAAATTTGGTGAGAATCTGTGAGGTAGTTTTGACATAATCCTTAAAAGCCTACAAAGACAAACTTGATCCACAATCCAGATTTGAATCACCTCCAGAATTTAATGGCGTGTTAATCACCTGTTTTATGTGCACAGGTAGAAGCAATACATGATAAGACTTTTACTCACTGAAGCCAGACTTTTTCACCTCTGGAACTGAAGAGTGATGCATTTTGGGCACAAAGGGCACGAGAGGGTATATGAAGTTGTGAAAGAGCTGCACAAAAGGGGCACACCCATCTAGTACTTTATATGTTTTCAGTAACAATACCAAGTCTGAGCTGATGTAAACAGAGAGCCAATGAAGTGCAGCACATCTTGGAGTAAGTCTATTCTGCTTCCACTAGAGGGGGCCCTCCTCCATGGAAGCACTCTGTTGGTTTTAGTTGCATGAGGCACTTTTATAAACGTTCCTGTGTATATACTGTTTTAGGTTTTAGTTTCTCTGCACAATGAAAAAAAACATCCATCTGACTACAGTAGGAAAATATGAAAGGAAAGTGAATGGAAAATAATAAAGCAGCAGTTAGTCAACTAGTTCAGTGTACAAATGATGTAAAGTGTTTATTCAGTGGGTGTTTAATGTCCTGTATGTTTGGTTGGATGTTTTATTAACTCCAGGAACAGATTTTTGCATTGTAACCTCCTGTGTGTTACTTAATCAGTATAATTACAATTTGATTTCAGCTAAATAACATTCAGTTGATTAAACACAGGTTCATGAAAACTACAAATGTATCTTTTTTTCTTATGAGTTTAATTTCCCAATACAGTTTAATGCAGCAGAATTTGAAACTGTTCTGTAGAACATTTACAGCAGCCTTGAATGCAGTGCTGTTTTACGAGGAACACAACATGGACATTAAAATAAATTCATTATTGTAATGGATTACTTATGTCAAGAAGATTTAAGTATCGCCAAGTTGATTGTGGAACCACACCACAATGAGCTTAAAGTAGTGTCATGTGCAGCCCCAGCACAGGGGTTAGGGTTTCACTCTTTGCGTGGGTGTTCTGCTTTTTCCTTTCATTAGTTTGTACTTTATCATGTTAGTCTGTTTGGTTGTGTTTATTGCTTTGTTTACTATTTAGTTACTGGTTTCATTCTTTATCTTATCATTTAGTTAGTCATTCAGTTATTTATTGCGTTTCCTTGTGTTACACTTTCATCACTGATTCATTCTTTGGTTATCATTTATTCTGTAGTCTCTAGGTTTGTTTATTCTCTGTTTATCATCTCATTTGTGTTATCAGTTATGCAGTAGTATCAGGTTTTGTTTTCTGTTAATTATTAGTCTTTGTTTGTTTTGTCATCTGCTTGTATTCTTCAATCATAGTCAGCTCCAGTTTAGTTTTGTCTTAGTGTTTGTTTATTGTCCGATTCAGTTCTTATGTCATTTATCTTCTGTGTTATCTGCTGGTTGCTTTTTGTTCTCATGTTCATGCTTAGTTCTGGTCTTGTTCATTATGGTATTTTATTCTGTTCTTAGTTGCTGTTCATGCTCTATTCTTAGTCCTCTGTTTCTGTTTGATCTCTGTTCAGTTTGCCCTCACGCCCATCTGTTTTGGTTCACTTCACATCACTGTACCTGCCTCGTATCTTTCACTCACACTCTTGCCACCAGCTCATGTGTCTTTGTCTATTACATCACTCCACTCTGTGTTTCCCTTCCTTCACTATCTTGCACAGTGTTTAATCTTTGTCCACTAGCCACACCCCCTTTCTAGAATCTTCACACATGCACCTTGTTACCTAATCAGTCTGAACATGCACTTCGTTTACACCACCTGTTATTTAAGCCTCCACAGTCTCACAGCTCACTGCCAGATTGTTGTCTCTGTACACTCTCCAGCTCAGTTCCTTGCTCAGTTTTTGCCTATCTGTATTCTGACTCTGCCTTGTTTGTTGACGTTGTTGCAGCTTTGCCTTGGATAGCCTATACACCATGTTTTTTGACCTGTGCCTGTTATTGAACTACGTCTCAGCCTCTCGCCATTCTGATACCTTTGCTTTGCTGCTGGACTCCCCGTGTACCGACCACCTGCCTGTTTCTCTTATTAAATCTTTTGAACTCTATCAGTCGTGTGAGATTGCATTTGTGTCCACCTGGTTTGTGCCACGCCTGATAAGTAGTAGCAAGGGTACTTAACTTCTTATTCAGTTTTAATGATTTCGAAGGTGGTTTCCAGTGATCCAACACAAGATATTTCTATATTTTGGCCTCAAACATCAAAATAATGGGTTTGGTCCTTTAACTGCTTGGGTAACTTTGTAGCTGAAGTTTGGTGATCTTAATGCACTTGATGTGTCATTACAGGACGTGGCATGGGTCATAAGCTCGCAGACTCAGAAATCTATTTCCTGTTTACAGTCTTTTTTCAATGACCACAGGTGAAAGATAAAGTTTATTTTCCAGCTTCAAAAACCCAGGGGTATTGTTGACCCCTTCAGCATCTATTCTTCTTGCTTGCTCATCATGGCCATTATGATTTCTGAAAACATACACTGTAAAAAAAATTCCCTTTAACTTACAGTAAATGTCTGGCAGCTAGTTACCAGCTTTATACTATTATTCTACAGTATTACTATACTATTATTCTACAGTGTGCCTAAATGAAATGGTAAATGGACTGCATTTATATAGCACTTTTCCATCTGCATCAGACGCTTAAAGGGTTTTACAATAATGCCTCACATTCACCCCGATGTGAGGGTGCTGCCATACAAGGTAGTCACTACACACCGGGAGCAACTAGGAGATTAAGGACCTTGCCCAAGGGCCCTTAGTAATTTTCCGGTCAGGCTGGGATTTGAACCGAGGATCCTCTGGTCTCAAGCCCAAAACTTAACCACTTCACCATCACCTCCCCACTGCCTACTGTAACATACAACATTTATTAGTTGAAAAGATTACAGTACTGCTCCTCTGCTAAATTACAGTTAGCAGCTGTCATTGCCAGACTACTTCTGTGAGAAACACATGAAAACAATTCAGTGAGATTTTATTGGGCTTCTTCCATTTTGCTTGGGGTCACCAAAGGAGGTTTAGTTTGGGATTCACATGTCCAACTTTGAACCAGAAGACTCCGGTGGACCTGGCGCCATGTCCCTTGCAGATGTCGTCAGGAGTGAATGAGATTCACCGTGAGATGTTGTTGGGCTGTCATGGCTGATATGCCTATATAGTGTTGCATGCAGTGGCGGTCCTAGAGTGATTTACTCCCCGGGCGTGACCCCCTGCGTGCGCACCCCCCCGCGCACTGGCTACCATGTGGCTACGTGGCTACCACCTCCGCCCCACCACCCATGAAAACACTAACTTTGTCCAGAACACCCACAATCCCACAAATTAACTCACAACAGCTATTTTCAAGAACAAATTTCCGGTTTTAATGACTACTGCAATAACAAACACAAAGAAATTGGCACAGTCTAATGTGTCATCATCCATGGACTTATCTGCAATGATCATCTCAAAAGTTTGCAGGAGGCATCATAATTGTTTGCCACAGTGCTCACTATCCGTGATGTGAAATTCCATTGAGTAGGAGCATTTCTGGGCAACCTTGAGCAGCCTGCAGACTCAAGAAAAGACATCCTATTTGTGGATTTTGAGAAAAATGTGGCAAACCCAGAGAGTGATGCAAAAAATATTCTGCACTCAGATAAGCATTTAGCCCCCTGAGACAGAACCAGATTCAGTCTGTGTGCATAGCAATGCACAAACATTGCACTGGGGGCTATTGCTTTAACTTTGGCCTGCAAACCATTGAAAGCTGAAGCCATGACAGCAGCCATGGCTTCTTCGTAAGGAAGACTATCAAATGGCTTCGCCAAAATCCGGTCCACAACATTCAAATTGTCTGCCATTATGTGCAGCTTGCTACCTAGCTAGCTCGCTAGCTGGGACTGGCGCGAGGCTAGTGTGAAGTTTGTCCGCCTGTGAGTGCTTTGTGACTGTGGAGGCAGTGGTGTAGTCTACATTTTTGAAGTGGGTAGACTGTGTTTTTTGCCCGTCATCAACCTCGTGCGTATGCACCCCCGGTTATTAACATTTTTACCACCATAACAACAAATAGATCTATACTTTCCATCTGATCATTTATATTCTATATTTGCCACTATAAATGTGAGAAATGTGTCAGAATGTAAGTAAGTAATTTGCACCAATTGCAAAATACAGTATACAACAGTAAATCTTAAAGAGTGATTAAAAAATACAAAGATCAAATACATTTATTTTTTGGCATCTGAAAACTTAATTTAACAAAGAAATTTAATCAGGTCATAAACCAGGAATAAACAATGTTTAAATCCAGCCAAAAGTATCATATGCAAGCTACTGTGTATTAACAGTAAATAAGACAACTTTAAGTCACAGTCACTCAAAAAAAAAAAAAAAAGACTGCGACTCCTTGTTATTAAGAAAGAAAAGTTCTCTTAACAATAATAAGGAGCAGATTATTGCCTCCCAACTAACTATATTGCAAGAGTTCACTTTTCCTCCTTCTATTTAGTATCGGATATGAGCCTGTACTGTCAAATTCAGCAGCTGCAAGATTCACCCTTCATATAATCCGCATGTCCCCATGTTGTTTGTGTACAGTTTAGATGCATAAACAAAAACAAAACAGAACACACCGGTCTACATGAGCATGCACCAGCTGCAGAGCCTCACGCCTCCTACCACAATCCCTGATGAAGTTGACAGTCCATCATGAGGTCCAGACGGGGGACTGGAACCTGTAGACTTTGTGGTCCATAAGGAAACCTACCCAGTATAAATAAACTAGTATTAGTATACCTTAAGTTCCATTAAAACAGCAGCTAGGCTGAAGGACAGAAGACGGGACAGAAGCTAGCTCCCAGAAAATTCACATACAACAATGAAAATATGGTAGATGCTTTACTTTGCAGAAACCTTTTCAACCCATGACAAAAACACTGTAGGCCAAATCAGTGGCACAAAAGTACAGTATGAAGAACCATGCAAGTAATACTGCAGAGTATGCCACTTACCAATTCCAGTCTTTTTAAAACTAAACTACAGATGAAAGGTTTCTAAAGAACCATTTATTGATTTATTTAGCTATTTTAATTACAAGTGTTCTAAACCTTTTTAACAGTAATCAGAAATTCTGAAGTAACAAACAACAACAAAAAACATTTCCATTGCTACATAAATGAGCAGCCTCTGACACATTTGTTTTTTTACAGGTCGGTGGTTTCTGCCACTAGTCTTCCATGTTTTGGCCCGACGCGTTGTTCCTATTGGACAACGCAAAGGTACGTCACAGCTCAGAGCATCGAAAGTTGGATTGGATTGAACTGATGCGTCAGACAGCCGACAAGTGGCAATGCGCGCTCCCGTCAGAAGTGTCGGTTTAGCTCGGCTTTTGACGCGACGCTTATGACGCATCTAAAAAGCAAAAAGCATCTCATTGAAAATAATGCTTTTTAGACCGTTTTAAGGCCCATTAGCTTAGTGAACAAATAAAAAAACTAGCTCGTAGCCCACTTACCAGCAATGCAGACAACGCAAGGTTTATCTCCTCCCCTCAGGGTGCAAACCTCATCAATCCGCCCTGAAGCAGCAGGTGGACATTTTCGAAAAAAAAATCTAAAACCGAGGCCTGTTTTCTTTTCATTTTTTTCGGGTAATAATCACCATCGATACTTTATCATTATTCTTGTTTGTGTGTGGCTTTCGCTGATTAGCTGGTAGCCCAGCCCCCATCTATCTATGAGCCAATTAAAACTCTTATCTAGAGACACTGAGCGTCGGATGGGCGGAACAAAGCCCAGCATTTATCCAGTGACTCGTCTTGTTTCGCTGCAGTCTTTGCTTCGCTATTGAACTCTGTGGACGCTCAGCGTCCACACTGTTTAAAGCACTGTGAAGCTGCGGGAATGAGTGAGAGGAAAACCACTGTGGGACGGGGGTGGAAGGTGGGGGCGCCGCTCTGTCGTAACGTAACCACGAACCCCCCCGTCAGGACAACCCCACCCCGGTTTTTTTTTTTCTCTTTTTTTTTTTTTTTGACTTTTTTTTTTTCCGCACGGTCGAGCACTGAGTTTCTCAAAATGCTGCAATCAGGATATCCATTGAGTTCACATATATCACAGTATCATCCATGAAGTCAAGGTGATTAAAACGTTCCTTGCCAACAGCGGCACCTAAGCTGCTTGTTTACACAATCCTACCCAACAACCAGCCCATGCAAGCACTGAACAGTATCGGAGCCAAAACACATCCCTGACATATGCCAGTATTCACTGGGAAAAGAGGTTCTGACCCCACTTTTCTTTATATTCACATATATTAATTATAAAATGTAATCTCTCCTGAAATCACAACTTCCCCCAAACTTGAGACATATTATGTGCTGTGCTCTGTATGTTTGGTGCCATCGTGGGATCACCACTAAGTTTTTAATTTAATTTTTTTTTTTTTAATAACAGGTTTGTTGGAGGATATATTTTCTGAAAAAGGCCCCAAGTGAAGACAGTAACTAGGTATTACTTAAGCTATTAACCCTTACTCCTCCCAGGTGATAGCTTCACAGTGGACGCCTGACATTGGGAGTCAATGGCTGCATGTGTAGACTGAGGTGTGTGAGGTAAAAGGGGAAAGTGAATGGTCTGGTGTCGGAGGGACAGGCCAAACTCAATACATTTAACTCTAGATTAAAACTATTGATCCCAACCCATTTGTGCACAATAAATAAGGTGTGAGGGGGGTGGAAGACAGCTGGGACTAAGATTCCCCTGCGCCTGAAGTGTTTGCACCCTCCGTTTCGTGCCCTGAAAGGGTTGCAGCCCCCCCTCACCCATGCCTCATTCTCATTTCGTCCGTGCCACCTGCATTGATTTTCAATTTGTTTCCCCTTGGCTGTGGCTCATCAGTTATATGGCCAAGAGTGAGAGAGTTTGGGGGGGTTCTTCTTTCAGAGGGGCTGCAGAAGTACAGGGGCCAGACTTGGGTGCATTCCTGGTACAAATGGTGTTTTCATAAAAAAATCACTTCCAAGTCAATATTTTTTTATTAAACGGTGCACAAACCTGATTGATGAAGATGGGTGTTTGGCCGAGTATATGGAGGAGAATGTGTGTGTGTGTGTGTGTGTGTGTGTGTGTGTGTGTGTGTGTGTGTGTGTGTGTGTGTGTGTGTGTGTGTGTGTGTGTGTGTGTGTGTGTGTGTGTGTGTGTGTGTGCGCGCGCATGCTTTCTGTACTGTTTGAGAGTAACACTGCTACTGGTTCAACATAAACTCAGCCTAAGATTAAATTGCTGTAGCTCATTAAAGTAAAACCCAAATTCCAATGAAGTTGGGACATTGTGTGAAATGTAAATAAAAACAGAATACAATGATTTGAAAACCCTCTTCAACCTATATTCAATTGAATACAACACAAAGACAAGATATTTAATGTTCAAACTGATAAACTTTACTGTTTTTGTGCAAATACCACCACTTTGTGAACAACTGCATGAAAAAAATAGTCCAACAGTTTAAAAACAATGTTTCTCAATGTTCAGTATTACAAGGAATTTAGGGATTTCATCATCTACAGTCCATAATATAATCAGAAGATTCAGAGAATCTGGAGAACTTTCTACACGTAAGTGGCAAGTCTGAAAACCAACATTGAATGCCTGTGACCTTCAATCCCTCAGACGGCACTGCATTAAAAAGCAACATCATTGTGTAAAAGATGTTACCGCATAGGCTCAGGAACACTTCAGAAAACCACTGTCAGTTAACACAGTTTGTCGCTACATCTACAAGTGCAAGTTAAAACTCTACCATGCAAAGTGGAAGCCATACATCAACAACATCCAGAAACGCTGCCGCCTTCTCTGGGCCCAAGCTCATTTGAAATGGACAG
This sequence comes from Thalassophryne amazonica, assembly GCF_902500255.1. Classification (NCBI taxonomy): domain Eukaryota; kingdom Metazoa; phylum Chordata; class Actinopteri; order Batrachoidiformes; family Batrachoididae; genus Thalassophryne; species Thalassophryne amazonica. Next base: position 32,088,687 of record NC_047107.1, read on the forward strand.
ACGCAAAGTGAGAAAGTGTGCTGTGGTCTGATGAGTCCACATTTCAAATTGTTTTTTGAAATCATAGACGTCGTGTCCTCCGGGCAAAAGAGGAAAATGACCATCCAGATTGTAACCAGCGCAAAGTTCAAAAGCCAGCATCTGTGATGATATGGGGGTGTGTTAGGGCCGATGGCATGGGCAATTTACACATCTGTGATGGCACCATCAATGCTGAAAGGTACATCCAGGTTTTGGAGTAACACATGCTGCCATCCAAGCAACGTCTTTTTGAGGGACGTCCCTGGTTATTTCAGCAAAACAATGCCAAGCCACATTCTGCATGTGTTACAACAGCGTGGCTTCGTAGTAAAAGAGTGCAGATACTAGACTGGCCTGCCTGCAGTCCAGACCTGTCACCCATTGAAAATGTGTGGCGCATTATGAAGCACAAAATACAACAACGGAGACCCCAGACTGTTGAACAACTGAAGTCGTACATCAAGCAAGAATGGGAAAGAATTCCACCTGCAAAGCTTCAACAATTAGTGTCCTCAGTTCCCAAATGCTTATTGAGTGTTGTTAGAAGGAAAGGTGATGTAACACAATGGTAAACACACAATGTCCCAACCTCATTGGAATTGGGGTTGTATTTAAAAGAAAGCAAAGTGTTAATATTCCTTTAAAACTCACCGTGGTTGTGCTGCTGTTTTTAGCCGAGGTGCTACAACAATCTGAGGACACAACAATCTGACACATACTGCTTTTTCAACTTAAAACTCTCCGACCTGCTACACAAAAGAGTGGACTAAATGCTTGTCACATCCAGAGCTGGTATATTGAAAATGTGATTGGAATACTGGTACACATACCAGTCAATCAGAGTGTTGATATTTTGGTGACCTGATGTAGACCCATACAGAATATCTGTCCAACAGACAACCATGTCCTCAAGGGGCACAACAGAAGAGTTATCCAAAAACTAGTGCTGTCAGGTGATTAAAAAATTAATCTAATTAATTACAAGCTAAATTAATCACATTTAATTTCATATATAATTTTGTGATATATATCCCCCTCCAATTGCAAGGCACATACAGCATGTATACAGCAAATGCAAGAAGAATGACCAGTAAACTATTACAGAAATATTTTAATGTATAAAATGTATATTTTGAGGTGTATTTGAAAAATTGTGTATTTGAGTATTTTACTGCAGTCTATGAACCTTGCAAAAATAGTGCATCATGAACATACTGAGCTGCATTACAAGTGTATTTTCAACAACTTTTATCACCTCAATTAAGGTGGTGGTGTGTGTGATGTAGCAGTTTGTAGTTTGCATGTCAGGGTTTTTTTTTCTAATTTTAGAATACACCTGTAATCCTGGGCCATTGAGAAAGAGTGTGGGTGTGTGGGTTTGACATGGTGGGCTTTTAATAATCTGAGGTAAAATTATAGCATCTGCGGAGTGGGTTATTTGTGTTACATATGTCACAGGTGTTAAACAAGCTGTGTCAGTTATAAATTCTGATTATATCAGAGGAATATCTGTGAAAACACTCATAGAATTGCAGGACCTTAGAGATGTTGAGCATTAAATATCAAACATGAAAATGTAAAAGGTAGACAAAAAGTGATTTGGCACAATATGAGCCCTTTAATAATTACAGTGCCCTCCAAAAATATTGGCACACTTGGTATTTCACATATTTTGATTTGTTTATGCCATTACAAATACAAAAAAATTAAACATTTCTAAAATGATCTTCCTTAAACTCAAACTGAAAGCAAATCTCTACAGCTTGATATAAATTCATTAAAAATATAAAAGCTAAGCTGATGGGTTGCATAAGTAATGGGACTCTTTGATATAGTACCTCTAAATCATCAGTTTTATTGCCAGTTTTCTTCAGACAAGTCAGGGGGTGGATACATGAACATTTCCAAGTCACTGAAAATGTCTTGAACTTTATTTACATCAATTAAGAAGAAATACAAACAGTATGGCACTATATGGTAAATCTGTGTGGAGTAGACAGTTTTCAAAAACTGAGTGACTGTGCAAGAAGGAGAAGAGTGAGGAAAGACACAGAGACACCCAGACAACCCAGAAGAAGCTTTAGGCTTATCTGGCTGTGATTAGAGAAGCTGTGCATAGTGTATGTTTTGCATTTTGTATCCCCAGTTATATAGCTTCATGATGAAGTGTTATACAGGAGGAACTTTCAGGTCTTCTTAAAAAGAAGACCTGAAAGTTCAGCTACAGTTCGCCAGAAGGTACATCTGAGATGCAAGCCTAGATTTGATGTTTTGGTGAAAAAAAATCCTCTTGAAGATCTTGAAAATCCCCTTCAAGAAAATCTTATTAGGTCCAGGACCATTACATTTTTAAATATTCATCATTGAACAATAAAGCCTGGATGAAAAACAGCATGAAGGTGCTTGTTTTAAATTAAAGTCTAAAACGTCAGTTTACACAGAAACCCCATGTTAGCTATATCGATGGCTGTTATAAAAGCAAGTTACTTTTGAAAGAAAAGTATTTAACTTTTGACTTACATGTTGAGCTGAGTACCAGGGATCATTAACAAGGCTGTTTTTTTTTATTCCTTATGTCAGAGA